>NW_020185331.1:5495775-5504193 GCF_003031525.2 Neophocaena asiaeorientalis asiaeorientalis
TTTTTTTGTCGTACACGGGCCTCACTGTTGTGGCCTCTCCCGTTGCGGAGCACAGGCTCCGGATGCGCAGGCTCAGCGGCCATGGCTCACGGACCCATCCGCTCCGCGGCATGTGGGATCCTCCCGGACCGGGGCACGAACCCGTGTCCCCTGCATCAGCAGGCGGACTCTCAACCACTGCGCCACCAGGGAAGCCCAGTCTTTTTTTTTTTTTAATTAAAGTATAGTTAATTTACAATGTGTTAATTTCTGGTGTACAGCAAAGTGATTCAGTTTTATATATATGTATATATGTATGTATGTACATATATTCTTTTTCATAATATAATCTTTTTTTTACACATGCATTTAATATCAAATATATGATATTAGGCAGCTTGCTTTCCCTGGTTCCAGCTCTGCACTGGAACGGTCATTTCTTGCCATCCTGGCCCAAATAATTTCATCAGTTTAACTCCATTCTGTGATTAGGAACTTAGACTTAATTCTCCTATAGGTCATTGCAACTCAGATGTGATTCCTTGAATCCATAGAGAATAAAAAAGCAATAGAGTCTCCAAACAGTAAGGCCTTGGCATTTGTCTCTTCCAGTTAAATTATGATGGGATATGCGGAGTTTCTTTCTTTCTCTTGTTGGTTAGATTCAACCAGAAAAATCTGACTGTAGTATTTAAAGTAAAGTTTTAGGAGAAATGTCTTTTCCAATAAAGTGATCCAGCCGATGGGCTGGGCACAAATCTGTAGAGATGCAGTCCTTGCCCTTCCTCTTCCATGCTTAAAACTTTGAGTTGGAAGGGGGCCCTGGTTCATGATATATTTTCTTCCCCCCACACCCTCCAATAGTATACCCCTTCCGCCCCACCTTTACTCACCTCCATTGCCCCAGTTTTCAGTCCAGAAGCCCTGCTACACTCTTCTTTCCTAAATATGGCATTTCAGTGTGACCACCCTCATTCCTTGTAGAATAGTGGGATATGAGACTTTCAAATTCTTACCCTCTTTCTTTCACTTTCTTAGTCTGTTTTATACACCAAAGTGAGCAATTGTCTAAAGTTAGCACCATGAGTTGCTGTAAATCCTTTGAGTAGAATCCAACAGACGTTTACCAAAATGTTCATTCTTTGCAGCAGGCTATTATTATTCTAGACACTGGGAACCCTCAAACAAGTAGCAGAATCCCTGTCCTCAAGGAGCTAATAATCCTGTGGGAAAGACAGATAATATCCACTGATATGTAATCTGGAGGGATCAGCGCTGTAATGGAAGTGCAAGCAAAGGATGGTGGGAACAACGGCTAGGGCTGGGGGAAGGTGGGGATTTAGGGAAGGTTTCATAGAGGGAGAGGCATTTGGACAGGGCTTTCAAGGTTGATAAGGATAGGTAGGATGTCTGTGGACTAGGAAGGGGGAAAGTTTATTCTGGCATGAAAGAGTGAAAATGGAGCTTTTAGAAGTGGCACATAGTCTGTGGTGGAAGCTTTGCCTGTGGGTGTGCAGAGGACTGTGAGAATAGCTTGAGACTTGAAAGGTGAGCTGCAATTAGACGATAAGGAGGGCTTTTATCCATTTGTCGAAATTCTGCTGGCAGTAGAACTTTCTGTGATGTTGGAAATCATCTATATATACTGTCCATTTTGTAGCCACGTAGCCACATGTGGCTATTGAGTCCTTGAAATGTGGCTAGGATAACTAAGGAACCGAATATTTAATTAATTAATTAATTTTTGGCTGCGTCAGGTCTTATTGCAACATGCAGGATTGTTTGTTGCGGTGCTGGGCTCTTCCTTGCTGCACGTGGGCTTCTCTCTAGTTGTGGTTTGTGGGCTCAGTAGTAGCCCCTTGGCATGTGGGATCTTAGTTCCCCGACCAGGGATTGAACCCACGTCCCCTGTATTGGAAGGCGGATTCTCAACCACTGGATCACCAGGGAAGTCCCGGAACTGAATTTTTAATGGCATTTAATTTTTTGTATCACCTTTATTGAGTTATAATTCACATGCCAAAAGATTCATCCTCTTAAAGTGTACAGAAAATGTTTTTTTAGTGAGTCAGAGGGTTGTGTGACCATCACCACTATCTGATTTTAGAACATTTTCATCACCCCACAAAGAAACCCCATAGCCATTAGCAGCCCTTCCCCATTACACCCCCTCCTCCCCCAGCCCCTACAATCACTAATCTACTTTCTGTCTCTTTGGATTTGCCCATTCTGGACATTCTGTATAAATGGAATCATACACCATGTGGTCCTTTGTAACTGGCTTCTTTCACTTAGCATAATGTTTTCAAGATTCTTCCATGTTGATGTATTTGTGTATCATCGCATGTATCAGTATTTCATTCCTTTTTATGGCCGGTTAATATTCAGTTGCATGAATGTACCACATTTTATTTATCCATTCATCAGTTGATGGACATTTGAGCTGTGTTCCCTTTTGGGCTATTGTGAATAATGCTGCTGTGGACATGTGTGTACAAGTTTTTGTGTACACATGTATGTTTTCATTTCTCTTAGATATATACCTAATGGTGGAATTGCTGGGTCATATGATAACTCTATGTGTAACCTTTTGAGGAACTGCCAGACTGTTTTCCAAAGTGGTACGATATTCAGTTTTTAATTTAAAGTAAATAGCTACATGTGACTACTGACTACCTGTTAGACAATGTAGATCTAACAGTTTTCCAGTGTGGAGGTGGAATATAGTCTAATGTAGTGGTGAGGTCATGGGCTCTGGGGGCAGATTACCTGAGTTCCAAACTTGATTCTTCCACTTACTATCCTTGAGCAAGTTACTTTAACCTCTTTGTGCCTCAGTTTCCTCATCTATAAAATGGGAATAATAATAGCACATACTTTAGGGACTTCCCTGGTGGCGCAGTGGTTAAGAATCCTCCTGCCAATGCAGGGGACATGGGTTCGAGCCCTGGTCTGGGAAGATCCCACATGCCGCGGAGCAACTGAGCCCGTGCACCACAACTACTGAGCCAGTGCTCTAGAGCCCACGAGCCACAACTACAGAGCCCACATGCCACAAATACTGAAGCCTGCACACCTAGAACCCATGCTCCGCAGCAAGAGAAGCTACCGCCTAGAGAAGCCTGATGCGCCACAACAAAGAGTAGCCCCCACTCGCCGCAACTAGAGAAAGCCTGAACGCAGCAATGAAGACCCAACGCAGCCTAAATAAATAAGTAAATAAATAAATAAATAAATAAAAGTAGCACGTACTTTATAGGTTTGTTGGGACCTGAAAAGATATATATGTAAAGCTTTTGGAATATACTTCATGGTTATTAAATATAATAATACTTATCACTGCTATTCTTATTGGTGATCCTCAAGAGTGCATTGTGGTTGGTAAGTTAGTGTCAACTCTCAAACTAGGTTCAGAAACTGAGATTTGGGGAGTTTGGAAGTGACTTCCTTGATGCTGTTCTATATCTGAGTTTAGGTTTGTCCCTGTGATCTTTTACCTATGTAGGTAACTCTTCATGGTGAACCTATGTAGAATAGTGGTTCTCAATTGGAGACAATTTTGCCCCGCCTGAGGACATTTGTCAGTGTCTGGAAACATTTTTGATTGTCGTAACTCAGGAGCACTACTGGCATCCGTTGTATGAAGGCCAGGGGTGCTGCTAAATGTTCTCAGGGTAGTCCCCCACAACAAAGAATTGTCCTCCCCAAAATGTCAGTAGCGCCAAGGTGGAGAAACCCTTGTGTGGTACCTGCTATATCCCCTTACCAGCTCCTGACCAGTGTCGTGGGATTTGAGGTCAGCCTTCCTATGAAAAGATGTGTGTGAAATAACCTCTGATGACAAATTTCAGGTGGGACAGTTTAAAGCTTTAGTGTCCTGAATCCTGATGTTGCTCAGATTTGTTGACATGTGTTACCAGTCAGCTCATCATCGTCAGCCAACATCAACTGTTTTGACAAAAGCACATTTTTTTAGTCTGTGGTTCAGTAAGCAGGTGAGCCTCCCTAAGTCACCCCATCTTAAACCTTCTTTCCTCTCACTTTGGTCTGCCTTTGTGGTTTCACTTTAAGAACGTTTGTCTTCATCCCAGTGAAAGCCTGAGGGCCAGTCACTTTCTTTTCTGTGTCCTCCATGGTCCCACCACCAATCTGAACTGAGTCATGTTCTCAGAACTTTTTCCTTTCCTCATTCCAGATCTTGGCTCTCCTCTCATTTTCGGCCTCGCGAATGTTAGTTTGTTCTCACGCACGCTCAGCCTGCAGAAACCGTTAGATGTTCCCAGGTCGCCACGAGGGAAGCTGACGGTCCTGGACCTTACCAGAGCTGTGTCTGGAGGAGAGCCCTCTCTTCCAGGTCCAGGATGCCCCTCATCTGTGGGTGCTGGGCACAAGCTGGCTACTCTGTGGGTGCTGTGGGTAAGTTAGATGGCTTTGGATTCAGAATTCCAACAGCCTTTTGAATGCCTGGCCATCCGTACACCTGAGGGCCTCTTTCTTTCTTGCCTTAAGTTGCTGGACTGACGTTTGAGGGACCATCAGGACCAGGTGGAGCAATGACCAGGTGGGTTCATTCCTTGCCCTACCACCCCAACTGTGGGCCCTGCTGGGGCCACCGACCCCACTATAACCGCACAGACAGAGCAGCCACTGGGTGACAGGGAACGGCGACAGCGGGTCTTGGTGACCTGTCCACTCAGCTGCATACAACAGGCTGAGGTCTGCCAGTGGGCACCTCCCTTTTGGCCCATCCTTTGAAGTTCCACTAGGTGGAGCAAAGTCTGGCCAGAAACCCACATGCAAATGTGGAAACCACAAACAAAGAAATACAAATAAATCCAGAACATTGCAACATGGGAGGTAAAGAAAAGGGAAACAAGTCTCATTCTATTGAATTCTGCAGCTTGTTGATACAATTCCGGGCTTTCCCAGTGTGGGAATTAAAATAGGTCATCCTCTCAGACTTGTCAGTCTTGCCTGGATGGGGTTTTTGGGGTTTGGGGGATACTTTCGCTTACTCAGCTACATTCCCATAGCTGGATTTATTTACTTTTGGTTTTCATCTTTCCATACTTTTTTCTGTGGGAAAGCAGATGAGCTGTATATCTTCTGTTCCTGGTGCTGTCATCACCCTCGTAGAGCCACGGCTCAGTTTTGATTCACTATCTTAGGTGTTTTAAAGAATTTAAACTTGTTTTGGAAGAGATGAGAGTGAATGTAAGACGTTACAAGAATATTTGTGGTTTGGAAAGGTGGATCCTAGAGTGAAGTTATCAAAACATTTCTGTTTTGATTTTTAAATATGGAGCAAGACGGATCTTACATTGTAACACTGTTTTGTTACACATTCTTGCAGATCAGAGACACGCGCAGTGCATGGAGAAAATGCGGTGCATGGAGAAAATAATCATATTTTTCAAAATTGTACATACTGCTTTTTGTTCGCCGTTTAAAAATTAATCTTCCTCATCTAAAATTCCACCTGGCAGTTTCACTCCAATCGTATCAAAACCCAACCAAACACAGACACAATGAAAAACACCATAGCTTAGTTTATTGATCAGATTTACACTTTTGTGGTTTATTTGGGAGAGAAAGTTAATATTTGGCTTTCTACACTGGGATGTTGGAGCACGGTAGCTCTTTGGGACTTGAATATAGAGTCGAACAGTGTGAGAAGTTCATCCTGTGTACTTCTTTCTTTTTTTCTTGAGTCCCTTGTCTTTAATTATGCAAATCCCCTTGCTGCTGTTGCTGGGGGTGGGAGCTGGGAGTGGAACACCTGCACCGGCCTGATTTCTCATAAGGACCAATCTGGCTGTCTCTCCAATCCCTTTCTTAGACCCGATTGCTGCCTTTCTTTGGGCTTTGAGGTACCTTTTACCTTTTCACATCAGTTTTTAATTACACAAAAATAACACACGCTCATAACAATGGTAAATAATAGAGAAATACAAAAATACTTAGAGGAAAAAGTGAAAGTTTGTGGTTTGTTGTGTATTTTTGGTTTTTCTGCTTATGCTGCAAATTTATAGATATAGTAATATAACTCCTATGTATAAACTTACGTCCACACACATAAAATACATAAAGTTGTTGGTATGGGTAGGGTTCTGTATTTTCTTTTACTTGTTTTTAAAGTAAAAATGGGATAATTTATATGTAGTACTTTAACAACATGCACCTTTTTTAAAACCTTAATATATTGTAGACTTCTTTTCATATCGCATATACGCCTCTGATTTTGTTTTAATGCCTGTAATTGCTTTAGACCGTGGTTTATTTGACTACCCCTCCATAAAGGAACGTACGTTGTGTCCAGTGTATTGCCATTTCAAGCTGTGCTGCAGTGAACATTGTTGCACTTATTTCTTTCTGCAGTTTGCTAGGTTCCTAGAAGTGGAACTGGGGACTATGGGATTATAGGGTATGTACATTTGGAATTTGGGGCCAATAGTGCCAAGTTGCTCCCCAAAACGGCTTTATCAGTTCACATGCCCATCAGTAGCGCATGCAAGGGCTCACTTCCCCACACACGTGTGAACATCATTTCTTCACCTGCACCCTCTGTTTATCCTTGAAGATGTGCCTTCTGACGCTTAACACGGGCACCTGGGGAACATTTCAGCTTACTTTCTCAAAAGCCTATAGGTCTCGAATTGGCTTAGCTTCCAGTCGCCCTGTCTGCACACTGGTTGCTCCCTTTGCTGTGGAGTAGGATTCACACAAGGGCAGTGAGCCTCTAGCCAGAGGAGGGTAGAAATGCCTGCCCATGTGCTGAAGGAAGTGGTTTGTGGTCCCTGGAAGATGTCAAGCAGGTGGCCTGGAGCTGTTGGCCAATTGCTGTGTGGTACACAAGTCTAATTTCATGCCCGAACTACCACCCCTCCGTGGTGGCCATCCCAGAAGAGACGCCTGGAAGTGGCATTGCTGAGAGGGCAGACTCTGGAGCCAGACTGCCTCCATATAACCTTGGACTAGTTAGTTAACTCAGTATCCTCATCTGTAAAATGGGTTAATAGCACCTAGCCTGTAGGGTTATTGTGAGGGTTAACTGAATTAATACTTGTAAAGCACTTAGAGCAGTGCCTGCCACATAGTAATTACTTGGCAAATGTTAGCCTTTGTTGTTGTTGTTATTAATTATTTCAGCTCTGGGGAACTTTAAGACTTCCCTCTTCCCTTACTGACCCAAGGCTTGTTTTCAGTGGAGGAATTTAAGAATATATTTTGGTTCACTCCTTGTCCAAAATGCACGTGAATCACTTTCCATGTCATCAGCCTTGGTGATCAGATGAGAGGTGTTTTTTCAACAACTATTTTCTAATAATAAGGTATGAAAGAAATCATTTATTCTTAGAGCAGGTAAGTTAGGATATATGCTATTTTTCTGATACACGCACCACTGCAGCCTCTTGAGTGAGGAAAAGAGTAGGGGGTTGTGGTTAGTCGTTCATTCAGACCACAGTGCTGCCACACGCAGATCTGTCTGCTCTCAGCACACAGTGGACTGTACCGAGCTGAGGGACTCCCTCGGGCTTCTTGACACCTGTCCCCAACCTCCATCTGGTACTTCCTGTTCTGAGGTGAGGATGGTTTCTGAGGCTTTTTTTTTCTTTTTTGTAATACAGCTTTATTGAGATATAATTCACATACCATAAAATTCACTCTTTTAGAGTATACAATTTAGTGGGTTCTAGTGTATTCACAAGTTTGGACCACCTCACCACTAGGTAATTTCAGAACGTTTTCATCACCCCCAAAAGAAATGCTGTATCAGCAGTCATTCCCCCTCTCCCTGCCCCATCCCCCAAGTCGCTGGCAACCAATAATCTGCTTTCTGTCTCTATTTGTCCATTATGGACATTTCATGTAAATGGAATCATACCATGTGCTATTTTGTGAGTGCCTTCTTTCACTTAGCATAGTATTTTCAAGGTTTATCCATGTTGTAACATATATCACTATGTCATTCCTTTTTATGGCCGATTAATATTCCTCTGTTTGGTTGTAACACATTTAGTCCTCAATAGATGGATATTTGGGCTTTTTCCACTTTGGGGCTATTGTGAATAATGCTGCTTTGAACATGAATATACAGTTTTTGAGTGGACATATGTTTTCATTTTCATGAGTATACGCTTAGAAGTAGAATTGCTGGGTCGTATCGTCACTCTATGTTTAACTTTTGAGGAACTGCCAGACTGTTTTCCATAGTGGCTGCACCATTATATATCTCCGCTAGCGATGTATGAGGGTTTCAGTTTCTCCACATCCTCGTCAATACTGTCTTTTTTAAAATCATAACCATCCTAGTGGGTGTGAAGTAGTATCCCACTGTGGTTTTGATTTGTATTTCCCTAATAACTAGTAATGTTGAACATCTTTTTGTGTTTGTTTTTTGGTGGTTTTTTTTTTTTTTTTTTTTTTTTTTTTTTTTTT
>NW_020185331.1:5504327-5505979 GCF_003031525.2 Neophocaena asiaeorientalis asiaeorientalis
TTTTTTTTTTTTTTTTTTGTGGTTTTTTTTTTTTTTTTTTTTTTTTTGGTTTTATTGGCCACGCCATGCAGCATGTAGGATCTTAGTTCCCCGACCAGGGATTGAACCCCTGCACCCTGCATTGGAAGCTCAGAGTCTTAACCACTGGACTGCCAGGGGAGTCCCCTTTTTGTGTTCTTATTGGCCATTTGTTTATATTCTTTGGAGAAATGCCTATTCAATCCTTTGTTTGTTTTAAAGGCCCTTATCTGACTGACAGAACAGTGGTCTTCCCACGGAATCCCAGTGAGTGACTGTCCAAGGGGAGGTTTTCCTTTAGACTTTGTCAGAGCTCTGGCACTCTAGACCTAGCCATGCTAACATCTCTTCTCATGACCCTGGACCAATTACTTTACCTCTCTGAGCCTTCATTACTTCTATCAACATCTCCCAGAGACGGCTCCGAGGCAGCCATTTCTGCTGTAAGAGGAAGAGACCCTCGTGGTCACAGAAGTCTACCGTTTCTCGTGGAGATTCATGACGCATATGCTTTACAGTTAAGCCTCTGAAGAGTCTCACAGTTAAGAGACGTATATGAATCCCTTATCAGATAAATGATTTGCAAATATTTCCTCCCAATCTGTCTTTTTTTTCACTTTCTTGATGGTGTCCTTTGAAGTACAACTGTTTTTAATTTTGATGAATTCCAGTTTATCTGTGTTTTTCTTTTGTTGCTTGAGCTTTTGGTGTTCTCTATTTGTTTTAAGGGCTCTGTAAAACTTAATATTATTTAGGGTCAAAAATGGACATTATTTAGAATAGAATCCTTTAATTTTTTTTTATTATGGAGTATTTTAAACATTTACAAAAAAAAGAGAATGGTATAATGAACCAGCATGTACCCATCTCCCAACCTCAGAGATTTAGTGTCTTGACCAGTCTTGTCTTATCTATACTGTGTCCACTTTCACTTCCATTTATCCCCAGTGAAATTATTTTGAAGCAGATTTCAGACTTCATATCATCTCAACCATAAATAGTTCTGTTTGAATCTCTAAAAGATAAAAGGACTATGTTCCCGAACATAACCACCCTCCCGTATCACACCCTAAAAAATTGACAATAATTCCTTAATGTTACAGGAGAGGATCTTGTGTGTGAGAATTTAATTTGGATCCAGGGGTAAAAATGCTATTAGGAAATTCAGCTAATTATGATAGTTCTTCAGTTTTCGTGAGTAATTAACCCTGTGTCACACTACTTTAAAAAAGTTACTCCCCAGTGACACGCTTCAATCCTGTGAGTATCAAAAGTGCTCTTCCAACCACAGCTTTTTCTTTTTTACTTGAACAGGTCTAGTGGTGAAGTTTTAATCATAGCAGCCCGCTCCCCCCTTTTTCCCTCTCAAAACTTTTTTTTTGGACACATATCCATTTCCAACCTCTTCCCAGTATATAAAGTGAAAGATTAACTTATGACTTTTGCCCTCAATTTCTAGTGTAGGGAGAATTTTTGGAAAAATCCTGTTCTTATCTGAGATTGCACAAAATGTTCAGAGAAACCTAGGAAAATGAGGAGACCCTGTTTGCGTATCTTCTCTTTCAGCTCTCCAGGGCCTAGGCTGGGTGTCCCCATCCCGTGTCTGGCTGACCATGCCCACCCTCAAGGTACAG
>NW_020185331.1:5506114-5606957 GCF_003031525.2 Neophocaena asiaeorientalis asiaeorientalis
GGGGTGTCTCACGGCTAATGAGCAATGCTGCTGAGGGAGAGGTGGAACATAGAATTTGGAGGCAAAGAAAGACACCGCAGAGATAATGATGCTATGAACAGATGTTTGGTAAGAGAGGCCGTGCTGTTTGAAATGTAGGAGATTTAGGGTTGAACAGGCTTCTTAATTGTGGGACCCTTCAGAGGCTTAACCGTAAAACACATGCATCGTGAATCTCCAAGAGGGTCGGTAAACTTCTTTAACCATGTGAGCCTCTTATCGCAGAAATGGCTGCCTCGGAGCGGTTTCTGGGTGATGCTGATAAAAGTAATGAAGGCTCAGAGAGGTGAAGTAATTGGCCCAGGGTCATGAGAATAGGTGGTAGCATGGTAGAGTGCCAGAGCCCTGACAGAGTCTAGCTTAAAGGAAAATCTGCCCCTAGGCAGTCAATTACTAGAGTTCCATGGGAAGACCTCTGCCTCTTCAGTCAGAAACCCTAGGTCTAGTCCTAGGTCAACTCACACTCCAGACCAGTGTACTGCCCGGCAAGTGGGGATGGTAATTGCCTGGCCCTATCACCAGCTGATATAAGGAACAATGAAAAGGGATATGAAAGTAGTTTATAAACCTGAGATCTCTGTAAGGGTGATGCTTTATTGTGTCTCTCATTGGTTAGTGCCACCTTTTCTATAACACTGGGAATTCCCTGGTGGTCCAGTGGTTAGGACCCTATGCTCCTACTTTCGAGGGCCTGGGTTCAATCCCTGGTCGGGGAACTAAGATCCCACAAGCTGCATGGTGTGGCCGAAAAAAAAAAAATGTAATTCTCAATAGTACTGAGCACATCTTGCCAAGAACGTGCATCTTGAGAAAAGTGAAGGACTTTGGAATGTTGGATATAAAATATAAGATATTGGCACCTGCTACTTCTTTTCAGGAAGGGACAGTGACTTGTGCTGACTTCTTGCTGTGATGGGGATGCTTTCTCAAAGGCCCTTCCAGCGTTTTCCCCCTAAGTTTTCTACTTATAGAGTAGGGTCTTCCTGCCCACTTCTGCGTTGCTGTAGTGCTTTCTTCACGATTTGGACTCCGGGTCAAGGTGTTTTTGAAACTGCTGTCAGCCTGTGTTGCCTCACTCTCTGCGGCCTGGGAATCCAGGGTTCAGGTGTGGCCCGTGGTTGGGTGTAATGTGACGGAAGGTCCAGCGTCCCTGCATCTGGTGTGATTCCCTCTCCAGTTTCACCACCTTCAGTCATCATTTTACTTGGGGTGTGGACGTGCATGTTCCAGAAGTTTCCCCACTCCCTACAGCTTATGGGAGGGATACGTTTTCATAAAGTTTTCCGCTGGTATTTTTGACCATGAAATCTTAGACCTGGAGTAGATTTGGTTACCAAACAGCCTAAGTAAGGAGGAGGTAGTATTTGATATACATAAGATCTAGGAACTGAGGGAAGGCCTAGTGCCAGGAGCTGTGTTTCCAACTAGGCCTTTTTTTTTTTTTTTTGCGGTACGCGGGCCTCTCACTGTTGTGGCCTCTCCCGTTGCGGAGCACAGGCTCCGGACACGCAGGCTCAGCGGCCATGACTCAGGGGCCCAGCCGCTCCGAGGCATGTGGGATCTTCCCGGACCGGGGCACGAACCCGTGTCCCCTGCATCGGCAGGCGGACTCTCAACCTCTGTGCCACCAGGGAAGCCCCCAACTAGGGGCTTATTAAGTTTCACAATCCTTTAAGCAAAAAAGGCGACTTCCAGGTGTTGCTAATGGAGTTTCTGGTGAAGGGGAGGCAAAACCAGAAGCAGCTTCACCCCATTCTCCATAAAGGAAAAACTGTCACGGGGGCGTTAGATCACGTCCCAGCTCTGCCTTGAGGAAGGCAGTTTTGCTTTTGAGATGGCTTAAGTGCTTTAAATTCCTCAGCTGAGAAATTAGATAGCCAGAGGGTTTCGCAATCCCTTCATCAAGCCTCCTGAGCTCAGAGTACCATCCAGGTGCACTTCTTATCTCTTAGCTGTTTTTCAGGTTTCTGTGACCAGAAAAAGTCACCTGCCCAAATGTTTGGGGATTTAGGTGTATTAGCTTCATTTTTACCATCTTCTCTTTAGTCATCAATTCTCTTCATCCATGTAACCAGTTTTTCTTGAGAGCCTGCTTTGTGTGAGGCATTACTCGGTATTGTGAGGGACACAGAAATGAAAGTTACCCATCTTGCCCTTAAGTTGCTTATACTATAGAAGAGGAGATAGGCCTGAGAATAAATAACTCTGCTGAATTTATGAGTACGTGAAAAAGGGAGTGGTACTACCAAATGTAAAATAGATAGCTAGTGGGAAGCAGCCGCAGAGCACAGGGAGATCAGCTCCGTGTTTTGTGACCACCTAGAGGGGTGGGATAGGGAGGGTGGGAGGGAGACGCAAGAGGAAGGAGATACGGGGATATATGTATATGTATAGCTGATTCACTTTGTTATAAAGCAGAAACTAACACACCGTTGTAAAGCAATTATACTCCAATAAAGATGTTAAAAAAAAAGAGTGGATTTTCCTATAAAATCACAACCAAGATGATCTCTCGCTGGAGAGTATGCACACTTGCTCTTATGGCTTTGCATCCAGGGGGCCCGGAGCTGCTTCCAGGGACTTAGAGTTGAGGTACCTTTAATAAAATGACCATGACGTTAGCCCTTTCCTTGGGCCTACCACCATTGCACCAAAAGTGGAGTCTCTCTCTACCCTGCCCTAAATTTAAATATAAGTGAAAGATGAAATCAGATTTAGTGGGGACCTTGAAGACTAATTTTCCTAAATGGAGTTCTCTTTCCAAGTTACATGTGAGAGTATATCATGTAGTTGGTGTGACCTAGGTCCCCCCCCGCCTTTTTTCTTATTCCGATCTTTGGTTTAGAGAGCAGTTTGTGAGGAGACATGAAATATTTCTGGGGACAGCCCTGAGTTGTAGCTTGCTGATTTTCATGTAATTCTTGGCTACTTGACGGTTTGGTGAACTGTTTTCAGGGCAGGAAAAATGAACCTAGCATTTTGGTATAAAAACAAACAAGGCTGCTGTTGTACTTGATAAAGCTGAAGTTGCCGATCCAGCAACAGCACACTAACCATCAGTGACAGCCCCCTGTCAGTGGTGAGTTTCGGAGACCCCTGGACTCTCCAGAGAGGGCAGTAAATGTTTATCCACGAAGGTGATAAATATCAGTGGGGTGATTGATTGTCAGCAGTAAAGGATTTTCTTGTTAGGGGGCAGAGAAGCAAGAGGCAGAAGCCTTAGGAAGCTGTTGTAAACTGGTTTCAGCTTCTGCTACTTTGATTTTTCTCTCTTTTTATTTTAAAAAGTTTTTTTAAAGTTTATTTGTTGTGATTGTTTATGAGCTATTTCTCTCTATATATTTTATTTTATTTATTTTTGGCTGTGTTGGGTCTTCATTGCTGCGCACGGGCTTTCTCTAGTTGCAGCGAGCGGGGGCTACTCTTTGCTGCAGTGCGAGGGCTTCTCACTGTGGTGGCTTCTCTTGTTGTGGAGCACGGGCTCTAGGCACGTGAGCTTCGGTAGGTGCGGTGCGTGGGCACCTAGTTGTGGCTCGCGGGCTCCAGAGCGCAGGCTTAGTAGTTGTGGCACACGGGCTTAGTTGCTCAGCGGCATGTGAGATCTTCCGGACCAGGGCTCGAACCCGTGTTCCCTGCATTGGCAGGCGGATTCTTAACCACTGCACCACCAGGATTTTTCTCTCTTTTTAAAAGGCTAAGGCTGTACCATTGCCATGGATGTCTTCTCTCCACCTCCCACATCCCCCCCACAAAGTCAACTTCAAGATTTATCATATTTTAGTAATAGTCATCAGAAAGAAAAGGTATGCTGGTTACAGGTACTCAGTAAATACACACATGTATGCATTGTACCTCCAGCTGATCTTTGCCCATCGTCTGCCTTTCTCAGATGCCCTGTGTGCCCTTGTTTCCATGCTTTCAGTCATGCTTGGCCCTGCTTAATGTGTTCACCTTCTCCCTGCAAACCCTACATGATTTTTAGTTAGCCATCTCTTGGTAAAACTTTCTTTGGCCATTTTATCCCTCAATAGCTTCCCTTCTTCAAGCCCTTCGTGCATTTACTGCCTCTACTCCTCCCCTCCCATTTGTTGTAGGGTGCCTGCGTTTGTCTCTGTGTCTGCTGTCTTTTCTCTCTAACTGTGTAATCGAATAAATCAGTCCTCCAGGGCCAGACCAGTTCATCCAGTGTTGCATCCTTCTCATCTCCATGGTATATCCTGGGTGGCTGGATGCGACTGTGACTATCATGTCACAGAAGAGGGGGAAGTGACGGGTATAATATCAAAATACTGTCTCCATGCGTGTTCAAGCCATTCTGGAGCCACACAGACCTGGTTGTAATGCTGGCTCCACTGCTTACTAGCTGTGTGTCCTTGAATGATTACCTAA
Organism: Neophocaena asiaeorientalis asiaeorientalis; assembly: GCF_003031525.2. Classification (NCBI taxonomy): domain Eukaryota; kingdom Metazoa; phylum Chordata; class Mammalia; order Artiodactyla; family Phocoenidae; genus Neophocaena; species Neophocaena asiaeorientalis. The sequence continues at coordinate 5,510,543 of NW_020185331.1, forward strand.
CATCACTGAAGCTCATGTTTTTCATCTGTAAAATATGAGATATCAGCGTAGGTTAAGATCCTCCCTCTCTGAAATGTATCATTTGATGTTTAGCAAGTGATTGCAATTGAGGGCTGTTTGCCCAGACAACTTCTGGGAAGACTCAGTACAATAGCAGGAGAGCATCCACAGGTTTTCATGGATGCCTTGTAGAAGAAACAAGCCCTGTGACTTGTAGAACTCCTTGTCCTGCTCGGAGCCCAGGAGAGGTGTGTTTTCTTGCCTCGGCAGGCTTGCTACATGTCTGCCTTTGTCCAGCCCCAGGACACAGATAATCTAGTGTTCTTGGTTTCTGGCAGCTGAGCAGTCCTTAACATTTCTACTTGGCAAGGTTCTGCAAATCTTTGTTCTGGGCTTGGAATTCTTCCTATGGCATTCCCCAAAATAATTACTTCAGGATCCTTTTATTGATGCCAAGCCTGGCATTCATGACGTGACAATATCTTGGTTTGACTTTGATTGTGGCGCTCCCATTGGTTTGGGGTTTGGGTTAGTATTCATTTCTGTGTTTTTTGAGTCAGAACTCTAGGGCAATTAAATGTGCTTGTGCACAACCCGCGAAAGATAAGAAAGGTCTTTTATTTTTATCTTAGATGTTCTGTGTCGGCCTAGCAGCCTCTACTCAAAACTCCTGGAAATAAAAAGGCTTTAGGTCTGGAGATTATCTCCTGCCCTAGAAGCCTGGCAGTTGTTGTCCTGTTCTGACAAAACCCTCTTTCTTCAGATTCCTTGATTGCGAAATGAAAAACTCGGGGGCCCTCAACCCTAGTCTCCTTTAGCCTCCACTGGCCAGATGACAAGCACTTCACCAGGTTAGTTGAGATCCAAGGCATGGAAGACCTTCCATGCCAGCTTGCTCCTTGTGTGGGGACCCATTGTGTGTTGGGAACATATGAGAACTTCAGGACTTCCCCAGTCATTTACTTCACAGAGCTCAGCCCCAAAGTGGGTCAGAATGGGAGTCCTGGGGCCCCAGCGCCCTGACTCCACCCTTGGGAACACCACTGTCAGATCCGGTATAAGTGACAGTCTTACAGACAGGATTCCGGAGCACAGACCAGGGACATGCATGTCTGCTCAGCGTTCAACTGACCCTCAATTCTGGTTTTTGCCTTATTGGTAACTTCTGGTTTAATATCATGACTCCTGTATTATTGTAAGAGAAAGAGTCTTTGGAGCCAGAGACTTCATTCAAATCCTTGCTCTTCCTCTGCCTACTTCCTCTGCTCTTCCTTGGGCAAGGTCTCCATATGCTTCAGTTTCTGCAACTGAACAATAAAGATAATAATACCTACATCATGGGATTGTTGTCACATTAAGTGAGATGTTGGTTAAATGAAGTCCTAGCACAGAGGCTGGCTTATTGTCAGTAATAAACAAATAACTGTCTCTCCCCACCTCCTTCCCAGAATTTAAAGATTATAAATGCATAGGCTGCTTAGAAAACGTTGCCAAAAGATTCTTAAATGAAGTACAGTGAAGGAATGAATTCTACTAGCCGTGAACATATATGCTTTGCAGTATGTCTTCTTTTTTTTTGGTATTAATTTATTTATTTTTGGCTGCGTTGGGTCTTTGTTGCTGTGCGTGGGCTTTCTCTAGTCGCGGTGAGTGGGGGCTACTCTTCGTTGCGGTGCACGGGCTTCTCATTGTGGTGGCTTCTCTTGTTGTGGAGCACAGGCTCTAAGTGCGCGGGCTTCAGTAGTTGTGGCTCACGGGCTCTAGAGCTCAGGCTCAGTAGTTGTGGCTCGCGGGCTTAGTTGCTCTGCCGCATGTGGGATCTTCCCAGACCAGGGCTCGAACCTGTGTGCCCTGCGTTGGCAGGAGGATTCTTAACCACTGCGCCACCAGGGAAGCCCCGAACACTGTCTTCTTAAATAATAAGTTAATCCAAAGGATTTCCAGCATTACTATCTTTGTGAGTTCTCTGAACTGGGAAAGAGAGCTCTGGGTCAGTGGAAGGATGTCTCAGACATTGCTTGGGGCCATAAACATGTTAAACTGAAACTTTTTTTTTTTTGAATTTTATTTTATTTTTTTATACAGCAGGTTCTTATTATCTATTTTGTACATATTAGTGTATACATGTCAATCCCAATCTCCCAGTTCCCCCCCCCACCCCAGTTCATCCCCCTTGGTGTCCATACGTTTGTTCTCTACATTTGTGTCTGTATTTCTGCCTTGCAAACCGGTTTATCTGTTCCATTTTTCTAGATTCCACATATATGCATTAATATACGATATTTGTTTTTCTCTTTCTGACTTACTTCACTCTGTATGACAGTCTCTAGGCCCATCCACATGTCTACAAATGACCCAATTTTGTTCCTTTTTATGGCTGAGGAATATTCCATTGTATATATGTACCACATCTTCTTTATCCATTCATCTGTCGATGGACATTTAGGTTGCTTCCATGTCCTGGCTATTGTAAATAGTGCTGCAGTGAACATTGGTGTGCATGTGTCTTTTTTGAATTATGGTTTTCTCTGGGTATATGCCCAGTAGTGGGATTAAATTGCAACATTTTGACAACATGATCCTGCTCCATCCCAGTTTAGTGTGACTCTTCTTTTTTTTTTTTTTTTTTTAAATTGGTGAATTCAGCATTGAATTAAATTCTGCATTGTCAGGCAGATGACCAAAATGGTTTGAAGAAGGATTTGACTTAGCTTTGGTCCACCATGTATGAACCTGGATCACTTACATAAAAGAACCCTTTTTTCTCAGACTAGCAGAAATTGCTGATTATCCTCTTGCCTCTTAAATCCCCAAATTGACTGCTGTGTCCCTGGGTTATAATATTCGTAGAGCATGGAGAAAAGTGAACTCGCCTTCCTGGGAATGCCTGCATTTGACAATTCAGCTTCTTTTTCTCCTCATCCCCCAAATCTTAGCGCTCAGTGAGGGTTGGTCAGGGACTAGGGGCAAGGAAAAATAGATCAGTGAGAAAGAAGCCATTCTCAGTGATCACTTTGTTAGAGTACATGATGTTGTGCTCCGTGTAATGTTTTGGGTTTAATGCTGCCTTGCACAAGGAACTTACAATCTTATAAGAAGATAAAAGTAGGCAGATGCTGATTAGAAACACTGTCTTGAGTAGCATCCATAAAAGGATGATTCATTAGGTTGGGAGGAAATTGGGCAGCCTATGTTGCAATTTTGATAATTTAGCTTGAACTTTCACAAGATTATTTTTGGATTTCTAATAATTTTGTTGCAGTTCCACTTATTCAGACATGACTGCTGATAAATATTATTTGGAAATGTGGAATATTTCCTTTGCCCATTAGAGCAAGGGTTCTTGACTGTTTTGCTCATGGCAGTACCTCCAGCACCTAGACCAGTGCCCTGGCACGCTGTGGGCATTCAATAGGTGTGGAATGAATGAATGAGTAAGTACACTTATGCCATGTACTCTTTCTGTAGAGCTGCAAGTGTCACCTAACTCTCTCTTGTTAGGTAGGTTCAGACCAGAGTTGCCCAGGAGGGGCTGAGGATGCCCCTTCCTCCAGTTTGATTGTCAAAATTAATAATGCTGCATGTGTTTTGGGATGGTCGGCGGTTGCCAGGGAACTGAGGAAATGAAAGGAGGGCGTTGGAAGCAGCCTCTTCTTTCTTGTGCCTCGATGTCCAGGCCTGCCTGTCTGGCAGTTCGGCCTGTATGTGAGGGTAGCAGCAAGGCATAGGATAGACTGGATGACCGTGTCTTGAGAATACATATTTGCTGAAGAATGGCTCCCTAGTCCCCAAACACCTGCAGCAGCAGAAGCCACTTCACCCCTCTTCCCTTCTGCAAAGCAATGAGACTGTGAGTCATTTTTCTGTGAGCCTCCAGGAAATGGCCCAGCTGGCTTGGCTCATTCATTTCCTTGTCAGGAAAGTCGATGTGACCTTGACCGTCAGTAGACCTGCAGCAAGCACATTTTGTGTCTGGCTGGATTCACTAAGTACTTTTGGCAACTCACCTTGCTGTAAGTGTTATGTACTGCTAATTTATTGTCCTAGGTGGAGGTGAAAGATAACTAATTTGCAAGAATCATTTCTGACTTACCTGGGTCTGCTCAGCACAGTGCCAGTCCCATGGGGGCCTTTCATAAGTATCACTGAAAGAAAATTGTTGCAGAAGGTAGAAAGAAAGGAGATATACTTGCTTTGAGTGACAGAAATATAATTATTAGAAAGTAACTTTGGGTTCATAAAGTTCCTCTGAAGATTGTTCTCCTTGAGAGTCATTTCTGCAAGTCCACATCCAAACACGGACCTTAGCTAGTGTTGTCCTTGGTGGAGGATTCAGGACTGGAGGGAGCGCCTGTGACCTGCTGTTGAGGGAACAGTGGCCAGACGAGAGTTGGCTTATACCACTGACTGGGAGAAGTCAGATGAGGCCACCAACCTTACAGAGAGCCGTTTTCTCCATAAACTGAGCTTAGAGAAGAAAGCCTGACAAACCTAAGGTGGTGAACTTTTCAGAAGCAAGAGTTGGTTTAAATATAGATGATCTGCTTCACTGGCAACTTGGAGGCAGCCGTGGGACTTGTTGTACCTTTTGTAAGACAAGTGAGGAAAGATGTTGGCACCTATACACACAGTTTGTTTATGAAATATAAACTCTCCTGTCAAAGCGAGGGCTTGAGAGGTCAGCGCCCAAGGTAGCAGGTCCTGCCTTCGCTGGGGGAGGGGTGCCTCTCCAACCTGTCTCTGTGAATTGCATCCATCCCTAGAGAAAGTTGAAACAACCAGGCCAGAGTGCACTTTTATTGAGCACCAGCTCTGGCAGGGGTGGGGGGAGGAAAAGTTTCTGTGAAACTGACAGCCCCTGGCCTCCTTTTCTTTCCCAAGGAGGAGAAACAAGACCTTGGGAGCTATTAGAATCCAGTCATTATTCAGAGAAGTGTAGCTCTGTTCAGCCTTAGAGCCTTGATTTATGTACAGCCCAGCCTGCTCAGAGCCGATGGGAGCGGGCAGCGGGCAGCAGCCCCCCATCCTCCTCCTGCTGTGGGCTCCAACCCTAGGTGGGTCCAGGGCAGGCCTTCATAGGTTTGCAGCACATCCTTCTCAGTATTCCACAGCAGCAGCTGTCTGGAGTTTTTTCTGCCGTGCCTGAACTGATGTCATTTCCCCCTTGGCAGACAGCTTCAGCTTTGCTGCGTCTGAGATATGTCACGAGAAAGTGGGGGTGGGTCGGAGCCAGGCGGGGGGGTGGGAGGCTGGTAGGGGGAAGCAGTGAGGAGAGCAGGAGGCAGAGTGCCTGCTTGGTCCCAGGAGTCTGTTTACTTTCTCTTCTTTGCTAAGGAAGGCCGGTTAACCGGGACTGCTGAGTACCAGGGCCACCAGGGAAAATGCTCATTCCAAGACCTTAACTTTTAAAAAGCCCTTTTTTCCCAACGTTAGTGTGGACGATGCTCTTGCAGGATGCCTTTCCTTTTGGGTCTTAGACAGGTAATGGAACGGGTGGTCCGTGGATCGGGTTCGGGAAGGGAAGAAGGGTGGGAGTTTATCATCCTGCTGCTTTGGGCGGAGGGAACCTTTTAGAAAATGTCTTGCAGTTAAAACAGGCCAGCTCCCACAGAATTTTCCAGTCTTCCTTTCCTGCCTGCTAGTTGCTCCTTATTCCCAGAGCCACCGTGTCTTAACCCCTTACCTCACCGAGGTCTCTCTGGGGCCCTCCGTTCTGATTTTCCTTTAGCACCATAAAACCGTTACCAGAGCCTTAGGGAGGAAACAGTTGAGTGAGGCTGGGGAGGGGGAGAGGCAGAGCGGGATTCTTGATCAAAACCCCTTTTATTCCTTCTCCATTTTGATTTGGCTAGTTAGCAGAGATTTCTTCACAGTTCCCTGGTTCTGAAGAGATTCTGAGTTGGGGTCGGGGCCTTCTTTTACAGGGTAGCGCGCCCGGAGGCTTTCTCCTCCTCAGTGTGTGGTCAGGACTGTGTGACTGAGGGACAGCCTGAATGCCTCAGAGGGGTGGGGGTGGCACTGATCACATTTTGGCCTTCCTGACCGATTTTTCAAAGCCAGCAGACCCCTGTGGCAGAAACTCGATTGCTTTGCGCGCGGCTATTTGAAGTAGGGGCACTGAATTATAGCCGATAACCTGGTGTGGAATGAGAAAACAGTAGCGAGCGACCAACTGCGGTCTTCTGAGAACACAGCTGTTGCCAACTATTTGTTCCAGGGCTTCTGAGAGCTGGCCACCCCTGCCCCCTCTTTGGTCTGAGAGGCACGTCTGTTTCGGAATGTGTAACTGTAACCAGTGGCGGCTGTAAGAGGGGGTGGGGACAGACACACACCCTCTACTGCCTGTTCCTGGGGGAGGAAAAGCCACAGATGTGATCAAACCAGAAGCCTTAGCAAAGAAAGTCACTGCTAGGGACTGCTGGTTTAACCTCACTCTTAGAAAAGTGCTAGTCTCCCTTGGATTGCCTGAAATTCTTTTAAAAGTAAGCTTTTCTGAAAAGCTCCGCACGTTCCATTACTGCTCTTGTTAATCTTCAGAGTTCCTTTGATGCCGCCGATAGGCAGAGCGTTGGGGGCCCTTTTTGAGCACCTCCTCTGCCCCTCAAGAAAGACTGTCCTTTTAACCCATGGGCAGAGTAAGCCCTGGCAAGGATTTTGAGCAGCGTTGGAAATAGGATGGATGAAGCATCCCATGTTATGTCAGCAGGCAGGGGATAGCGGCTGGAAACTGCCTGATACAGTGGAAAGAGCAGGGCTGGGGAACCAGAAAGACCCAAGTCTATATCCTGGCTCCCCACCTGGGTCTCAGAGGCTGCTTAACTGCTCTGAACCTCATCTTTGAAATGGAAACAATAAAACCTACTGGAAGAGTCATTGGGAAGATTTCACAAAAGAATATTTAAAACACTAGCACCTTGGCTGACTGAGAATAGGCATTTAGCAAAAAACGTAAAGAAACAAGAAGCTAGAGGACTGGTTCCTTTACAGAGGTGAAGGATATAGTAGGCAGGAGCTCTTGCCCTGGGATTTGGTCATTGTGCATTGACTGAGACTTGGGAGGCCACTACTTACTGTACCAGTGTAATTTACTATCAGTCTTGCTCGTGTCCAGTAACCTCTGCTCAGTTAAGTGAAAGGATGCAGAGGTAGGTGGAGTGAAGAACTGGGTTGGTTGTGGGGAGCATCTCGGAGGATCCACAGCAGGTGAATCTTTGTTCTTGTTTCTGAACGGGTTCCTGATAGAGGGCCGAACTAGAGGACTTCTTGAGGCCCTTTTTGCCTTAGGCTTCTGTGATTCAAGCTTTGCCTATAAAAACCCTGAGTATTTTTGGTAACATAATTTTGTATATTTCTAGCATTTCTGTGTCTGACAGTGTAACTGTTTTTTATTGGAGCTACGTAAAAGCCAGCCTTCTAAAGATTACTTGGCGATAATTCTGTTTTTAAGAAAATGGCACAAAACATATATGCTGTTAGTCTTTATCATACACAATATATATATGTGCTTTCATATATTATTTCCCTCTTAATCCACATAGCACCCCTGCCTTACGTGGTAGTGTGATTCTGTTTCTACAGAAGTGCATCCCGAGGCTTACAGTAGGTAAGCTACTTGTCCAGAGTTGCTCAACTAGCTAGGGAAATGGTCATCAAAGTTCTGTTTGTTTGTTTGTTTGTTGTAAACCCAGGTTTTTTAATTCCAAAGCCTGGTGTTTTTCTCACTACCCATCAGTGTCTATGAAAGTGGAGTTGGATTAATGCCTTGTTCCAGTTGGGGCATGTTTTCGGAAGGTTGTTTCTAGGTGGCCCAGGTACCAGATGAGACATTTGTCTCTGAGTGCCCTTTTACATTTTACCCTGTGGAAGATTCTCATGCATGCAGCATCTACTGAATAATGCCTCTGCACTTAATGAATGTGAACCCGGCACAAAGGATAAATAAAGCACAATCCTTACTTCCAAGGAGCTCATACTCTAATGCAGTAGTTCTCAAAATGCATAAAAATCACCTGGGAGTGGGGCTTATTAAAATGTAGATTCAGTAGGTGTGGGCCCAGGGCCCAGGAATCTGCATTTCTGTTGTGTTCCCCAGGTGGCCCGGACCCAGGCGGTGTCTGGCCCCACTCTGAGCAAACCCCACCCCCACCTGCACTTTAGTAGCTGGGAAATAATTACATGACAATGTGCTAAAGCCCGGAACAGAGGATCCCCAGGGACTAGGACAGCAGAGGGTGGGAAAGCATCTAAATCAGGCTTGGGGAGGGGGGTGGGCATGGAAGGCTTTCCTGAGAAGGTGATATCTGATCTGAGTCTCAAAGGATGAGTAGGAGTTTACCAGACATATGAGCTGGGGAAAGAGCATTCCAGACAGATCAGGTTGGGAGTGTTGTTTTTGTTTTCTCCTGCAGATGAGAAGGGAAACTCATCTGTGAGTCTTGGTATTAAGTATGCCTGAGACAAAACAAAGACCTTGGTTCATCGAGTATTGGTGTCCTCTATGACACTGAGAAAGAGGGAGGCATGAGGGACCTTCAATCTAATAATGAGTGTGGCATGAATTCAGTGTCTGTGAAGGGCAGATAGGCCTCAAGGCTGTATTAGTTCTTCCAGTCAAGGGACAGTTAAGACAGCCCCCTGGAAGCTACAGTGTTGTCTAGAGAACAGTCTTTTTGTGCTTAATGGGGCTGAAGTTTGGAAGAGAGTCAGCTACTGAACTTTTGGGCTATGGCACCATGTGCCAGATTTTAGATACAACACACAGTTGAGCATGCCATCCCTTCATTATCTGGCAAGATTAGAAAATGAGTTTTCTGGTTAAGAGGGAATCCATCCTGTATACCTAACAGATGGATCACTGATTTTCAGAGAACAAGATTGCAACAGAATGTTCTTGGTCTGCTGATTTGAATGAATTCTATTTCATGTTTAATTCAGAAGGTATTGATTTTATAATGCTGAAGGATTCTTATGACTAACATCTATATCTGAAAAGTATTGAGCACCTGTTCTACTCAAAGCACGTTGTGGATACAAAGAGGTATCAATAGAAACTATCCATGCCCTCACAGTCAGGCAGGTGGTGTAGAACAAGCACGCAGGTGATGGAACGTTAGGCAGGTGGCGGTGGGCGAGTGACATTAGGAATGGAGTGGTACAGTTCAGAAGTGTGGAAAGGAGGCTTTTGCAGGTGGTCCTTTCCACAGTCCGGTGGTCTCAGTTGTTGCACTGTAGGTATGTGGAAGGACCAGTTGATGGCAAGTTCTAGTTGCTGGAATGCAGGCTAGATCCGTCAAGACAGGAATTTATATCCTGTACCTCGAATGTTGCCTTTCTCTGTGGGAAAATTATCCCCCAAATTGCCCTCACTGATGAAGTGAGATGATCCCTGATACTGAAATGAGTAGTCCCCAGTGAAAGTGGGGTGGGTCTGGGGCCCGCTCAGGCAGTGTGCTCTTGCCCAGGTTGGAATGTATGGGTAGAGGCACAGGGGGTTGTTTGTATTCTTGAAAAGGCCCCTGCTTGGCCTGGTGCTGAATGTGACAGGGCAGCCAGAGTGTTGAACCCCAGTTACTCCCTGGACACAGGGAAGGTAGCCTGGAGCTGCAAGCGCGGGAGCCGTGCCCAGGGAGAGGGCAGATGGAATTTTCCAACTTCCAATTTAACCCCTACACTGCTGAATATCAGCCAACGTTGACATGATACTTTGATTATTTTGTCACGACAGCCACCCATCAGGTAGGAGGTCTTATCTCCTTTCACCTGTGAGGCAGCGGAAAGTCAAGAAATTATCTATTCGAGATCACAGAGCTAACGTGTGGCAGCGGTAGCTCTGGAGGCCACGTCTCCTCAGTGCTGTCCTGCTGTTGCACATCGCTGGTAGGGTTCCTGCACCAAACCTGTTGCCAGACCTTCTCCCTGCGGCCCTGTTCTCTGCACGGGACTGAGTGTCCCAGTCACCATTACCGTCCTATGTGTGCTGATTTTAATTAGCCTCTCTACCAGGTTCAGGACAAAGTAAGCAAGACCCTGCTGGAAGGGAACTGGCTGTATATAAATGCAGCAAACACCAAGTAACACTTGTTTGTACTACCAGAGGTGTACTGATTTGGAACTGATTTGTAAAAATGAGTGAAAACTACAAGCGACAGCTCCGTAGAACACCTCAGTTTCCTATAGTCACCTAACAGAAAGGATGGTTCCCGTCCAAGCCCTTTCAGGTGACTTTTTAAACACCGCCCCCCCCAACCATCTCTGTTGCAAGAAGCTGCTTTTTTAAGAGGAATGTGCTTGTTTTTCATCACATTCTTGTTATCAAAGCAAAGAGAAACCAGTGGACTGGACAGTAACTTGGTGGAAAAGAAGACTGTATCTGCTGATTTTGAAACTTTTATCCAGGATGGAGCCAAAGAAAACATTCACTTCCTCCAGTAATATCCCATGAGTTTGATCCACCCCCTCCCACCCCTTTTCCTTGAAGAGGTAAATTTTAGTCCAGGAAAACAATAATTTGGGACTACTTGGAGGAAAAAAACCCCAAAAACTGTGCTATAAAATTCCTTCCCCTGCCCTGACTCCCCAGCAGCTGGATACCAGTTCCTCCCTGGCACTTCTTGACTCTATTTGTTGCTAATTTGTAGCAACAGTGAGTTGAAGCAGCCCTGCATTTGACCTGGTTTAGCCATTTTTGTGCCCCCTCTGTAGCCATTGCTGCTGTGGGCAGGGCTCAACTGGACTTGAACGTGGACCTCACAAGAGGCATCTGTTGCTAAAAATGGTGATTCAGTCCTAGGTGACTTGCTTGACCTGTCTTGTTCTTTTAACTGAAAGAGAGAGGAGGGGCAGTGGCAGAAAGCTGTATATATCTCAATAGAGAGGGAGACAGGCTTTGAGAATGGCTGGCTGGAGTGTGACACAGTGACTTATTTTCCTGCAAGTGGTGTATATTTTGCTGGGACTGTGTCTCACAGAAGACATTGGTTCCCTTGGGCATTGCATGAAGGGGGACAGAATATTCTTTATTGTTTGGTTCTCTTGCTTAACATACATGCTCTCAGGAGCTTCCACTGAACTGTGACACATGGTCTCATTCTTTTTTTTTTAACATCTTTATTGGAGTATAATTGCTTTACAATGGTGTGTTAGTTTCACTTCTCCATTGTATGTTCTTGCCTCCTTGACCAAAGATAAGGTGACCATATGCATGTTTATCTCTGGGCTTTCTATCCTGTTCCATTGATCTATATTTCTGTTTTTGTGCCAGTACCATACTGTCTTGATTACTGTAGCTTTGTAGTATAGAGATGATGTTGGCTGTGGGTTTGTCATGTATGGCCTTTATTATGTTGAGGTAAGTTCCCTCTATGCCTACTTTTTGGAGGGTTTTTATCATAAATGGGTGTTGAATTTTGTCAGAAGCTTTCCCTGCATCTATTGAGATGATCATATGGTTTTTCTCCTTCAATTTGTTAATACGGTGTTATCACATTGATTGATTTGCATATATTGAAGAATCCTTGCATTCCTGGGATAAACCCCACTTGATCATGGTGTATGATCCTTTTAATGTGCTGTTGGATTCTGTTTGCTAGTATTTTGTTGAGGATTTTTGCATCTATGTTCATTAGTGATATTGGCCTGTAGTTTTCTTTCTTTGTGATATCCTTGTCTCGTTTTGGTATCAGGGTGATGGTGGCCTTGTAGAATGAGTTTGGGAGTATTCCTCCCTCTGCTATATTTTGGAGGAGTTTGAGAAGGATAGGTGTTAGCTCTTCCTACATGTTTGATAGAATTCACCTGTGAAGCCATCTGGTCCTGGGCTTTTGTTTGTTGGAAGACTTTTTTTCCTTTAATTAATTAATTAATTAATTAATGGCTGTGCTGGGTCTTCGTTTCTGTGCGAGGGCTTTCTCTAGTTGCATCAAGTGGGGGCCACTCTTCATCCTAGTGCGCGGGCCTCTCACTATCGCGGCCTCTCTTGTTGCGGAGCACAGGCTCCAGATGCGCAGGCTCAGTAATTGTGGCTCACGGGCCTAGTTGCTCTGCGGCATGTGGGATCTTCCCAGACCAGGGCTCAAACCCGTGTCCCCTGCATTGGCAGGCAGACTCTCAACCACTGCGCCACCAGGGAAGCCCCTGGCAGACTTTTAATCACAGTTTTAATTTCAGTGCTTGTGATTGGTCTGTTTATATTTTCTATTTCTTCTTGGTTCAGTCTCAGAAGGTTGTGCATTTCTAAGAATTTGTCCATTTCTTCATGGTCTCATTCTTGGTTTCAAATACTGCCCAGCCTATCCTGTGGTTTTCTTCAAGGATTTAGAAATCCCTGGTTACCCCCAGGCAGTGGTGTGAATACCTGTGACCTCCCACTCCTTGGGGTGTGGCTCTGGAGTGTGGTGCGGAGGCCCAGGATAGGCTGGGACCGGCTGCCAAAGAAAATAGAATGTGCAGTCACTCTCCTGCCTCAGGAGTAAAGTTTCGGGTTGATGGGCCAGGCTCAGGTTGTGCTGGGTTACTGTAAACCTATCATGGCCAGAGAGCCTTTGGTAGGTCCCTTAGTCATCATGTGAAATCACATCGCCACAGCCCTGGCCTAACTCTTGGAGGATCCCTTCATGTTGCTGCTTGTAGGGCGTAGTGAAGAGTCACAAGGAGCGTGCAGGAGGACTAGCCTTTGGGGTTACTTGACCGTCAGTCACCAGGATTAGTACTTTCTGAAGGTTTTTGCATGTCTGATCCTTTGCTAGGGTAGGTTCATTTATGAGATTGACTTCATCCTTGTCTCAGGGAATTTACAGAGTGGTTGGGGAGCCCAGGGGACAATCAGGTGACAAGGCTGGGTGGAACACAATTCTGCGCTAAGTTGTGTGGTTCAGTTTGGCTGGAATGGTGGTTCGAAACTGGAGGCAATTTTGCCTCCCTCCCCAAGGGACATTTGACAATGTTTGGACATTGTTGGTTGTCACATCTAGGGGGTTGGGTGGGGTGTTGCTACTGGCATCTAGTGAGTAGAGGCCAGGGATGCTGCTAAACATCCTACAAAGCAGAGGACAGTTCCCATGACAAAGAATTATCTGGCTCCAAATGTCAATACAGTTGTCCCTCAGTATTCACAGGGGTTTGGTTCCACAAGCTCCACGGATAGCAAAATCCGAGGATGTTCAAGTCTCTTATGTAAAATGACTAAGTCCACTTGGCCCTCCTGCATCTATGGGTTCCGCATCTGTGATTCAGCCGGCCTGGGATTGACTCTGTGGATACCAAGGGCCGACTGTCATGCCAGGGTGGAGACACTCTGGGCTGAAAACTACTGCTGCCTAGTGCATGGCACTCTGCTCAGGAGGCAGTCACAAGCCACAGGCCTCAGGAAGGGTGGACTGACATGTTTTAATAAAGGGGAAATGGGCGTACTTTTCCCTGCTGCTTTCTAAGCAATAGGTACTTTTTGTCCAGAGATTTAGAATCTTGACATCTTGGTTGCCCCTAATCAGCAGGAACTATGCCTTGTCAAGGACAGGTATAAAGTTAATTTTTTATGGCCAGTAGATAAGATCAAGCCCTTCTGGAACTGACATTTTATCTCTTGCTCTGAAAAATCTGGATAACCACCCCCCAGAAGGTAGGATCTCAGAAGTGCTCAAATAACTTTATACAACTTAAAGAACAATTAGGCTACAGTTATTTTAATAACAGGCCATATTCCAAGCCCGGTCCCTGTTGCTGTGGCCTGTGTTTATTGTAATCTATTTCCAATAACATATAGAAAAGGAGGATACTAAATTCCCCCTCTTCTAAATCATGTGGCGTCTCTTTTAATTCTAAGGTATAAGGTCTTAAAATACAGAAAGTTCTTTAAAGTTATTCAAGTCTTTTGGAGAGAGCGTCTGGATCCGAAGATGTTTTTAAATCTTGTTTCTCTTCTCAGGGAGACCATTTTTAATGTAACCCTTTGTTGAGGTAGAAGCAAATGGTTTCCTTGAACAGCGTGGAACTTTTTACTGGCAATAAATCTCTGGTACTAGTCTCTAGACAGGCAAGCACACAAGACAAGTCCTGTTATTATTTCTTTTGCTCCCAACAAAAGCCTGCTGCAGTGGGATGGAACTGCTGAGGAAATAAACGAGGTTAAATTTAGAACTTTGCTTAAAGTGAGGAAGGTCTCTGAGACACCCCACTGTTCTTCACCGTCCAGTGAAACTGTGGTGAATCTCTTTTAAAGCACAACAGACAGCAGCAACTTAACGTGTACCTTCAGTATTTCAGATCCTTTTGAAAACTGTACCTCTTTCTAGGCAAAGAAGTGATTATTTTATTTGATCAAGAGCCATTTTCAGGATATAACAAAGACTTTGATGAGCTGGAACCCAGTCATAGAATACTGAACCAAAAGTCAGAAGACCAGGGTTTTGACAGTCCTGATTCTGTCAATCTGCAGCCTTAGGCTGTTTCAGTTTCTTTTCCGTGTCAGTTTCTTATCCATAAGATGAGGGTGATAGCACTTCTGATCTCTTGTAGGGTGCTGGCTGGCAGGCTCAAATGTGAGGCTGGCTGTTGAAGTTTGAAAAGCTTGAGAGTCCTATATAAATGTGTATTATATAAACTGATTAGATATATGTGTGTGTTGTGTATATACCATCATTGCTCCAAATTATGACCATGAGGCTTTGCCACATTATAAATTGTTAAAAAAAAAAGAATGAATTCTGTTGATTAGACTATACTTATTAATGACGGCACAGAAGGAACCTGAATATTTCAGGAAGGTTTTCTGCAACAAGAACTGAGACATAAACTTTTTTTTTAACCTAACAGTTTAGTAATTACAGAGTTCCTCAAAGGCAAAGTCCGTATCTTATCTGTCATTTTTGTGCCTGTCAGCATCTATCATGAAAGTTAGGATAACCCCTAAGCATCCTGTTCTTTCCACTAAAATTCGGGCTTTAGATCCAGAAAAGATGTTCTAGCTGGGTAATCACTCTGAACCTCAGTTTCCTGGTTTCCTGTAAAAAGAGAGGAATACATAACATGGGTAAAAATGCCTAGCTAAATGCTCGATAAACACAGGCACTGGGCAGAACTTGGTTCTCTGTCGCATTTCCTGAGTGTTGTGGCCGTAGGTTTTCCTGATTCGCTAGAGGTATTCTCCTCATCCAGTGAAGAGGGGCCCTCCTTCTTGTCTAGGTGCCTATTTTGTATGGTGTGTGTAGGATGTTGCTGGAGCCTCAGTGTAGAGAGTTCAGATGTCTGCCATTTATATTTGGCCCTCTGCAGTAGGCCTTAACCTCAGGGTGAGGGGATGAACGGAGTATTACTGAACTTGAGAGCAGGAGGAGCTAATCAGATGTCCACAGGGGCCAGGCAGTGACACACCTGAGTCAAGCAGATGGGGTTACTGGCCAGGAGGGAATTCAGGGAGGCTGCGGTGGAGCCAGAGCACATACACGTCTGTGGCCCTGCCTAATAGGGCCCCGAGGGAATGTGGGCCCTGGATTTTCAGAAGCTGGAAATCTGAATTTCTCTATGAATCCTTCTCATCTTACGATGTTGACAGTTAATTCCATTTTTTTAAAAAAGTTGTAAAAAAAATTTTAAAAAGGTACCGCGTGGGCATAGAACTCATTAGTGGGCCCACTGTGGTCCACGGGCCAGCAGTTTGCAATCCCTGCTCTCAAGCGGGAGGAGCAGTGATAAAGCTAACGTGAAGGGAGGGACTTGCCCTCATGACCAACTGTGGACACAAAATAGCAGAATTGCTATCCTGCTCTGCTCGAGTGCCACCTACTCTGTTGCATGCTACTGCTATTTTATCCCTTGGCTCCCTGCACCATCCCTTGCTGAAGATGCCATACTTCTCAGTGCATTTATTCTGTGGCAGAAGTCAGGGATGAGGGATTGCCGCGGTACCTCAAGGTAGAACTGTTTTTCCTTGTAAGTGTCCAGGGGTGAAAGAGTGGCAGGTTAACCCAATGTCCTGAGCTGCTGCAGCCGGCCAGGTCCCGCAGGCCTGCATGCACTGGGACGTCGACAAGTAGCCTTTAATAAAACCATGGGCTATGTTGCAACTTCCGATCTTTGCTCTGGGATTTTCCTATCACGATCAAGTGGCTTTTTCTGAGTTTGTTACTCAGGTTCCTAATAACAACACAGGAAATGGGTTTTAATTTCTTTGCTGGCTGCTCTGTTTGGGGCCTATTTAATGAGGATCCAGTTGCAGTGCAGCTTTGGCTGTAGCAGTACTGGTATGGATAGGAGCGTACATAACTAACATGTCACATTTTTAAAAATTTAAGTTTATGATCTGTTATTTGTATTTTTTTATGGAATGAGGCAGAGAGAGTATAAATAATTTTATGTGCCTTGATTCTAAGTGGCAATTCTTGAAGGTAACTATTGGATGTGTTCAAGATTATATAAATAGAATATAAGACTATTCCACTTCTGGAGGGCAAGAACTGTGTATATTGTATTTTTTTTTAACATCTTTATTGGAGTATAATTGCTTTACAATGGTATGTTAGTTTCTGCTTTATAACAAAGTGAATCAACTATACATATACGTATATCCCCATATCTCCTCCCTTTTGCATCTCCCTCCCATCCTCCCTATATTGTATGTTTCTTATAAATCTAGGGCAGTGGTTGTCAAATTTGAATATATGTGAGCATAACCAGGGGAATATGTATTAAATTGCAATTCTTCAGTCTCTGCCCCCAGAGGTTCTCAATCTACATTCTTTTTTTTTTTTTTTTTTTGCGGTACGCGGGCCTCTCACTGTTGTGGCCTTTCCTGTTGCGGAGCACAGGCTCCGGACGCGTAGGCTCAGCGGCCATGGCTCACAGGCCCAGCCGCTCCGCGGCACGTGGGATCTTCCCAGACCGGGGCACTAACCCGTGTTACCTGCATCGGCAGGCGGACTCTCAACCACTGCGCCACCAGGGAAGCCCTCAATCTACACTCTTAACAAATACCCCAGGTGATTTGGGGCCTATGGACCATACTTTGGGAAATGCATCTCTGTTTTGTTGCCTTTGTTGTAAATGTGTTTATTGCCACTTGAGGGCGAATTCACTCATTTGTGAGATGCCCTGATTTGTTCTGATTCACTGTGTTACTCTTCCTCGGATTCTTAGAGAGTGTCAGTCTTCTGGAGTCCCCAGAGAGAATTATTCCAGGGGACCCTCACAGGTTGAAGTAAAGGGACCAAGTCCCTCCTATAGCAGGGGTCCCAGGGACTCCCCTTCAGCAGCACACACTGCAGCCAAATCTTGAAGCAGCAGCTCCCCTCATTGGTTCTAGGCTTTTCTCAAGTGTGTCACTAGTTCCAGGTTTTGGCTTTACCCTTTAAAGTACTTTGCAGCTGGAGGATGGGAGACTGGGTGCTCCTGAGCCCAGGGAGCTGGAGCCTAGAGCCCTTAAGGGGTAAAGTACACTATCAGATCTGAGGGGTGAGCCTGAATCTTACCAGACTGGATTTATTGGCTTGGTTAGGGGAACATGCCGAGGCTATATGTCCTTTCGGGAAATTATTGAATGCAACAAAACAGCATAAAAATTCTTTCCTAGTATCTGGTTGCATACAAAGCAGAATCTTGGTTCACTTCTTAGCAGGGGCTTGCCCTTTATCAGAAAGGAAGAAACTGGGCTCCTTTAGCTAGTAAAGCTTAAAGGAGTATTTGTCATGTGTAGTATATACTGGGAGGGATGCAAAAGTAGAATGTGACAATCCCTACCATCAAAGAAAGGGAGATTAGAATAACACCTAGGAAACAATGGGTCAGGACTCCTGTGGAATCATCCCTCTGCCTCAGTTTACTTTCCTTCATCCCCAACTCTTCTGTAATGGCCTCCCACATTTCAAGATGTGTACCCTTGGGACTTCCATGGCAGTCCAGTGATCAAGACTCCGTGCTTCCACTGCAGGGGGTATGGGTTCGATCCCTGGTTGGGGAACTAAGATCTCGCATACCACCCAGTGCACCCCCAAAAAATGTGTACCCTTGAACAATTATACTTACTTCCTGGAGCTCTTCAAACAACCTTAAAACCGTTAGTAGGGGGAAAGTGACTTTAACTTTCTTATTGTAAAAATAGAGGTAAATCCACAAAACTTTTAAGAGTGTATTTTATGACCACCTACAGATCATTTTCTAAGGATCTGGACCTGAAAGTGTTGCATTTTCAGAATTTAAAGATGCTGTCTAGGATAGAACAAAAATAGCTGATTCTGAGTTAAAGTTGCTTGCCTGTTGTACAAGGCCTATGAGGTATGGCCTCTTTCTGAATTCTCAGTTCTTCCTTTCACATTATTCTTTCTTAGATTCACTGTACTCAGCCACACTAGCCTTCTTTCTTTTCCTAGAGCACACCAGGTTCATTCCTGCATTGGTGTCTTTGCATACACTTGACATTCCCTCTGCCTGGAACACTGTTCCTACAGGTCTGCTGTCTCCTTCTCATCATTCAGGGCACAACTCAGACATCACCCTCTCAGGGAGGCCTTTCCTGACTGCCCCATGTAAAACCCTTTGTCCTATTATACTGTTTTATTATCCTTGTGAAGCTTATTACTATGTTAAATTCTAATTTCACTTGTTAATTCTCAGTCTTCGCCCACTGGAATGTATTTAAGATCTTTTTGTCTTTGTTGTTCTCCAATTTCAAACAATGTGCCCAGGTGTGAGTTTATTATTGTCTGAAAATTCCCTATCTTTAATCAGTTCTGGAAATTTTTCAGTTATCTCTTTAAATATTGACTCTCCTCCATTTTCCTCTTTCCTTCTTGAGCTTCTTATTTCTCATTTTCCATTTCTATGTTTTCTCTTAATTGGTAGAAGCTGGTTGCTGGGTGATTTTCTCAGATCTGCTTTCCAGTTCACTAATTCTCTCTTTAACACGGTCTAATCTCTGTGTAATCCACCTGTTGACTTTTTAATTTTAATAACTATTTTTTCTACAAGTTTTGTTTTTTCCTGAAATCCATTTGGTCACTGTCTCTTTTTTAGTGTGTTCTTTTCTCATGTTTTTCTTTTTGGCTTTAATCATTTGAAACATGTATATATATTACAGTTTATCTGATCATTCTATTAAGTTTTTTTGGAGCGTCTTATCCACCTATTTGTTGAATTTCCCACATCTTGTTTGTGATGGATTATTTTTACATAAGTTTTTATATTTTGTGTGAGCTCATCTTCAACAGAGCTTTATCTGTGGGCATCTTTCTTGCCCTGATTGAGGGTAGGTCTCTTTAGAGTTTTACGTTTCTTCTACCAGATGTCCCATTCTGGGACGACTATTTTTTTTTTTTTTTTTTTTCTGACTACATTGGGTCTTCATTGCTGCTCATGGCCTTTCTCTAGTTGTGGCGAGTGGGGGCTACTCAGCTACTCTGTTGTGGTGAGCTTGCTTCTCATTGCAGTGGCTTCTGTTGTTGCGGAACACAGGCTCTAGGCACACGACCTTCAGTAGTTGTGGCATGAGGGCTCAGTAGTTGTGGCTCATGGGCTCTAGAGTGCAAGCTCAGTAGTTGCGGCGCACCAGATTGGGTGCTCTGTGGCATGTGGGAATCTTCCCGGACCAGGGATTGAACCCACGTCCCCTGCACTGGCAGGCGGATTCTGAACCACTGCACCACCAGGCAAGTCCTGGGATTACTTTTTGTGTTAAAATTTTGGCTTGGGGATTCTCAGACTATGTAGTAGCACAATTCAGATCTCAAATTAGCTTGCGGAAAAGCCGATGGTTACAGATTATTAGAAGAGATACTTTTTCCCTCTCAATTCAGACCTTTCTTATTGGTCACTGTGTGCCAAAGGGCTAATTTTTTTCTAGTCTGCTCTGTCTCTTTGAAGGGTCTTCACCTGATATTGGGACTCAGTTCCAATTCCCTGTTTTAGGTGGACCCAAGAAAACAAACAGCCCTTCTTTCCACGGCAGCTGGGAAGGCCAGATCTCATTTAACACTGTAGTTTCTAGTTCCCCACCCCCAACATTTTTGGTCCGAGGGCTCTTCCTTGCTTTATTGCAAGCTCAGCTGTATAATTAAAAGAATATATATATATATAAATTCTTTATTGAATTTGTTATAATATTGCTTCTGTTTTACGTTTTGGTTTTTTGGCCGTGAGGCATGTGGGATCTTAGCTCCCCGACCAGGGATCGAATCCACACCCCCTGCATTAGAAGGTGAAGTCTTAACCACTGGACCGCCAGGGGAGTCCCAAAAGAATATTATCATATTTTTAAAGTTACCTACCCAGCTACATTGCTAGAAGCAGGATCTTTTCCTCTAGAATCTCTTGCTCAATGTGGTAGCTGTAGCATCCAACACAGTGCCTGGCAAGTGGGGAAAGGGTATCAATACATATTTGTTATTTGATTTGTAGAAATGGATGTTTCCATTCCTTTCCCCTGTAGAGAAGGCCAGAGATGGTGCTCCAAATTCATTCATATCCAGCAGCCAAGAGATTTAGCATCTGTACTTTAACATCCTATGAAGGATTTCAATTTTCCTATTTTTCACTTTTAAACTTTAAAACTTCACCGCTTTCCTAAGGGCATGAAGGTGCTGTTGCCAGTTGCTAGCAGGGTTTTCCAGCCCCATAAATTGGCAAATTAAAACCATGCCCGGGGAACCATTACTGCTCAGTGTCTTTTTATGCTGGCACTTTGAAAGTTCTTACACTGATCAAATTGACCTTTACAGTGGCTCAGTAAGAATAGCAACTCTAAGACGTTGAAACTCTTAAGGAAAATGATGTTAGTCCCATAGTTTATGCTGCTGCCAAAGAGATGAGGTAACTTTTTGCATATGTGCAAAAGGCATACTATTCATCCTCTTCCATTGTAAATAATGTTCTTTCCAGGGCAGTGTTGGTCTTGCTTCCTGCTTCTTCACACCTGTGCTTTTTGTTTGGTGACCATATGTGCCCCGTTTCTTGAAGCTGGTCACCGCGGCACCAGAGCTGAAGGCACACGTTTAACAAATGAGGATCTTTATGGTCATCATCACAGTCATTCTGAGGTGAAAGACCTCAGCGTAAGAGCATATGTTATTCACCCAGAGTTTCTTTGTGACAGGTCTACGTTTCTAGCATATTTGGGCCAGGAGTTTGTGCAAATGAAAACATTGCCTGGGAAAAAAAGTATCTTTAAAATGCAAATCTCATCTTGTCCCTGCTTACCTAACTTCCTTACCTGTTTGTTCAGCCATTTCCTAGCTAAAGGGCTTTTCTTGTACCATTTCCTTTTCCTGGAATGTTCTTCCCATCCCTCTTCCCTAGTTACTAACTTTCTAACCATCCTGGCAATCTCAGTTCAAGCTTACCCTCCTCACAGCTCTCTGGACCTCCTTGACTAGTTCCTAGTTCTTAATTATTGTAAGCTTTCACCAAATCACGTACTTTTCCTTCCTACAGTTTTATCTGTATGATTACTTTATCATCTTTCATTAGACTTTAAGCTCCATGAGGGTGAAGAGCGTGACTGCTTTGGCCTTTTATGTTTCCATTGTGTTCCCCACCACTAGTTCAGTGCTGGTGCAGGGTAGGTACTCAGTAAATGTTGAAGGAAGGAGTGAAGGCCCTGTGTTCCCCAATGGGACAAACACCATTCTGCTTTTCAGAAAATCAGTATGTGAAAATAATGACCTTTCAAACAAAGAAGAGAGGAAGCCCAAGCATGTTGCCCCTCCTCACTGCCAAGCAGAAGATGTTCCCAAAGTCAAAGAGCTCCACAAGGGCAGGGCCCTTATCTTTTCCCTCAAAGACGAAATGTTGATTTTGTTTGGTTTGGGGCTTTTAAGTGGATTTATTTAAGCATCTGAAGTGTAAAAAGCAAGTGAAGAAGTATAACTTAAACCAAGGAGGCTGTAGCTTAATAGTTAAAAGCTCAGGCTCTGGAGTCAGATGAATTAGATTGAACTGCTTCCTAGCTGTGTGGCCTCCAGCAAGTGACTTAGCCTCTGTTGACCTCAATTCTCTTATACTACCCTCTTCATAGTGGTGCTTTCAAGTTTAGATGAAGGAAGACTTGTAAGGCATTTAGAACAGTGCCTGGCACATAGCAGGTACTCAGTATACACTAGCCGTATTATTCACCCCAGCTCATTCTGCCTTCACAGAGGCTGCATAGCCATTGCTTCATTCAGCAAACCTTTGTGTGCCAAGCACTGTGCTCATTCTTGGAGTTGGGGAGGGGGATTAAGGAGACAGAGCTCCTGCCCATAGGGAGTGCACGATATAACTCTCGTTCACTCTTGAGAAGGGGGGTGGGGCGGGATATTAACTTCCCACTCTTCAGGACTTGGCCTGAACAACATAATATGTGTGTAGTGCTTGGAGATGCTTGGAAGAAAAGCAAAGGGTGCTCATAAAGAGTGCTGAGAATTTTTCATGTTTGAACTTGCCATTGCATTCTCTCTAGTTCCTTTTTCTATTCTTCATGTGTCTGAAGCAGCCCACATTGCCAGTAAACTTTACTCTTCTGAGAAATAGTTCTAAGTGAATGCAGAGTGCTGTTTATTGAATGGCCTTTCATGCCCAACAATAATGGCTCATAGAATAATGTTGATACTGAGCGCTCAGAGAAGTTAAGTCATTTACCCAAGTTACACTGTAGTAAGCATAGTGTGAGAACTGGGCTTTGAACCCAGATCTGACTGAATCTTTACCATTTGTATCTTGAGCTGCCTGGAGATCCTTGAAAGTCCTCTGGGTGACTTCCTCATACAGGGAAGGGTGGAAGAGCACCAAGCAGCACTTGCACACCTCTGTTCTTTGCTCTGACTGAGAGGAGGCATAGATTACAGGAGCTCTGGCATTGGCTCGAGGCTGCTGTCAAAGGGAATGGGAGGTGGGTAGGCTAATAAACCCTTTGGGTTTAAGGAGACATGAGTGAGCATCTTAACCAGCTCTAGGGCCATTGAATAACTTGTCCAGAGTGCCATTCCTCTGTAATGGCAGAGCTAGGGCCAAACACAAGGCTTCTGGATTTTCCTTTCATACCAGAAGGTCTCTTTCTCTGGAGGAGCTCATGACACTCACATCTCGCTACCTTCTTAATCCTTCATGTCTTCCTTGCTAAAGGTCCATGAACCCACATCTTGTCTTCTTTACCTGCCTACCTGCTTTCCTTCCTTCTGCAGCAGAAAATGACAGTTCCCATAACCAAGATCATCTCAGGCAACTTGGGGACTCTACTTGCGGGGAGGAAAGCAAAGGATGAGATACACTGGGTAAAAAGTATTTGAGGGGCTTCCCTGGTGGCGCAGTGGTTGAGAGTCCGCCTGCCGATGCAGGGGGCATGGGTTCGTGCCCCGGTCTGGGAAGATCCTACATGCTGCGGAGTGGCTGGGCCCGTGAACCGTGGCAGCAGAGCCTGTGCGTCCGAAGCCTGTGCTCCGCAACGGGAGAGGCCCCAGCAGTGAGAGGCCCGCGTACAGGAAAAAAAAAAAAAAGTATTTTGAGGAACTGAGTTAAGTGATGCTGCCACAGTCTGCTGTCCCTGGGAAAGTGGAGGCAGAGCAGGGAAAAAGAGTGGGGTTCTGTTTACACTGGGCTTCCTGCCTCGGGGGATGGGAGAGCCAAGAGAAAAGCTGACACCAGTAGGTCATGAGGATGCCACTTGTTTAGATTTCAGACACGTTCCATTTCATGCCTCACAGAGGACCAGTTGGCTGCCCTGTGTTCCGAGCCTGGACCTCATCTGGTGAATTTTCTTGAGGCAGAAGTGTCCCTGGATTCTTTCATGTGTCAGAGTGTAGGCAGCGCGGCCTCTTTTAGAAACTATGTGGACAGTTTGGACTGTGCTCTTGTGAGCCAGGCCAGAAGAATGGCATTTCAGGGCCTGGTAAACTTGGGAGAAACTTTTTGATGTCCTTAGGAAAGCAGTGTTTTGCTCTGAAGTCAAGAGGGAGAGGGTGTGTTCTAGCAAAAGCAACGAACACAGATCTGCCTTCTCCACGTGCATCAGGCCTCAGAGGAGACATCCCACTGGACAGCCACCTGCTAGGTGTGCCATTTTACTTATGGCGGACACAGGAAGGCAAAGATAGGAAGAACTCTGTTTGCAATACTATTGTGAAACCCTCATTGTCAGAGTCGACAAATGCCTTTCCCATGTTTCCTTCTTCCTAAACCCCTTTATACCAGGGTGTAAGACTCTTAAAGACCAGGAAACACCTGAGGATGTGGTGGAAATACACACTGAGCCAGGGATCTGGGTTGTAGCCATGCCCTTTCTTTTGTCCTCGTGGCTTCAGGTGCCCAGCCTCTAGCCCTGTAGACAGTCACTGGAGTGCTTTGTTTGTACCCTTGGCCAAACAGACAGCGTAGTATAAAGCAAGACCCAGAGAACAGGAACCGACCCTGTGACTTGAGTTTCCACTGGCAGACGTCCGCCCGGATGTACACTGCGGGCAGGGTCAGCCTGAGTAGCAGCACATATAATACTGTGGTTTTAGTTTCTTTGCTGAGCAGGGTTTTTTCCCTTCTTAGCTCTGTGCCTCTTGAGGTTAGGGACAACTTCTTATTCATCGTTGTATCCCTCGTACCCAGCCCGGTGCTTGGCACAAAGACCGTGTCCAGTCACTGCATGTGTTACTTCTTTAGAACAAAGAAATGTTGAAAGCCAGATCTTCTAGGTCTCATCATATGCGTTGTGACCCAGAGGACATTTGAGGCTGAAGTTTAGGTCAGCCGGTGGGGTATTTCATATCTTAACTACGAAATATAAAAAAACCTTTCCACCTCCATCCCCATCCACCAGTGCTGTGAATAGAATTTGGCAAAATGCTAGATGGTTACTCAGCGGTGCCCTTTCTGTAGCTGTCCCTGACAAGGGACAGTGTGAATCCTAGATCCAGTCAAGATTATTAAGAGATCATTTGGTAAGCAAAAAAGGATCTAGCAAATTAAAATTGGACTAGGTCACCTGAGCAAGTCACCCCTTTTCTTAAGATTGAAAGAATTTTAGTAGCAAGATTTTTAGCCTTCTTTTGAATCACACTGTAATTAACCTTGAAGATATGTGTTTTGAAGGGAAGATGGACTGACTGACCAGATGCCAATCCTAGAATACGTGCTGCCTTCATTATTCTGGGAACTTTCACAGAGAAACCGGATTTATTTAAAATATACAGCCTATTACAGGAGAATCACCACCTTCTTACTGGCTGAGTTTAGGACCAGAACGTGGAGTGTTTCTGCGTAGATATAAAGAAAGCAAGGAGGAGAACTCTGCTCTTTACCAGTTGGCTTTGTGTACTGAATCCTCTTCCCCCTTTAATAAACCATATTATTTTTCTTAAATCTGCTGTTGTTGTGTGGTTCTTTCTTTCTCTCTCTCTCTCTCTCCCTCCCTCCCTTCCTTTCTCTCTCTCTCTCTTTCTTTTCTTTCAATAAACATTTGTACAAACCGTTTTGGTGGAAGGTGGGCAGGCCATCAGTAAGAGGAGGATGAGAAGAAAAGTAGTGTTTAAAAGCTATAATTTAATATGCTACAGTGTTTTTTTAATTTCTTTTAGGATAAGGAAACCTGCGTGGGTACCAACAATCAAAGCTACATCTGTGACACAGGACACTGCTGTGGACAGTCTCAGTGCTGCAACTACTACTATGAACTCTGGTGTAAGTCCTTGCCTGGGGATGTCTTGGCATCCCAGGGTCTCGGTTACTGCCTCTGCTCATTGGGAAACCATAGGCTGGTCAGCCCTTTTCTTATTCTCTTGGTGGCAGTGTTGGTGAGCAGAATCTGCTTCCACGTTCTAGAAGCGATCTCTCTGCAGAGGAGGAGAGCTCTGGTGCTCTTCGGACACCATGCGCTAAAGACCGGATACCATGGTCCTGAGCCTTCTTAAGAAGCCGTGGTTAGCAGGTCTGCTGCAGAATTTCCTGAATGGGGTTCTCTTTGACGCCCTCTCCTGGGTGTGCCGAGCAGTGACAACAACTTACATTCTCTCATGGGCCAGCCCAGGTGCCCAGGCTCGTCATCTTTGCAAAGAGAGGTTTGCAGCAGCCAAGCTGCTGTGAATGCTGGCCTGCTCTCTGTGGATGGCTGTAATGCCATTTTCTTGTAAGAAGCACCAGGGTTTCCAGAATTCCCCAGAGATCATCAAGGAGCTGCCTCTGTTTCTGAGGGTCCCTCTCAAAGGGATAATCTTTTCCTAGGTCCTTGCCGACAGAGCCCTCCTCGAGAGAAGGAGTCTATAGGTTCAGCCCCTTTTCTTCCTTCCCCAGATCACAAACTGAAGTGTCTAGAGGCTTCTCCAGTCTACCTAACCTGTTACTGTCAGCTCAGTGCCATGTGGAGACAATCCTCGTCTTGCCACTGCTTGGTGGCAGCCAGGAGTGCTTGCACCTTCCAGAGTTGCACAAGGGTGGTGACATTGCTGTGGTCTTCAGGGAGTGACCCAGGCTTGGAGAGGTCACTAGAGCCCTTTGTACTCTAATCTTCTTGGAACTCAGACGAGACACTGTAGGATGCTGGACAAAGAAGGGGAGGATGGGAGGGTCCTAAGGGCAGAGTTGCCAGGTGACCACCATGCAGTGGTTCTCATAACTGTCTGTTGCTAGAGGAAATGCTAACTGTTTCCCCAGAGAATTCTAAGCCCCCATCACTCCCTCCATTTGGAAACAAACTTTGTGCTTGCTGGTCATCCATGCCCTTACCATCACCACCATCTCTTCCCTTTTTCCCCTTCTCCTTTCTGATCTCCCCATTCCCCCCACATCAGTGATATGGTCAGAAAGCAGCTAGAAGGGCTATTGTTTGAAATGCAAAGGAAATTAGACTATTGGCTGGGAAGCCTCTCCCTCTAAATGCAAATGGATCTTGTAGCCAGTGGGAGTGGGTCCTACAAACAGGACCTCTCCTCACTCTTGTCCTTTCCTTTTGAGGACGGGCTCAGGGGTGGTTAAGGGCAGACTCCTCCCCAAAGAGAGAATAGGGTTCAAGATGTCCCCACCAGTCCTGCAAGCATTATATAAGCAGCAGCAAAGGCAGGCCTGGAGTTGTTGGTGCTATTTTAGAAGGGGTGGGGCTGAGGGACTCACTAGAGAAACACAAAGTGCCAGGCAGGTGGACAGTCTGTGTTTAAATGTTTCAAAATGCAGATAACCGCAGGGCTCAAATTCTCCCTCCCACCCCTTGTTAAAACAAAAGTTGAAGCTGGGCTGCCAAAAAGCCATAGAGCTGCAGCTTGTTTTTCTGGGGCCTGGCCCAGGCGGCATCAGTTGCGGAAAGAATGGAGTTGCTGATGGCCCCCATCTCAGATTGACAGAGCCGCCTGGGCTGTTGGCAGAGCAGACTCAGTAGCCACCAGAATTGGGTCACCAAAGCCAGGGCTGGGGGTGGGGCGGCTGGGACAGGGAGACCCAGGTGGCAGGGTGGCAGGCAGTCTGGGAACCAGGCACTTCGTCCCGAGGGCCTGAAGAAAGCCAGGGGAAGAGCTACACAGTGGCTCATCACCTCTCCAGTTGTGGTCAGCCGGGGAAAGGAGAAGGTCAGATGGAGACCAGAGTCTGGACGGGGAGGAAAGACTCACCCCTGTACAAGTTGGCCCATGCTTTCCAAGCTCTAGGGGGACGGAGACTGTAAAAGCCAAACTTCCTCTTGTCTGTGCCCAGAAATGGCTTTTTGGTCAGAAGATGCCCAGTGAGTGTTCTGCCCCTCTCGGAATTCTTTGGTTTTCCTCCTTCTTAGGGGCCTGGCCTTGGCCTGATGTGTAGAGGAGGGAGGTTGAGCGTAGGAATGAGCCCTTTCAGTTCTCATCAGAACTGTGCTTTTTGCGCTTTGAACCCTGTTCCCTCTAATTGCCTCTGAACTTTGCCTGAAATGTGAAAGTAATGGGCTTTGCATTATTCTTTTTGTCTCTTTGCTTTGGAAGGAAAAAAAATCTCAGCCAGGAAATCCTTGGCAGGGTTTTTGTCAAAGTACCTCTTTAACCATAGTTGCCCACAGGGAAGGCCTCACGGAAAAACAAATGCCATTTCTGCCAACCCTCATACCACTACTTAGCTGAATTTTCCTGTGTGCTGAGGACTGTCTCACACACACACATACACACACAGAGCCTACTTTACACAGACACACAAGCACACACAGACCTTAAGCTTCAGCCAGCGCCCTTACTCCCGTGTCTTTTAAGACAGTCTCTTGTAACGTTAAGCCAGGGGTCATTCCTGGGTCTGCATCAGTGCGGAAGTGAGGGTCCTGTTTACCACTGCCGTGGCTGAGGCTATAAGAACCTGGCCATTGTTATTATTATCATCCCATGCATTTTCATGGCACTTGTACTTTCAGTCATCATTCAGTCATCTATTCAGCAAACTCTTACTCCAGTGGTTTCAGACTTTGGCAAGCATCTGCATTTCCTGGAGGGCTTATTAAAGCATGGATTTCTGGGCCCCAGTCCCAGAGTTTTTGATTCAATAGGTCTGAGGTGGACCTGAGAATTTGCAATTCTAACAAGTTCCTACTGGATGCTGTGGCCTCTTCTGTGTTAGAGAGTGTGGGGAGACAGAATCCTTGCCATCAAGAAGGGAGTCTGAGCAGAGAGAGGAGATAAGACAACGTGCCTCACTAGTAATGCAAAGTAGAGAGTGGAGTGTACGTGCAAGGACTGCGGTGTATGTGCCAGGAGAGTTTGCTTTAGCTGGACAGGATTCAGGCAGGCTGCATGGAGGAGGTGGCATTTGAGGTAGGCCTTAAAGGGTGGATGGGTTTTAAGCACATGGAGAAGGGTAGAATGACTTCCCAGGGTGAAGAATACCAAACACCATAGGTCAAGGCCTCATGGGAAAGAAGAGAGCATGCATCTCATTAACCTTTCCCTTGTGGCCATGGGGCTGGGCTGTGGGGCTCGACCAGGGGAGATGAGGGTGCTGACGTGCATAGAACTCTGCTGTGTGCCTGGCACTCATTAAGTTCTTCACACACGTCAGCTCAGCCTGCCCCAAATACAGCCCTGCCAGGTACACATATCCCGTTTCTCAGGACCAGGGGCGTTAAGTAGCCAGTCAGTTGGTCGCAGCTGAGTAGTGGGGTCAGTGTGCCTCACACAAAGCTACCCCCTTCCTGAACTCTTCAGTGCCAGGCTGGAAGGGTGGTGGGCCCAGGTCGTGAAAGGTCTCGAATGTGCACGCTTGAGTACTCTGCATACAGATACTAACTCGGTAATCCTCACAATGACCAAGTAGGTAGAAACCATTATTCTCTCCATTTTACAGATGAGGGAAGTAAAGACAAAATGATCAAGGTCACAAAGCTAGGAAATGAAACTTGTCCAGTCTTTCCGATGAAGTTGCAAGTCCTCTAAAGTCTTCATTTCCCAAATTCAGTCCTTTTTCCACAGCGGCAGTATCAGGAGCTCCTGCTAAGAGCTATCAGGGGCCAGGGAGGTCACCCACCATCCTGTGGGGTAGAAGGAGAGCTAGTTGACAGTATACTTTGGCTTCCTAATGAGGAATTTCCTGCCAGTTGGGGAGTGGTGTTTTCCCAAGTTTATAGTGAGCTCTGGGGCACGTGACTCAGTGATTGTTTTTAAAAACATGTTTTCCACTTTGCTTAGCATGACAAACGCGTCCCACCATGAGGTCACAGCTTTCAAAGGTCAGTGAGGAATATAATCTGTGGGTAGGTGTGTGTTTGGGGAGGAGGGCATGCTTCTGTCTTTCTCTGTTTGGTTCTTTCAGTAGGTTTTCCTTTTTAAAACTTTCCTCCTTGTTTGTGAAATCTAGTGAAAAGATCAAAAGTTTGTACAGCTCCATAGGTACTAGTCTGGACGGTCCCCCTTTTAAAGCTGATGGGACACAGCTTTGACTAGAATAGCTGCCAATAGCATCCATTTTGTGAGGGTCAAACCAAGAATGCCTTCTGTCTTCCCACATGAACTCCATCAAGTTGGACCAGTCCTTAGGGGCCTTTTCTGGACCTGTGCTAATGCCTCATTACCCCACTAGGCCCCTTCTGCTCCCAAGTTAGTTTTCTCCTAGTGTTGATCCACACTATCACTTTGTGATACTATATTAGAAATGCAAAACTCAGTTCGAGATTTTATATCACGTCATGTAAGTGGTACGTGGTAGGGAGAGTTTTTCTGCCCATGATACCACATGAACAGAAGCAGCTGATGGAATTTCAGTAAACATGTGAGTTTTCTGGTGCTGTTCAATATAACTGGGGTAACTCTGCCAAGGGCATGCCTTCCTCTTGTCTCATTTCTTCCCCCAGCCTCTTTCTACCCTGCCTCATTTTTCCTTAAAAAAAAAAAAAAAAAAAAAAGACCTATTTTTCTATTATATTTCTAGTTCAATAGAACTCAGGCTTTTTCTGGAATAAGGATTCTCTTAAGAATCTGATGAACATTTTAAATCCTTTCCCCCAGAAAAACCTACAAAGATACTGCATCAGTCAGGATAGGCGAGAGGTTATGCTCAGTAATAAACAAGTCCAAACTCCTAGTGGCCCTAAAACAACAGGTTTATTACTCACACTATATGTCCATCACAGGTTGGATGAGAACTTTGTTCCTACTTCTTTATCCCCTGGGGCCAGACTGACCCTGAAGTCACTATCTGGAATGTTACGGCTTGCCATGGCAGAAGGGAGACTAACAGAGGGTCTCACATCAGCAAGAAATGTTCTGGCCTCTAAGTGACGCCTGTCACTTCCAATCTCAATTTATTAGTTAGAATCTGCCCCAAAGTGTCACAATCATAAGGGCACCAGGAAGTTCAAGCCTACCCACATGCCAGGATGGGGGAGAACCAGAAATATTTGGCCAACATAAAAACCAGTGCCTGAGATTTTTCTTATTAAAAGCCTATTATAGGGCTTCCCTAGTGGTGCAGTGGTTGAGAATCCACCTGCCAATGCAGGGAACACGGGTTCGAGCCCTGGTCTGGGAAGATCCCACATGCTGCAGAGCAGCTAAGCCCAAGCGCCACAGCTACTGAGCCTGCGCTCTAGAGCCCACGAGCCACAACTACTGAGCCCGTGTGCCACAGCTACTGAAGCCTGCACACCTAGAGACTGTGCCCCACACAATGAGAAGCCTGCGCACCCGCAGGGAAGAGTAGCCCCTGCTTGCTGCAACTAAAAAGAAAGCCCACACGCAGCAACGAAGACCCAATGCAGCAAAAAATAAATAAATAAATAACTTTATTTTTTTTTAAAGGCCGTCATAATATAGCTGAGAAGTTTTGCCTTATATCATATATATTGCAGCATTAAGGTTAAAAGTTAATTTACCTTTAGGTAAGAAACAATTGAAAAAATGACTTGGGAGGTAAAAAATTGTAGAGTTTGGTGCTGATTATCTCATGGGAGAATGTACTTTGAAAATTATAAAGTAACACCAAAGTATAAAGGATTGTGAGATGATGCTGGGTAGTATAAAAAAGTGGTTAGCCGAGAATCTTTTGACTTGACTCTAAAATACACTTGGAGCCAGGCTCTTCAGCAGAATGCATTGTGCTTATTTGTGCCGCTTCCTTTGGGTGTGACCCCACCCCGGGAGGCTGGGAGCTGAACAGATCTTAGGGGCTGGAGGAGACTTTACAGGACCGCAGTGGGAAGCCAGTTCACTCCCAGAGCTCCTTTCTGGCCTCAAAACCGTTCCCTGAGGGCTCCTCTTACAGTGTCCAGTCTCCAGTTGGTGAGCATTGGAAGGAGAGAAGTGCAAGTTAAGTTAAGCAAATGTCAGCAGCGACTCCGGGAAGGACCACAAGGGAGACTTCTGACTTCAACTTACATTTATGAACTCTGGTTAGGAATGGGGTTTTTCTGTCTGCTGATGGGAAATGGGGAAGAGATTCTCTGCCCATTGTCCTCCACCTGCTGTCCTGTTGCTAGACCTCAGCAGAAGGTTCAGTTTAACACCGACACGTGCTGAAAACGCAAAGGTGTTACACAGTGGTGTTGCCAGCCTGCCAGGGCTGGAAGGCTGTACTGCTATCCTGCCTTACCCCATAGGGGTGGCTCTGTGGGGAGATTCAGCCCGGACACCCCTGGAGGACAAAAGGAAACACACTGGGTGTTGCTAGAGGCCACACCCTAAATGTCAGTGGGATCTTTCAGAATGTTGTGTTCTGGTACAAACAGGAAAAAAAATCAGGGGTTTATTCATTTACAAATTTGTTTGCTGGGAGAGGGAAGGCTTTTTTTTTTTTTTTTAAATGAAATTAACTCATTCTGACAAGAGATGTAGAAATACTTAACACATTCTAAACACAAATTTATAATTACAAAGCAGACAATAAAAAATATACATAACGTTTGTAATGGGAAAAACTTGAAGTTCTTCAGGAATAGAGAACAAATGAAAAATAATATAATCTATTCTCATTTAATAAAAACTCACCTTAAAATTATTCCTCAGATTTTTTTTTTTTTTTGCGGTACGCGGGCCTCTCACTGTTGTGGCCTCTCCCGTTGTGGAGCACAGGCTCCGGATGCGCAGGCTCAGCGGCCATGGCTCACGGGCCCAGCCGCTCCGCGGCATGTGGGATCTTCCCGGACCGGGGCACGAACCCGTGTCCCCTGCATTGGCAGGCGGACTCTCAACCACTGTGCCACCAGGGAAGCCCCAGATTATTTTTTTATTGAGAAAAAATATTCTTTTTTATTTCAAAGAAGTACATGTTCATCTTATCGGCAATAAGCAAAGAACAAGAGCTGGTACCAGAAAATCTGTTCTATTGTCCAGGAATAACCTCATGACTAACTTTCTGATCATCCCTCTGGACATTTATATATACTTTTTTCTTAAGCAAAAATTGGGGTCATATTTTATGCTGTTTCATAATCTTTTATTTTCATTTAATATTAGAAATATCTTTATATGTCAAATATAGTATTCTGTGAATAATTTTTTAATGATTCATATCATTTCATCGTATGAAGACATTCCCAGAGGAATTTTAAAACCTATTCAGAAATATGTTAATTTTTTTAAAGCCAGCAAAAATAAAATTAGTCACAGATATTTTTAAGTTTTAACTTACTTTGTTTCCAGTTTTATGATTTGAAAGAAGAAAAATAATTGGGAGAAGAAAACTAAAATTTCTTCTCATAATCCCACGACTTAAAATGTCACTATTTTTTCCTTCCAGTCTTTTTTACTCTATATATATTTTTTAAAGCAAAATTGCTCATTCACTAAAAAAAAAAATTAGAAGCCTTTTCTGTATACATGTGAAGATTGGAGAGGGGGTCTTATACTGCAGTTTGCCAGGGTTCTCTGAGTATGATCCAAGAGAACACAGTGGGAAATGAGAAGAAACAATCTGCCTGGGGAAGAGGGCGGTAGGCTTCTCCCCTGCTCCTTTACCCCTCTCTGGAGCCCGGAGGAAGAAGGGGAGGCCGCTGATGGTCCCGAGTCTAGTGCAGCTGCAGGCCAAAGCGAGGTGGGAGTGGATTGTTTGTGATGGTGGGAGATGGAATTGTACCGGATTATGGCAAGAGCAGAGGAAGTTGTTTACACTCTCCAGGGAAGAAATGGGCCTGAGGAAATTAGAATTTTTCCACCTCTAACTTCAGTGACTCTTGTATGACGGAGGCGACATGGTAGAGAAAAAAATTTTATCAGGTAGCCCCTCCGAGGCCCCCGGCAACCACTCATCTGCTGAGATGTGGGGATTCTGAGGGGCTCTTCCCTCTTGGTGGGGAGCCTGGGAGCTGTCCTTGTGGGCCTGAGCAGGGCTGGAGTGGGGAGGTGGGCACCAAGAGAGGCTGAAGCATTTTCTCAGAGATCTCTTAAGATAGGAAGGGCACGTTGTCCTAAAAGGTAAGCATACTTAATGCCCCCCAAACCTAAAATATGGGAGGACCAGCAGTGCTGCACAGATGTCTTGGCATTCTTCCCTTCCCCCAGGAGCCCT
Source organism: Neophocaena asiaeorientalis asiaeorientalis (assembly GCF_003031525.2). NCBI lineage: Eukaryota > Metazoa > Chordata > Mammalia > Artiodactyla > Phocoenidae > Neophocaena > Neophocaena asiaeorientalis. The sequence goes on from NW_020185331.1 coordinate 5,544,416, forward strand.
GGAGGCGCCCCGGAGTGGGTGACCTCTTTTTCGTTCACCATTCTTACATTTCTGCCCTCTTCCACCCCACGTGTCTTTCACTCTGGTACAAACATGAAAATTGATCACAGGTTCTAAATGTAACTTCACCAGGCAAGGGCCAACAGTGCCAGCTTCGACCAGGTGCTGTGTCCATGGGCCTCCTTGTGCTGAGAGCAGCCCCTCCAGCTGGCATTCATGGTGTGCCCACTCCTCTCTGTCTCGCCTCCCTGCCCCCAGGGTTCTGGCTCGTGTGGACCATCATCATTATCCTGAGTTGCTGCTGCGTGTGCCACCACCGCCGAGCCAAGCACCGCCTTCAGGCCCAACAGCGGCAACATGAAATCAACCTGATCGCCTACCGGGAAGCCCACAATTACTCAGCGCTGCCATTTTATTTCAGTACGTACACCAAACCCCACCCTCGGGGCCCAGGACACATAGACTGTGGGCACAGGGGGTTGGCCTCCTTGTCCCGCACAGAGCAGGGTCTCACAAGTGTGGGAACAAGGGGGTGCACACCTTTAGCGCCAAGGAGCCAGTGCTGTGGATGCAGCCCCTGGCAGCCACTGGGCCGCTCCAGTCCACACCAGCTGGGTTCTGACTACATCTCTGCTCCTTTAGTTTAGGCAGATTTTTTTAGGCAGGTGGTTGTATGGTGTATGATGTGAATGCATTGAGATTTAGAGGTCAGTGGCCTGAAATCCCCCCATTTTGCTTCCTGCCATGTGATATGCCTTAGCAGAGGCTGCTACAAAAGGGGCAGCGGTGGGGGGTAGCATTGGGACTTCCTGAGAACCAAGAAACTCAGTGACCCACTGAAGGGCACACTCACCTGACTTCCCTGGGGTTCCTTTTTTTTTTTTGCCATGCTGTGGGATCTTAGTTCCCTGATCAGGGATTGAACCCGGGCCCTTGTCAGTGAGAACGCCAAGTCCTAACCACTGGACCGCCAGGGAAGCCCCTCCCTGGGGTTCCTTACACTGATCTCTCGAGTGGTCGGTGGAGGCCCAGAAGTACAGCCTGTCCAAAGCCATTCTTCTGTGTGTTCTACAGACTAAAGTAGTCATAAATTTGGAATTCCACACCTAGAAGAGTTAAGTGCTTAGCACAGTGCCTGGCATATAGTAAGTGCTCAATAAATGCTAGCAATTACTGTTATAATTAGGTCATCTGTGCCTCAAAGCAAAAGATAACTCCCCTGGCATGTTCTTAACAAGCCTTGATGACAGGCCCCTCACCCTTTACTGGTAAGCCACCCGCTCTTGATGCGAATCAGGATGAGGTTTGGTGTGTATTTCCGGACCACCTCCTGCCGCACTAGGGTGAGAGGCAACACAGTTTTCCAGCCTCCCAGAAAAAGGCTCTCTTCATGATACATATCTGGAAAGGCTTAACTTAGCGTCCCTGACCCTGAGGCCTATGGGATGCAGATGGAGGACACAGTCTGAGCTAGAAACATGAGACATGCGTGCATGTGGAAAACAGGTCCCTTCCAGACAGAACTCTCTTGGCCATTCACCACATTTGCTGAACCCTCTGCCTTAACGCCAGACAAGCAGAAGTCCTTGCCTGTGAAGCAGCTTTAGGGGCTCTCAGATTTCCAGAAGCTACAATCTGTCACTCCCAATCTGCCCCCCTTTCTCTGCAAAGTCGTTCACAGCCCTGTGCCCCGCCTGCACCTGAGAGCTGTAGCTGTCCCTCGGTGGGTATGCTGGGGGTGGGATGAGACATATGCTTAGTGTGAGCCTGCAGTCTGTCCTAGAACAATTGCCAGTGCAGTAATTTCTCCTCCCTACCTCCCCATTTTAGGGTTTTTGCCAAACTATTTACTACCTCCTTATGAGGAAGTGGTGAACCGACCTCCAACTCCTCCCCCACCATACAGTGCCTTCCAGCTCCAGCAGCAGCTGCCTGCACAGTGTGGCCCTACAGGCGGCAGCCCCCCGGGCGCCGACCCCACCAGGGGCTCCCAGGGGGCTCAGAGCAGCCCCTTGTCCGGGCCCAGCAGAAGCAGCACGCGACCCCCGAGCATCGCTGACCCTGAGCCCTCCGATGTGCCAGCAGACCCAGCAGCCACCAAAGCCCCCGGGATGGAGCCCAGCGGCTCTGTGGCTGGCCTGGGGGAGGTGGACCCTGGGGCCTTCCTGGACAAGGATTCCGAATGTAAGGAGGAGCTGCTGAAAGAGTACAGCTCCGAGCAGGGCGGCGCCCTCCCTGACAGCAAAGACAAGACGCCCGGCAGACGTCGCCGCTTCACAGGTGACTCGGGCATTGAGGTGTGTGTGTGCAACCGGGGCCACCATGATGACGACCTCAAAGAGTTCAACGCGCTCATCGACGATGCTCTGGACGGGCCCCTGGACTTCTGCGACAGCTGCCATGTGCGGCCTCCTGGCGACGAGGAGGAAGGGCTCTGCCAGCCCTCCGAGGAGCAGGCCCGGGAGCCTGGGCACCCTCACCTGCCGCGGCTGCCTGCCTGCCTGCTGCTGAACACCATCAACGAGCAGGACTCCCCAAACTCCCAGAGCAGCAGCTCCCCAAGCTAGAGCAGGCCCTGCCTGCGCCCGAGAACTTGGCGACGCAACCAGGGTAGGGGAGAACCATGAGAGAAGCATTAAGTGACTGTGTTCCTTTTTTTTTCCCCTCTGCTCCTGCGTTTTCCTGCATCTCCAGGTACAGTTTGGGGTGTGGTTGCCTCACCTCCCATAGATACAGTGTCACGGAGGGCTGAGAAGTTGTCCTGTGACTCATTTCTCATACCCCACCCCGTCCCCCTTTACCTCTTTTCAAGTCACGTGTCACTACCTGCTTGGGTCAGAGAGATGTGCGTTTCAGAAGCCCCCAAGGAGGGGATGAGACTGTGCCCTGAGGTGACTCTTGGTGATGGAGTGGATTCATGTTCTGGTGTGAGTTGATGAGAACCTTGCTGCTTCTCAGTCTGAGACAGGTGGCAGGTCTCAGCCCTGGATGAAGCCCCAGTGGTCCAGGGATTGTCGCCCCTCGCTGCCAGTGTCTCCGGAGCCGGAATTGGGCTCCTCCTGTGGGAAGATGAGAGCTGACCAGTGGTTGCGTGGCGGGTTGGTAAAGGGCTTGTGCTCTCAAATTCCAGGTGACGAGATCGAGGTGGCACGATGCATCCTGGAGGGGCCCCTTCCCAGCAGGTCCTGGCTGGCCGCAGACTGGTTCAAGTGTGGAAGATTATACCTGCCTTCTCTTTGGTTTTTTTCTTTAAAAAAAAACAACAACAACAGAAGTGAGCTGAAAATAAGAACTTGACCAGTGGGCAGGCAAGAAATCTGTTTTGGAAAAGGAAAATTTGTGGCTTTTTCCCAACTTGGCCTTCAAAGAGTCCTGGCTGCAGTTGAGCCAGAAGGAGATGTTTTGTGTGCAGGCTTGGGTGGGGGCCATTTCTGGAACTTCTGCGGGTGAGCAGAAGGCCCTGCGCTGTGGCAGTGGATAGAGGTGCAGCTTTCCGCATCTCTGCCCTTTTGATCTGTGCCCACAGGTGATCAGTACCCTCCCGCATCCCAAGTACACGTCTGCCAGCCTCCACGTCTCACTGTTCTCTATGAACAAATGAGGAGGCTGTGGGACCTGAGAAAGGGCGGTCCCACAGCCTAACTCTCACACAGTATTTTCTCTTGATTCTGAGTAAGTTGTTTTGTTTATTTGTTTGTTTTTTCAAACTGACCATTTGGAAAAAATGCCTTGGTTATCTGTGGTTTTCGTGCCCTTTCCCTGCTCCGCCCCGCCTTGAGTGGGGTAACTAATTTTTGTAGCCTATGTCAAGTGTCTAAGTGGCCCAGGTAGGAGGGCGAAGGCAGCCATCCTGAAGGACCACAGGATCCTTATTATTGTAGTTTGGCTTCAAAAACCAGTTGAGTTTTGATAGGAATAATCTGAATGGAGAAAGCAAACTGCTGAAACTAACATTCCCTGTCCAGCCCTGTTCATATGAAGAGTTTGGTTCTTCCCCCACTCTTGAATGATGACATTCAGACTAGGCATTGATGTTATGGTAAGAAAGGAAGGTATATATATATGTATATATATGAATACACACATATATATGTGTATGTGTGTATATATGTATATATATACACACACACACACACACAAAATAGACAAACGCAAGGCTGTGAGGTGAATGAGTGTCTGAGTTTGGAGTCCACGAAACCAAAATCCGTGTTGAACAAAGTGCAGTCCGTATACATTGACTTTTTGGATAACCTGTGTGTGTCTGTCCGTTGTGTGTGAGCCCCCAGCCCTGTTTTCCTGTGAATACACTTTGAACGGCAGCCACTCTGCTCACGTTACCCACACGTTTGGAGCAGGCGCAGCCCTCTCAAGGTAATTTATTTTACGCATTTACTGTTTACTGAGCAAATGTCTGACTGTGCACTTGGGTGTGCTCAGCAGCGCTGTCGGCGGCAGTCCCCATGTTTGCCAGAGATCCTGTGCTCCAAGTAGAGGTTTTACTCTACCCATCACTGCAATTTGCACATTGCTCCGTGGACACTCAGAGGCCTGTGTTCTGCTCCCTGTAAACGGAAACGTGCTCTGAGCCTGTCTGCCTCCCTCGGCTGCTCCTGGCCCTCGGCCTCAGCCCCCGGGGGTGTCCACAACCAATCGGGACAGAAGGCCAGGGTGGAACCTCAGACAGAAGCTGGACTGGATCTTCAGTGTCAAGCTCGGACTGGCTGTGGCCCAGACGTCAGCCCTGCCCAGAATTGCCAGGAGGGTTTGGCGGCCACCACAGTGCCATAGGGCTTACCTCCCTGTGCTGAGGTCCAGCACGTGGCCGATGTGTGGCGAGAGTGGGCAGAAGTGTGCCACAGCCCTCAGATGCCTTTCCTGCCACCTTTTGGTTTTTGTTTTTTGTTTTTGTCTCAAACAACTCACTGAAGTGTCTCAAAGGAGATCAAGTTTTACCAAAATGAACCCTGCTTGAGTTAACTGTTAAGGGATGGATTCTGGCCCTCTCAGGATTCCTTCTCCAGTCAGAGTGGGGAACTGGTCCACGTGTTTACTGCTGGGTTCACTGCAGCATCCAACCCAAAAGGCACGAGAAGAAGAAAACGCAACGGGTGGAGCTGGGCTTGAGTCCAGCGTCACAGTCTGGCCCCTGCTACATGAGGCTACCCTGTGTGACGAAAGGTGGAAGTAGGGAGCTGAAGGACTCGGGAGGGGGCCGGGGAGATGTGAGGGAGTCTGGTGTTCCAGGTGAACGAGAAGAAAGGGGTTGGTCGAGGGTTTGGTGCTACAGTCGGAAGATTTGCAAATGCGAACACATTCCCGTGTGAGGCACATCACCTTTTGTCAGTTATTGTGAATATGTGTATTTTAAGCAATAAGATTCAGCTGGTCAGACTTTTCTGGGCAGTCTCGGTGACGCATTTCCCGTGCTGTGATTGTTCTGAAGACGGAGTGGCTCTAACCACTGTGAGAAGCCCAAATAAAATCGATCCCCGAAACTCGACTGCTCTTTTTCCTTGCAGCGCTTGTTCCTTTTTCCTCCTCCTCAGACTTCAGGGAGTCACACCTCGAGATTCCTCACTGCAAGTGCTCTTCCCTTCTTCCCACGGAGGCTGAGAGAAGTTGAGGACAGGCTCCTGGGCTGAGGGCAAGCTGGGTAATGGCTGCCGAGGGCACTCTCTGTCCTGAGGCATTTCCACCCAAACCCTCTCTCTGCCAAGAGGATATTTCTGAGTACTTTGTAAAGTCCCACAGACAGGTTAAAATCAGAGCCCCCAAAACAGAAATAAGTTTTGTCAGAGACTCCAAAGCTAAGACATGACATTTAAAAGGAATCAAGCCCTCCTGGAGATCTCTTTTATTGATAAGATAGAATTGTGGATGGGCACTTGGCCTTGGAATTTAACACACGAAATACTTGTTTTGGAGTCCCCTCTTTGTGCCCAGTACTGTGCTGGATGCTGAGGAGAATGTGGAAGAAATGTGTAAGACAAGGCCCCTGCCCTCTAGAAGTTAAATTATAGTGGAGAGGACAAAACAAACTCACGTGAAATAGCTAACCGGCAATGTGAGGCAGGTTGAGACGAAGTGAGCAGTACTGTTTCAGAGAAGCTTGAGGAGTCGGGGGTGGCAGTGTAGGGCTTGCATTCTAGGCAGGCGCCTCAGAACTGATTTTTAGGTGATGTGGGAGCCAACGGTGTGCCAACATCTGCCATCGTGGGCCCGTGAGCCTTTCCTAAGACTCATTGTCATTTTAGCCTCTGCTTAAGACTGTTCTCTTAGCACTTTGAGTCAGGTGTTAGGTCCCCGCTCCAAGGCTGTGGGAAGGAACAGCCTTCTGCCTCTACCCAGGAAGTGGAACCCCCCACCCAGCAAGACTTCTCTTTGGGTCGCATGCAGGTGGGCAAAGCAGAATGATGAGCATCCTCAGAAGCCTCCCGTGAGGAGTTCTTGCCTCCCCAGGCGGAGTGCTCACTGATGGGCCAGGGGACGCTGGCAGAAAGCACTGTCTTCTCTAGCCCTCGGGTTTGCCCAGCAGTCAGCCCTGTGGTGTAAGCCAGGTGTGCACCCACCTCCATCTGACCCTGGGCCAGAGGACACAGCCGCAGCCCTTCAGTGACTCCAGTGGGATGGTTTCTGCCTAGTTCCTTCTAAACTGTTGGGCTCCTCTAGGCAGCCCCAGGGGAGCCATATTAGCATATAGAAAGACGGACAGTTCTGTTCTAAAGCCACAGGAAAGAACTGGTAGAGTACCTCATTCTTACCTTCTTTAAGCTAATGTCTGAGTGGCACAAAAACAAAATGGTACAACTCTTACAAGCTGCATACCAGAGGCTGTATGTGTACGTTTACTGCCTAGGTCTGAGGGCCCACCTCAGGTTCCTGAGTCACTGAGTTCCTGATTTCTCTAACAAGGTACAGCATTTGCTGTCTCTACTGCCCTAGGTGACCAGGAGGTGGAGACAGTACCAATGCCTTGAAGCACGAACAGTAGCTTTGATGAACAGGAATTTCAAGAAACTCCCCCTCCTCCAGTTTCCTCTATTTTCAGCCAGGGGGCAAAAACCAAGGTTTAACTCAGGAGAAGGAGCAGGAAGTGGGTTTGGCTGACTGTTGACTGAACCTTCTGGAAACCTGAAGCTGCTGGGAAGGGTAGTGGGTCTTGGGAGGTGTTTGGGATGCAGTTTCCATCTGGGACAGGTGGCTGGCCTTACTTAAGAGCTGAGCATTTATGGAGCACCTACTGTGTGCCAAGTGTTGGGGATGCAAATATGCTTTAGACCTGGCCCCTCTTTAGAAGAGCTAATAATGCTCTAGTGAGGAAGAATGAACAGTTTTTTAGTATTACATGGTAAATACCATGAAGCATGTGTGTACAGGATGCTGTGGAAGAGAATGTAGCCCACCTGGGGGTTCAGGGCAGCCTTCCTGGAGCAGGGACTTCTAAACTGAGCTTGCCAGGTGGAGAAAGGTGTAAAGGGAATTCCAGGCAAACGTTTGATTGGCAGATTATTGAGTGCCTACTGTGTGCCTACTGTGTGAGAAGCACAGAAAAGCGTAGGATGCCTAAAACGGGAGAGTGCGGTGTCATGTCTAAATCTGTGAGCAGTTTAATCCCCCTAGGTAACTGCATTCTGGGAGGTGACAGGAGATGAAGCTGGAGAGGTAAGCTGGTAATAAAAAGATTTTAATTTGTCCTTATTTTATTTATTGACTGTTTATATAACACCAGGTCTCGTATAAGCATCTTACCTACGTTTTCTCATTTTAGCCTCAAAGCAGCCCTCTGAAGTATGGACTGTAATTATTCCCGCTTTATTAATGCGGATGAAGCATTCAGAGGAGTTAATTAACTAGTCCAAGGTCACACAGCTGGTGGAGCTGTGGTAGAGCCAAGGATTAGAACCCACATCTGTTGACTCCAAAGCCCATGCAATTAACTAGCTGGCCAGACTAGTGAAGAGTTGTACTGTTGGTGCTCACAAGCCCCGTGAAGAACTTTTCATTTCTTTTCAAAGGTGAGAGGGAACCAGAGAAGGGTACGCTGAGCCAGGGGAGTAACGTGGTGGCAGGTAAAGCAGACACTGTTTTCTCAGGAGCTGTTGTGCTTTATCCCCTCTTCACCCCTCTCCCCTTGCCTCGTCATGAGCCCCCCAGAGGCCCCGCACCCAGCCAGCTGTTACCTACCAGAGCCCCTCAGTGCTGAAATGGCAGGTGGCACCTGCTTCAGATCAGTGCTAACCTCCACAGCGAGGGTGTAACCCCTCGGAAACATTGTAAAATAATGAGTTATTTGGACCTTCTTTGTGTCTTTTCCTTGCAAGAGTGTTTTGCTCTTCCTCAGAGGAGACTTTTTTAAAAAGAGCTTTTGTGGCTTGTGAGGGGGAGAAGAGGATTTTTGCTTGATCTGAAGTTTCTCCTCACTGTATAACCTGCTCCTCACCACAGTTTAACTTTCCACTGCATGTCTTCTCACCAAGAAGTCTCAAGAAACCCAATCCCACTGGAAAATGTTACAAAGCACCCTGGTGTTGGAACCCTGAAAAATTTGTCTTTGGGGTCTCCACCCACTTCCCAGCTGCCAGCCTGCCCTGGCTCCGGAGAGAAAGAGGGGGCAACCGGCAGGGCCATCTGGAGCTGCAAGGGGGGCATCCCTGGTGGTACTGTCCTGCAGATGGACCCATCCGGATATACCTGCTCTCCTTCCTGACCAAGCTGGTGGCCTTTGGGAGGTTTGTGTAAAACCCTTATAGAGGGACTTATTTTGTGGGTCTGGATATAGGCAATGATAATAAAGCTAGTATTTATCAAGGCACTGAACACAAGATGTAGGTCCATATTTTGTTCTCAGCAATGCTGTGGGTTGGTGGTGCTATTTCTACACACATCTCAGCCAGCCATATTACAGATGAGAAAACCGAGGTTTGAGAAGGCTAAGTAAGTTGCCTACGCTCACTCCGTCTGTAAATGACAGAAAGAAAGAAAACTTGCTCCCGCAGCCTGACCTCTCATCTTCTGTAACTCCCAACAGTGTGGAACGCTCCTGCTCACACAGCCCTTTCTACTTTTCATCCTCACCAGAACCTCAGATGATGGCAGCACAGGTGGTAAGTTACCCCACTTTACAAATGAGAAGCTAGCAGTGAGCCTAAGATCCAGAGCTAGGAAACTGGGGAGCCTGGGGCCCAGAACTTGGGGCCTCCTTCTGCAGGCCTCTCCCCACCCCACTCTAGCCTCTGTGATTGGGTTCCTGTCCTGAGATGGGTGTTTATCCCTCTGAGCATGACTGGAGAGAGGGCTCCTCATTTGCTGCAGGCTTTGTGGCCACCAGAGGCCAACCAGAACATTCATGGTGGGAATGTTTACACCACAGTGATCAGCAAACACTACAAATCAAGGCTGTTCCCTACCACCAGCACCAGAGAACTGGTTGTTCAATATTTATTTACCATTACACCATTTCCCTGGTTGAGGGCAGTCTGAGGCTCAAAAGGTGACTGTGGGGTCTTGATGAAGACCTTTCAGCTTTGCCAAAGATCTGGAATTCCTTCTGCATAAGGAGTTAGAGTTCTTTTACCACTGGACCAATTAGTCGAGTGATTCAGAACATGTGACTCACTCCTCTTGTGTGTTAACCTACTTGTCAGGTTGATGTGCAGCCAAAAGAACACAAGAGGGCTCAGTCTTGAATTCCAGAGATGCAGGGGTGGCAGCATCCCTGGGGGTCACCACACCCATTCGCAGCCCAGGCAGGTGCTCAGGCGCACGTGCGATTCCACACCAATGAACAGAAGCTGAGGGCTAAAAGGATTTAGGTCGGTGGGAAAAGGCCTTCCAGGCAGGGGAAGGGCAGTTTGGGCAGGAGTCAGAGTTCACGAGGTCATTTCCTAAAAGGATGCTCAGCTTTGTACTCTCCCCAGCCAGACACTCGGGCCCTTCTGCACAGACGCGGAAGACCTGTGAGAGCACGCTGGCTCCACATCCTGCGTCCCTGAAATCCCGGGTTCTGGTCCCAGACCTGCTGCTAGGCCGCTGGGTGACTTAGGGCAAGTAACCCCACACACACCTGCCCCCAGTGGCCCTCAGGTTTCTCATCTTCAAAATGAAGGGTTAGCCTCTCATTTCCCTGCCATTCAATGGTCTGAATCAAGGAGAGTGGATGTTTCCTTCCTAGTTACACTCATGCACTGCTTCTACAGGGGATGTTGTTTATCTCTTCCTCGCTAGTCTGCAAAATGCCTTTCAGATTCTGAGCAAATTTGGAGAAAGTAACTCTCCTCCAGCCGGTCAGCTCCCCTCTGCTCTGAGCTGAGGGTAGCTTGGCTCTAGACCAGCGAGCAGCTGGTGGGGACAGAGGAACCCGGGAGAAGGAGGGAGCCACCTCCAGTTTAACCCCTTTCTCATCAGCTCACTGTGATGGCAGCATCTCTCTAGGCTCCCCATGATGGAGGCTGGGGTCAGCCACAGCTGCCCACCGACTCCTCTGGGCTCTTTAGCAAGGCCTTAGGGTCACGGGCCAGTGAAGGCCAGCACTGAGTTGGGGGGCAGTGGGGAATGGTCGACTACCCCTGGATTAGCAAAGCTCTTTGAAGGAAGAAGAGGCTGCTGTGGTGGAAAGCTTTGGCCCTCCCTCCTTGCGGGGGCTCCCTTGATTTCTTCTCCCTGGAACTTGGCCAGGCGGAGTCTCAGGCTTGCCCTGTCAGCCCGTCCAGAGCCCTCCTCCAGTCAGAAGGGAAGGACCAGGTCGCTGATGATCTGACCCTGGTCTGGCTGGCGCCAGGGAGCTGGGGTTGAGGCCTCTCTCTATTCTAAAGGGCAAGGGTCAGTTTCTCCCAGGGCGTCTCAGGACACCTTTCATTTGCGGACTGGCCAGCGGCCAAGGTTTAAAGATGTTGGTTTTAAGGTTTGAAGAAGTCTGGGCTCCATTTACTAGTGAGGCATTTACAGACTTCCTGGGGTTTGGGGGTGGGGGGCAGGGGCAGAGCCTGAGCACTTGAGCGGGAGGCTGCTGTGAAAGCCCTTTCCTGGCGGTGTTTACCCCAGTACAGAATGAGGAAAAGGAGACCTACCAGTCTTTGGGGACCAAGACGAGAGGAATGGGTAGTTGTGGGTTGAGTTTATGGATTATAGACACTTCCCCAAAGCCAAAGCTTTGAGATACATGCAGCGATGAGTGGATCAAAGCAAACATGATCTGCTTTGCTTTCAAAACGTAAACTCAATCTCACCACTTCTTGCCATCTCCACTGCTGTCGCCAGGGTCTAAGCCACCAGCATCCTTCTGTCCGGGACCAGCACAACCTCCTCCCCAGGGCCCCCACTTTCATCCCTCTGCAGACCAGTGTCTACTCAGCAACTCGAATGATCTTTTAAAAATATTAACCAGACCTTTCCACTTGAATGTGTAAACGCTCCTGTGACTTCCTCTCATACTTGGAATAGAAACCCAAACTCCTTCCTGCTACTTAGAAAGACTCCATGGGACCTGACCCTGCCTGCAGTCTGACCTCATCAGGGACCACTCTTCCTTTCATTGGCTCTGCTCTAGACTGAATGACCTCTCCTACCTCGAGAACTGCTCACCTGCTGCTCCCTCAGCATGGGACACCTACCCGCCCCCATCTTCACGCCTTCCCCAATCAGTCATTCACAGTGACCGCCCCCCACCTCTGCCATTCCCCTCATATCATCAGCACCTAGTATAATTGACTCCAAAGCGCTTATGAGTCTCTGAAATGCTCATTTGTCAGCCCTCACTAGAATGTAAGCTTCATGTAAGACCAGGGAGCCTGAGGGTCCAGGGACAGTGAGTGAGTGGTACATAGTAGGTGCTCAATAAAATATTCTTTGAAAGAATGAGTGAACAAACAAATGAATGAGCTGCTCAGGGACCTTCTGAAAAAAAATAACACAACTGTTTATGCACAGCACTGCCAGGGCTGCAGGCTGGAAAAGAAGGCAGAGTGGGTGGGGAGGAGGGAGGAATGGTTGGGGAAGGTGAGAGAGCTCCTCTAATTCCGTGCTGTGGGGTCACACAGGGCAGAGTCACGAGGTGCTACCCTCGGCCTGGGCTTCCTTCCAGGCCTGGCGCACCTTGATCTTCACTTTGAAAGGATCGATCTGTAAGACTAAACCGGGGTTGCCCTCCAGAGAGGGTAGCTTCCCATCATCCGGGATCTCCAGGTCGAACCTCTGCAGCAACCAGGTCATGAAGAGGAAGAGCTCCTGGCGGGCTAGCATCTCACCTATGCAGGAGCGGGGTCCTGCTCCGAAGGGCAAGTAGCTTAACGATGGCGAGATGAGCTTGGTCCCCGTGGGGTCCAAGAAGCGCTCTGTGGACATGGGGAGGTGTCAGTCAGGGCCCAGGGCAGGAGTAAGCAGAGGAGGGGGGGCAACATGGTCCTGCCCAGGGGACCCCACCCTGAGAAGATGGACCACCTTACTTGAGGGAGGGGGGCCCAGTCTGAGGAGAGATACAGCCCTGCTCTCTGGTAGTCCTTAATCACACAGAGGAGATGGAATATTCGGGACAGATGGAGAGAAGGCGTATTAACAGATGCAAACGCCACCATCCTAGGGGAGAGGGGGCTGACTTCATGGGAGACATCTGCCTAGAGGGCTTCTTAGAGGAGGAGATTTGCGGTTGGTGAAGGAGAAGGTGGGAACCCAGCTGTGAAGAATCTGGCTAAGTCTAGCGTAGGATGGGGGTGTCAACAGGTCCACGTAGTTGGAGTCAGGAGTTTGCTAGTGGCAAGCTCAGCAGAGGGGAAGTGGTGCTGGAAAGGTGGGCACAGAGGTGGCTGTGTGGCCAGGGAGCAGGACAGAACAGGGACTCACCGGGCATGAACAGGTCGGGCCGGTGCCACTCCTTCTCACTGTGATGCAGTGCCCACAAATTGACCACAACATCTGTGCCCTTGTCAATGGTAAGGTCACCAATGCTGCCCCAGGGAGGGAGAGGAAAAGAGGGTCTGGAATATTGCCCTTCCCCACCTGCTCAGCCCCAAGCCTCCTGTGGTCCCCCACTTTGGGGAGAAGAGCCCTTTACTCCCTCATGTCCACTCCCTCATCTTTTCCTCAGCTTCTACCAGGTGGACTATGAATCCAGCCCTCTCCTCCTGACAAGCACTTATGTATCAAGTGGGCCCTGTCAGGGCCCACGGGTATGCATGTTGAGCTGGTGCCTGTGAGTATGTATGTGTGTTGCGGCTATTGGATTGGCTAGGAGCATCCCACACCACATGTCTCCACGTGGCAGCAGGCAGCTTCTGAGGGAGGTCAGGTAGATCTGTGGATTAGTCAGTGGGTGTCAGTGGGTGGTAGACACATTGGTCAATAGGGTCATGGGTAGGATGAGTGGTAGTCAGTGGTTGACTGTAGCCAGCTGGGGGTGTGGGGTGATGGAGGAGGGACCAGGTGGGCTGGATGTTACTGGGAGGGAAGGCACACCTGGAGTCAACGATAGCCTTGTGGGGGATGAGCGTGGGGGACACAGGCCGGATTCGAAGCACCTCTCGGATGGTGGCCTCCAGCAAGACAAGGCGGTTCCGGTCACTGATAGTTGGTGTGCGATTGAAACCTATATTCTGGTCGACATCATCCTGGATCCTCTTCTTCAACTGAGGGCCAGAACAGGGTGGATGTTACCAGGGTGTTTAAGCCCAGGAGAAGCAAGGGCTTAGAAGAATCCTGCTGTCACATCTAGAAGAACTGGCCCAGACCCTTCCCAGTGGTGGCTCTGCGAGCCCAGGCTTTGTTTCCAGAAGACGGGGCAGCTCCACCCAAGGGCCAGAGCCAACCACTGCTTGGGTAAGGGGTGCGGCAGCCCATTCATCCCGCAAAGAAGTCCTGAGGGTATAGTCTCTTCCTCCCTCTCTGGAGCAGAGGTGAGTCTGGCTGGGGTCAAGAGTGGTTGGGAAGGCTGGGGTAGGGAGAAGCTCACTGGAGGATAATGTAGCAGGAAGGCCACAATCCACTTTATCACAGAGGTGGTGGTTTCCACGCCGGCCCCGAAGATGTCCCCTATGGTGGTGAGCATGTGTCTGTCTGAAAGCAGCTTTGAATCCTGGTCTGGTCCAGCATTGTTATTGTCTGCGTTCATCTTGGCTTGGATCAGTATGTCCAGCAAGTTAGTGATGGAGTCACTGGTGAAGTTCTCCTGGTTGGGTGAGATTGGGAGAGTGATGAGGAAGGAACCCCATCTGCAACCCCTGCCATACTCTCACCCCAGACTGTAGATGCAAAGGCTTCTCCCACTTGGAAGTGAGGGAGTGGAGTGAGGCTAGTCAGGACCCATGAGCTTGTGGAAGTAGGAGGAAGCACTAGGCCCTCTTTAAATTTGGGGGGTAGACAAGTCCCTTCTAGGATCCTCTTCAATTCCTCACTTCTCCACGCCTATTCATTAGTTGAGTCAGTTTTTATTGAGCACTTACTATATGCCAGGCTCTCTGCTAGGTGCAGGAGATCCTACAGTGTCCAAAATGGACCCAACCCTGCTCTCATGATGCTTTCCACCTAACTCATCATCTCTTCTGCTCCATCACCTACCTTACTTTTTTCAAGGATTTTACTCAGCAATTCGTTTCGCATTCGAACACAACTCTTTATCTTTTCCAGGGCTTTGCTGGGGAAAATCTGCAAAGTAGAAATGTCAAATCCTATCTTTCTGACTCTGGAGAGTTCCCACTCTAACCCCAAACTTCAGCCAGAATGGAAGGCAGGATACGGACCCAGAATGGGACCATCAGTGACAACTAGGACAATTCCAAACAAGGGAGAAAGGAGTCACCTCCACATCCCCTTCCCCATTCAATCAAACATCCAGCACTGATTGAGGGTTTACCCAGTAGGAAGATAGACTTGAGTCTCAAGCCTTGGTTAAGTTCCTTAACTTCTTGAAGCCTGTATTCTCAACTATATGGGGATAATAAAACCCACTTCCAAGGGAAATGCATGATTAATGCTTGTGGAGTGCTGGTACTGGCACATGGCAATTGGTGAATAAACGAGAGCCATTATCATGAGTATTCAAATGCATAATTTAAAAGCTAAACCGATTTCTGTAGAGGAGCAGCAAGGTTTTAAGAGTCAGAGGAGGTAGAGGTCACTGTGGCTGAGGTGGTCAGAAAAAAAAGGTGGGTCTGGAGCTGACCCTGAAAGAGGAAAGAAGAACTGGGGGTGCTGTCAGGGTCTGCTGAGATCTGACAGTGGGGCCCGGCCTCATCCTCACCTTAAACCCAGGGAATATGTCTGACAAAATCTCCTTGCCCTGAGCCTCCAGGATGCCATCATTGAACTTGTATATGGCTTTCAGGGCAGGATCCTCATTCTTGAAGGAGAAGCTGAAGCAGATAAAGCTGATTATGTTGGTCACCGCCAGAGAGAGATGCTCCGACAAATTTATGGACTCTCCATGCCGGGTGGCCAGGGAGTCGCAGAGTAAACTGACTTCCCGATTAACTGAGGGGAGAGAGGGGCATGAGGGTGGGGAATTGAGCCGCCCCTCACCCCCTCTCTACCAGTTCCATCTTAGTCAAGGACAGAGAGCGGACAGATGTCCAGTAGATGGCAGCGGTAGCCAAGAAAATGCTAGATGGAATCATCCAGAACCCTCTCCCCTCCCAAACCTCTTCTCCCTCCAGCAGCCCAGGGCTGGCTGGGCACTCACTGATCTTCTCTAGCTTCAGGTTGCCATCCTTGAACAAGGCAAAGGCGTTCTGTGCCAACTTCCGATGCAGCTGCCAGACGGCACCATGGTCGGCGAAGGCAATGCCCTTTTGGTTGTCTGACAGGATGTCTAGAGTCAACTTTGGAAAGCAGGA
This sequence comes from Neophocaena asiaeorientalis asiaeorientalis, assembly GCF_003031525.2. NCBI lineage: Eukaryota > Metazoa > Chordata > Mammalia > Artiodactyla > Phocoenidae > Neophocaena > Neophocaena asiaeorientalis. The sequence continues at coordinate 5,560,234 of NW_020185331.1, forward strand.
AAGGACATAGGAATCAGACACCATCCACCGGTCCTAGCCCTGGGGAAGAAGGCAGGTACCTGCCGTTCTGCCTCCGTGTGGGACCTCCCTGCTCCACTCCGTCATGACTGTAAGGCCTTGGTAGGACAGAACCTATGGCCTCACACTCCCAACTCCATCAGAGAGACGGAGCGAGGAGAAAAAGAACACTGAATTAGAATGCAGCGGTCCTGGGGTTCAGGTCAGTGACAGGTGACCTCTGAGCCTCTTTTTCTCACCAGTTTCTGACCAGGGGAAGGCAGCTGTGGATGGGATGAACTCTCTAAATTGTGCCTGTCCCGGGAACAGGAGCAGAGACTGAGGACAGCCCAAACCCCTGCCTTTCCCTGGGCCCTCTGGGGGCGGAGGCTGCTAAAGGCACAGCAGCTCAGCCGCCCTTAGTTTACCCTTCCATTGCCAGGCTGTGTGCCCACCCCAGGGCCGCATCTGGAGAGTGCAGATTTCTTGTCCACCCAGTCTGGACTTGGGCCAAGCTGCCTCTTCTCAGAGGCACCCCCCAAACCATAAAGCTCCCAAACCTCCCCTCTTCTATCCCCTGACCTGCAAACCCCATCTGACTAGCCTCCTCCTTCCTCTTTGCTCTGGAGAGAAGAGCTCAGCAGAGTTGGAAGGGGGATAGTTGGCCCGCAGACCTGGCTGACTGGTCCAAGGTAAAAAGAGTCAACCCTTGGTCTGATCAAAGATGAGCAGCCAGGGGGCCTTTCCCGGGATGTTCAAGGGAGTTCTCAGCAGCCGGGTGCTGCAGTGGGGGGCTGGCAGTGTTGCTGGATGGTTAACTCCCACTCCCCTCTGCCCCCCAGGAGCAAAACAGAAAGCTCAATAGGCTGGCTGATCAGCATCCTCCCTCAAAGTGCTCCCATGGGTCAGTCCCCTGCGGCTGGAGCAGCTGGAGAAAGCTCCAGGAATACAGCAATTGCAGCCCTCCAAGAGCCAGGGTTTTTCTCCCTCACAACTTTCCACGGAGGACAGCAATCACTCCCCCCCTTTTCCATGTGAAGAACAGCATTCATCAAGGCTGTTTATTGAGCACTTCCTGCACTGGGCACTGGGCTAAGTGCTTTATATGCACTCTCTCAGTTCATTATGGAAGTCTAAGCTCAGAGAGATCATCATCCAGTTCACGGGCAAGATGACTGTTTTAAGGGCTCCCTGACACCCTCAAACCACCACGCCCAGCCCACCCCACCTCCTGGGAAGCCCAGAAAATGAAATCTTCCTTTAATTCTTCCTGCCTAGTTTAGAGGCTGGATGGGGTCCAAGGGGTCACTTCCCACCCACAGCCCCGGCAGTCTGTTTTTGGAAGAATCACAGGTTGTTGGAGATGGAAGTGTCATTCCAGGCATGGCCTTGCCTGGAGAACTGAACATCCCCAGGGAGTGGTGAGAGAAGAGGGATGATAGATACTGCTTACCACTTTGGACCGCCCGGAGAATTCCTTGCCCTTCTTGAGAAGCACCTCCCTGGCCAGCTGGTAGTGGCCAATCATCACAGTAGTCTTGGAACCCAGACGAAAGGAATAGATGGGGCCATATTTTTCCTGCAGCTTGAAGAAGTTCACGTGCTGGTGGCCACGTCTGGGGAGGAACGGCAGGCTGCCCACCAGGGGCAGGGATGGGAGGCTCTTGGGGTACTTGGCACCAGAGCCCGTGGTCTTGGGCCAAAATAAATAGGCGAGGGTGAGCAGCAAGAGAGCCAAGAGCACCCACATGGTGGCCGGGTGGCGGCAGGCAGGACAAACAACTGTGGAGTGGCGTCAGCCACTTTAGAGTGCAAGGAGGCCTTTTTAAGGGCTGCCCTGATCTTCACCTTGACTTTATGTTATTGCTCGCCTTGTGGAAGTTTATCCTGGAGCACAGCCAGGCCCGATCCCTCTCCTAGAATGGGGAGAGGAGTGGAGGCCTTCTTCAAGAGCTGGCTCGACTCCAGGGCAAACCCCTAGGGGAGGGGCTAGGTAAGGGGTGGACAGCCGGTCCCTCTCCCTCGCTCCCTGTCCATCAGTGTCTCCAGAGTGCGCCAGAAGCAAATGATATCTAGGTCAGGAGTCAAGGCTTGGGATTTTCCATGCTGTAAAATCACAATCAATGCATAGCTGATACTGTCAGGACTGTTATAACCAGCAGGGATTGTCAAAGCTATTCTATTCAATCTTATCATTTAACAGCTGGGGAAAGTGAGGCCTTGGAAGATCAGGCTTGTATAAGGTCACACAGATGGTGATGACAAGAATCCAGCCCTCCTGGCTCCCGGTTGGCTGCTTTTTCTAGGGGAAGTAAAACTCTTGGATTGAGAGCATGGGCCCTAGAGTCAGAAAGGTTTGGGCTCAAATTCTAGCTTGACCACTTTCTAGCTATACGACTTAAAAAAAAAAAAGTTTTATTATGTTAAAATATACATAACATAAAATTTACCATTTTAAGTGTACAATTTAGTAGCACTGAATATACTCACAATGTTGTACAGCCATCACCACTATCTACTTCTAAAACTGTTTTCATCACCCCAAGCAGAAGGTGTACCAATGGAGCAATAACTCGCCTTCTCCCCCCACCTCAGCCCCTGGTAACCTCTAATCTAACTTGTCTCTATGAATTATGCCTAGTGCACATAAGTGGAATCATATAACGTTTGGTCTTTTGTGACTGGCTTATTTCACTTAGCATAATGTGTTCGAGGTTCATGTGCTTTGTAGCATATATCAGAACTTCATTCTTTTTTATGACTGAATAATATTCTATTATATGGATATACCACATTTTGTTGGTCCGTTAGTCATGGACACTTTGGTTGTTTCCACCTTTGGCTACTGTGAATAATGCTGCTATGGACATGGGTGTACAACAGGGGTCCTCAACCCCCTGTTAGGAACCGGGCCACACAGCAGGAGGTGAGTGGCGGGCGAGTGAGCAAAGCTTCATCTGCCGCTCCCCATCGCTCCCCATCGCTCACATTACTGCCTGACCCATCCCCCCACCACCCCGCCGTCTGTGGAAAAATTGTCTCCCACGAAAGCAGTTCCTGCTGCCAAAAAGGTTGGGGACCGCTGGTGTACAAGTATCTGTTTGGGTCCCTGTTTTCAATTTTTGGGGGTATATACCTAGGAGTGGAATTGCTGGGTCATATAGTAATTTTGTGGTTACTTAGCTGTTCAAAGTTTCAGTTTCCTCCTCTATAATGGGGATAAGAGTGGAATGTACTTCTTTTTTTTTTTTTTTTTGTGGTACACGGGCCTCTCACTGTTTTGGCCTCTCGTGTTGCGGAGCACAGGCTCCGGACTCGCAGGCTCAGCGGCCATGGCTCACAGGGCCAGCCGCTCTGCGGCATGTGGGATCTTCCCAGACTGGGGCACGAACCCGTGTCCCCTGCATCGGCAGGTGGACTCTCAACCACTGCGCCACCAGAGAAACCCTGGAATATACTTCTTAAGGCTGTTGTGACTCAGTGAGATAATGCATGTAAAAGTGCTCCCTGGCACGGAGTAAGTACTCATTCAATATTTACTCTTAACATTGTGATACCAAAATGGCCTTCCTACTTTTTCTGAACTCTTATTAGTGGATCTTCCTAACAGACAAAATCCTCATTTTCTGCTGCAAACCTTCAGTGGCTGTTAGTATTTATCAATGATTTGATAATACCAGGTAAGGTCACAGTCCCAAGACAGTGTCAGTCATCACCAGCGTGACTCCTGGTGTCAGTCATTGTAGAGGAGGTGGGTCCTCAGGCAGGCAACCAGGACTCACTGAGTGAGACTCACGAAGGTGAGAGATGGAATTTCTGCCCTTCTTGGGGGGCGATCTGCCAATGTCTGTACTTTGAGGAGAATGGACTGGTGTGAGGGCTGCTGGGATTAGGCAGGAAGACAGCAGGGCAGGGACCTCATGATGAAGATGAATATGTTTTGGCCTCTCGTGTTGCGGAGCACAGGCTCCGGACTCGCAGGCTCAGCGGCCATGGCTCACAGGGCCAGCCGCTCTGCGGCATGTGGGATCTTCCCAGACTGGGGCACGAACCCGTGTCCCCTGCATCGGCAGGTGGACTCTCAACCACTGCGCCACCAGAGAAACCCTGGAATATACTTCTTAAGGCTGTTGTGACTCAGTGAGATAATGCATGTAAAAGTGCTCCCTGGCACGGAGTAAGTACTCATTCAATATTTACTCTTAACATTGTGATACCAAAATGGCCTTCCTACTTTTTCTGAACTCTTATTAGTGGATCTTCCTAACAGACAAAATCCTCATTTTCTGCTGCAAACCTTCAGTGGCTGTTAGTATTTATCAATGATTTGATAATACCAGGTAAGGTCACAGTCCCAAGACAGTGTCAGTCATCACCAGCGTGACTCCTGGTGTCAGTCATTGTAGAGGAGGTGGGTCCTCAGGCAGGCAACCAGGACTCACTGAGTGAGACTCACGAAGGTGAGAGATGGAATTTCTGCCCTTCTTGGGGGGCGATCTGCCAATGTCTGTACTTTGAGGAGAATGGACTGGTGTGAGGGCTGCTGGGATTAGGCAGGAAGACAGCAGGGCAGGGACCTCATGATGAAGATGAATCCTCAAGGCCTTGTAAACCAGACTTCGTCCACTACTTCAACAGTTCAAATGTTGTTCAGACTTTTAGGCCCATTTGCGGTCAGAGGTATGAGCTGGGGTAGTCTTCATGAAAGAAAGGGGATTTGAGCTAAGCCTTGAAGGAGAGTTGGGACTATTTATTAGGCAGCGGCATGGGGTGGGAGGAGGAGGGGCAAGGCTGGAAGGGAGAGCAGCAGAGTCAAATATGTGGAGGCCAGAAGGGGCACGATGTGTGTGGGATGGTGATGGTCCTGACTACAGACGTGAAGGGGGTGTACTGTGGGGCGTCCCTGAGAAGTAAGATCTGACAGGTACATTGAATCAGGCTCTGGAGCCCTGAATTGGAAAGCTAGGGAGGGTGGGGAGCTATTGAAAGTTCTGCGGCAGGGAAGTGACAGGTACAGTGGTATTTGAGGAGGGTGAATCTGGCATCAGTGCTGGGGTAGACTGGATGAGATCTTGTGTAAAGTTTGACAGCTGGGTGAGAAGTGGGGAGGCCTGTGATCCAGGCTGGGCCCTAAGTGGGGTCAACCAGCTGGTAGAGAAATACGAATGAGTACTTTCTGTTCCTAAAGTGAATGCCAAGGTGATTCTCTGACATTTCACCCCCAATCACAAACAAGAAACAGGAATTTTAAAAAGTGGTTGCTTCACATCCTTATCACTATATTAGAGAAGTTATACATGATAATTGCAAAAAATCTGGAGAATGCAGATAGCTAAAACTAAAAATTTGAAACATATTTTTTAACCTACATGAGGCCATATTGCAGTTTTTGGCATGGATATTTTTCTATGTTATTAAAATACTTTTCTACAACATTATTATTATTTATTTTATTTTATTTTATATTTTTTGTGGTACGTGGGCCTCTTACTGTTGCGGCGCACAGGCTCCGGACGTGCAGGCTCAGCAGCCATGGCTCACGGGCCCAGCCGCTCCGCGGCATGTGGGATCTTCCCGGACCGGGGCACGAACCTGTGTCCCCTGCATCGGCAGGCGGACTCTCAACCACTGCGCCACCAGGGGAGCCCTACAACATTATTTTTAATGGCTTCATATTATTTCATTGTCATAGGTTATTTCATATGTAGAGGATAGGTTAGCTGACCCTGTATTGTGTTCTTTCTGTTTTTGTCTTTGTCGTTGATATAAACAACACTAAGGAATAGCCTTGTGGTGAAAGCTTTGTGCATAACTGTTAAATTTTCTTAGGACAGAATCCTAAAAGTGGAGCTGTTGGTCAAAGGCTTTGTATACATATTTTAAAGATTTCTGACAAATACTGAATTAATTATGAGATGCATTATATTGGTAGATTTCTTGGTATCCCACCATTCCTAGAATAATACTAACTTATCCAGAGTGTCTTCTTTAAATACAGAATTGGATTCTCTTTGCAATTTACTTAGGATTTTCTTTCTTTTGCATCTTTAGTCATATGAAAAAATGGGTTGAAGTTTTCTTATTTATGCCTTGTTAAGTTTTGGTATTATGATTTTGTTAGTTATGTAAAGTTATTGGAGAAACTTTCCATCTTTTTCTATGTCCTAAGCCAGATTAAATAGCATGGGAATTATCTATTCTTTGAAGCACTAAAGAAAGGTGACCATGAGAAGTGTCAGGTCCTTTGGAGAGAGAATTCTCTAACGTAATTTTCCGGTTTCTTCAATAATTATTAGTCTCCTCAACTCTTCTGAGTCTTCCTGAGTCCGTTTTGGCAATTAATATTTCTTAAAATTTTACGTTTTCTATTTTTTTCTTGACTTGTCAGAAGTTTTATTAATCTTTTCAGTGAATCTCCCCTTGGGTTTATTCATCCAGTCTTTGATTGTTGTGGTTTTATTTCATTCTCAGTATTGATAAACGATCATTGCAAAACATCTTGTATAACTTTATACTAGAATTCGGGCTGAAAGCTTGTATGAATTCCACTTCCCCTGCATCCCTGTTTTCCTTGTTCCTTGTCAAAACATAAGACCCATTATCTACTAGAGCTGAACCTATGACCTGGGAACTCTATTCTTAGGTGTATAACCAACAGAATGTGTACATATGTTCACCAAAAGGCATGTGCAAGAGTACTTACAACAGCACTATTTGTAACAGTCCCAAACCCAGATATTTATGGATTGCAGAATGGATAAATTGTCATACATCATACAGTGGGATATGATACAGACATGAGAACGAATGAACTGCAACTCCATGCACCAACATGGATGAACCACCCAAACGTAATATTGAGTAAAGAAACCGGACTTATAAGAATGCATCATTATGATTTTATTTATATAAAATTCAAAAACAGATCAAACTAGTCTATGGTTATAGAAGTCAGGATATCGGTTACCCTTGCGGGATGGTTAGTGACTGAAAGAGGACTCAGGGCGGGGATTCTGAGGAGCAGGTGATGTTCTGCTTCTTGATCTGGTTTTTGGTAACATAGGGAAGTTCACTTTCAGTGGGAAACCAATAATTTGCATGTATATTATACTTCGGTAAAAAGTTTACTTTAAAAACAACGTTGTAAATCAACTATACCCCAATATAAAATAAAAATTAAAAAATATAAAATATACGTGAAGAAAAAAATTTACTTTAAAAAGTTGGGGGGACTCCCCTGCTGGTCCAGGGGGTAAGACTCTGCACTCCCAGTGCGGAGTTCAATCCCTGGTCGAACCCTCGTGGCGGAACTAGATCCCGCATGCATGCCGCAACTAAGAGTCTGCATGCTGCAGCTAAGAAGTCCACATGCTGCCACTAAAAAACATGCTGTAACAAAGATCTCACGTGCTGCAACTAAGACCCGGCACAGCCAAAATAAATAAATAAATAAATAATTTTAAAAATTAAAAATGTTGGGTGTCCGTGGAGTTTGTGACCTACCTGAGATTGCATGCAACATTTGCATGTATGTATAAATATATTTTTTTCTGGAGAGAGGATCCATAGCTTGCATCAGCTTCTCACAACAGTGACTTCACCGTTGACTCAAGGTTCCCTGTATCCCACTTATTCCCATCCCCATCTTTCTTTGTTATTCTTCTGCTCCACGCATCCAATTGCTTTTCTCCTTCTCTCCAAAACCTTTCCCCTGACCCCTCTGGTATTCTCTGTTTCTAGAACAAGCATACTTCCTTTTTTTAACAAATAGATGCTAGTTTAAAATTGATTTATTTGGCTGAGCTGGGTCTTAGTTGTGGCATGAGGGATCTTCATTGCAGCATGCGGGATCTTTAGTTGCAGCGTGTGCACTCTTAGTTGCAGCATGTAGGATCTAGTACTCTGACCAGGGATCGAACCCAGGCCCCCTGCACTGGGAGCGCAGAGTCTTAGCCACTGGACCACCAGGGAAGTCCAAGCATACTTCCTTATTTTCCTTATCTGGCTATAGAATGTTCTCTCTACTTCCTGCCTTACCTAAACTGGACTCTTCTTCGGACAGCATTTCCCCCATTTGTCCTTTTGTTTTCTTCCAATTTTATTGAGATATAATTGACATACAGTACTGTATAAGTTTAAGGTGTACCGGTTTGGCTTCATATGTCATGAAATTATTATCACAATAAGTTTCGTGAACATCCATCACCTCATGTAGATACAAATTAAAGAAATAGAAAAAAAATGTTTTCCTTGTGATGAGAACTCTTAGGATTTACTCTCTTAACAACTTTCTTTTTTTAAACAACTTTTATATATAACTTACAGCAGTGTTAATTATATGTGTCATGTTGTACATTACATCCTAATATTGGGTTGGCCAAAAAGTTCGTTTGGATTTTTCCGTAACAGCTTACAGAAAAACCTGAATGAAATTTTTTGGCCAACCCAATATTTATTTATTTATGTATTTATTTATTTATATTTATTTTTGGCTGCATTGGGTCTTCGTTGCTGTGCACAGGCTTTCTCTAGTTGCGGCGAGGGGGGGCTACTCTTCGATGCAGTGCGCGGGCTTCTCATTGCGGTGGCTTCTCTTGTTGCAGAGCACAGGCTCTAGCGCACGGGCTTCAGTAGTTGTGGCACGAGGGCTCAGTAGTTGTGGCTTGCAGGCTCTAGAGCGCAGACTCAGTAGCTGTGGCACTCGGGCTTAGCGGCTCTGCAGCATGTGGGATCTTCCCGGACCAGGGATTGAACCCATGTCCCCTGCACTGACAGGCGGATTCTTTTTTTTTTTGGTCTATAAGTCCTCATCAAGCACTATTTTTTACTTTTGGCTACGTTGGGTCTTCATTGCTGTGCGCGGGCCTTCTCTAATTGCAGTGAGCATGGGCTACTCTTTGGTGAGGTGCGCGGGCTTCTCATTGCGGTGGCTTCTCTTGTTGCGGAGCACAGGCTCTAGGCACCCGGGCTTCAGTAGTTGTGGCACACGGGCCCAGTAGTTATGCCTCGTGCGCTCTAGAGCGCAGGCTCAGTAGTGGCGCACGGGCTTAGTTTCTCCTTGGCGTCAGGTGGATTCTTAACCACCAGGAAAGTCCACAACCCAATATTTATTTATCTTATAACTGGAACTTGTACTTTTTAACTACCTTCATCTAATTCCCCCTCCTTCTACCCTTTCCTCTGGTGACCTCAAATTTGATCTCTTTTTCTATGAGTTTGTTTGTTTTGAAGTATAATTGATCTACAACACTATGTTAGTTCCTGTTACACAATATAGTGATTGGATATTTCTAGACATTTCAAAATGATCACGGTAAGTCTAATTATGGTAAGCCTATCACCATACAAAGATATTACATAATTATTGCCTAAATTCCCCCCACTGTACATTTCATACCTGTGACTCATGTATTTTGCAGCTGGAAGTTTATACCTCTTAATCTCCCCCATCTATTTCTTTCCTCCTCCTATCTCCCTCCCCTCTGGCAACCACCTGTTTGTTCTCTGTATCTATGACTGTTTCTGTTTTGTTATGTTTGTTCATTTGTTTCATTTTTTAGGCACATGTATAAGTGGTGTAGTACCATATTTGTCTTTCTCTGTCTGATTACTTCCCTTGGCATAATACCCACTTGGTCCATCCATTTTGTTGCAAATGGCAAGATTTTATCCTTTTTCATGGCTTAGTAGTATTCCTTATATATACATACCACATCTTCTTTGTCCATTCATCTATTGATGGGCACTTAGGTTGCTTCCATATCTTGGCTATTGTAAATAATGCTGCAATGAACATAGGGGTGCATATATCTTTTCTAATTAGTGCTTTTGTTTTCTTCAGATAAATTCCCAGGAGTGAAATTGCATATGATAGTTCTATATTTAATTTTTTGAGGAACCTCCATACTGTTTTCCATAGTGGCTGCACCAGTTTACATTCCCACTAACAGTTCACAAGGGTTTCCTTTTCTCCACTAAATTTGTTATTTGTTGTCTTCTTGATAACAGCCATTCTAACAGGTGTGAGTTGATACCTCTGCTGTCCTTTTGAATGAAGACACCTGATGTCCTTGTAAGGCAATGGAATCGACATTCTCTTCATTCCCCACAGCCTCCAGACTACCACTCCTCCACCTTTGAATTCTTGCTCCTTTGCAGTTTCTTTTTTTTTTTAATGAATGTAAAATATTTATTCATTTCTTTTGGTACAAACTAGTGTTTATTAAAAAAAGATTTAGGAATTTATACTCACAGGACATGTTATAGTTAACATCCAAAGACAAAAAATATTTCTTGACAATTTATTATATGCTTAGTACTAAAAAGCTCCTAAATCAGTGTTGGCATTACAAGATTAGAGAGTTGTTTTTGGCTCATGATTATTATAGAAAAACACTGAGGAAAATTTCAATCATTACAATTGGTAAAGGTATAATTTTACATTTCATGAAGGATAGTAGTCATATTTGGCAATAGCCTCATTTATAAATTGAAGTATACTCACTTCGAGATTGTATTTTGATGCTGTTTCTTTTCACTTCTTGCAAATAACCAACAAGGCAAAAACTGCTTCCAATTGACAGTCCAAACAAAGGAGGAATCATGGCTAACCGTCTGGTTGCTAATATTTGTTAAAGGCAAATTACAAACTTCGGAGTATGGTTCAACATCACCAAAAGGAGTAAAGTTGCTCCCTCTGACCACCTTATTCCATGAAAAAAGTGTACTTTGACTTCTAAAATGGATTTCAAAAATTCAGTAGAAAGATTTAACAACTATCAACATTTCCAGCACTGATTTTTCTAATGCCCAGAAACCTCCACTTAGCAGTTGTAAGACTAACTTGAAAAACTGAATATACAAATGTAAATTATTGCCATTAGCTAGTAGGAATCATCACTTGATTCTTAATCCTGTTTATATTTAATTATAAACATAAGACTGATTTTTAGAATAAAAAGAATGAAGAACATCTCCATCACGTGTCTTTGTTCCCAATAATCCCTTTCAGATAGATCTGTGAAGTAATACAGAGTACAGTGTCGACATACCTTTCATTTCAAAGGCCAAAAAAAATAGGGCTTATTAAGTAGTGAGATCATTTCTATTAGGCTTTATATTAGTATCAATTAATGAATTAATCAGTCAAACGAGTATCAGTTGATTTAATCTTGCCCAAATGAATGGGTCTCTGGGGTGGTGTCATAATGGTAGTGTCCACCTTCTCCATGATGACTAAAACAATGAGTGTGCTCCAACCGCAAATCAAACCCTGGGTCTCTGGAGATAAAAACTGGCAGGCAAACCAAAGGAGCCTTCATCTCATAAAAACGTAACCATTTATTCACGTCTTCATCAGAGTTCAATGGGCAGGAAGAAAATTCTGCCGGCATAATATATGAGTCTTCACTTTTCCCTTCTGAATCACGGAAGTACCTCCCATTCCTACGGGCTTATCTCCATAATGTTTTGTTTTTTTTTTTTTTTTTTCAAGTTAACATGAGCAAAGTAACTTCCATTCACAGGAGGTTTGTGTTCACTTTCTGTTTGAACAACTGGCATAAACTCAGAATTGAATCCAAGAGTCGGAAACGGGCCTGCTCCTGCTCCAAGAACAAAAGCTCCAGGAAGCTGGATTTCTTTTGTGATTTTATTTAGATCATAAACTTTTTTTTTTTATTTATAAGAGGCAATAAGCAAGGCACACCTCCTACTTCTGCAATTCTGGTTTTCCCACAGATACCTTTTATGGGAAAGGTAAATGGCTCCTTGGTCAAATTAGGACAATCAACTACAGAGACCTGGACATCAGCAAAGTTATCCGTTAGCCCCTTCCGCAGAACTCCAACAAGCTCCTCTAGACTTGGCACATGAAAAGAATACTCAGCACAAGACATCTTCTTTCTCGAGTGCACAGGTGATGAGGTGTGCAAGCAGAGAGAGTTAAATAAAATCGCTCTTTTGCAGTTTCTAACCTCTGTTATTGCAATTCCTTACTGACCTCATGTTGCTCATTTTCATTGAAGATTCATTTTAAGATTTTGGGCACGAAGCTTACAACTTTCCTCTCTTCTTGCCGTCATCGTGCATGACGTTATAGTCCTTGGGGGATGATCATCCAACATCCCAGCCTTGCAGTTCCTTCACCTCAAATCCAAAGATTGTCACCCTTACTTCCATTTCAATTACTCCTGTAATTGAATTACACCCTTAATGGACTCTGAGACCATTAAGTTGTATCTCTCTTAATTTCCACTTTATCACTTCCTTTCCCTCCACCTTAAAGATAAAGAATTGGTACTCCTCGTTCTAATCAATCTAACAATTTGGCAAAATAATAACTTTATTGAGCATTTGCTATGTATAACATGTACTATTTTATTTAATCCTTATTAAGGTAGGTGCTATTATTATCAACATCTCCATTTTACAGATGAGGAAACAGACAAAAGGACTTGCCCAAGGCTGTAAAACTAGTCAGCAATGAAGCTGGAATTAAAGCAATCTAGAGCTCTTAGCCCTTAACTGCAATGCTATTCTGCTTCTCATGATATAGATTGAAATTTTCTGTGTACATACCTTTTGAACCAGTTATTCCAGTTCTAAGAATTTATTCTGCAGATGTCTCACAGTTCAGTGTGAGACAAAAACAAATCATTTCTTCAATGTTTACAGTTGCTAGCAGTATATCTCCCATCAATAGGAGACTGGAATAAAATGCAGTTCGAAAAAGGAGGAAACACTTTATATGCTTATTATAGAAATATTTCCCAAATATATTGTTAGGTTTAAAAAAAACAAAAATAAGAATGGTGTGTATTGAATGCCCCCATTTGTGTAAAAAAAGGAGAATGTATGTATTTTTTTTTTGCTCGTATTGCTCGTATATGCATAAAGTATCTCTGGAAGGACACACAAGAAGCTCATGAGGAACTTCCCAGGTGGCACAATGGTTAAGAATCCGCCTGCCAACACAGGGGACACAGGTTCCAATCCCTGGTCGGGGAAGATCCCACATGCCACGGAGCAACTAAGCCCGTGCGCCACAGCTACTGAGCCTGCGCTCTAGAGCCCAAGAGCCACAACTGCTGAAGCCCGTGTGCCTACAGCCCGTGCTCTGCAACAAGAGAAGCCACCGCAGTGAGAAGCCCGCGCACCGCAGTGAAGAGTAGCCCCCAGTCGCCGCAACTAGAGAAAGCCTGCGTGCAGCAACGAAGGGTAAGTTGGGATGAAGTGAGAGAGTGGCATGGACATATATATACTACCAAATGTAAAATAGATAGCTAGTGTGAAGCAGCCGCACAGCACAGGGAGATCAGCTCGGTGCTTTGTGACCACCTAGAGGGGTGGGATATAGGGAGGGTGGGAGGGAGACGCAAGAGGGAGGAGATATGGGGGTATATGTATACGTATAGTTGATTCACTTTGTTATATAGCAGAAACTAACACAACATTGCAAAGCAATTATACTCCAATAAATATGTTGAAAAAACCCCCAATGCAGCCATAAATAAATAAATAAATTCATTAAAAAAAAAAAAAACACTCATGAATTTTGTTGTTAATGGAAAGAACTAAGAAGCTGCCGCTAGGGTGGTGGTGGTGGGAAGAGGTTTTTGGATCTTTTAAAGCATTTAATCATGTGAATGCATTACGCATTTCAAAGTTGAGTTAAACTCTAAAAAAAAAAAGAAAAAAGGAAGAGAAGACTAGAAATAGAAACTGTATTAATGACCGTGTTAATTTATTTTTTAAAAAATCGAGGCCTCCACCTACACTCTCGACACTGTTTCCTCAGACCTCTCACAGATACTTGTTTCATTCATCATTTTCCTCCTGCATCTTCAACTCACCCTCTCTGTTGGCTTCTTCTCCTCAGCTGACAAATACGCTCAAGACTTTTATCCCATACAAAATTTTAAAATCCTCCACTGATGCTGTGTTCCCTGTTCCCTTCTAATTTTCCTTTAATTTCTCTCCTTCCATGTTCAGACTTCTTGGTAGAATAATATGATGAACACTTGTGTCTCTATCTTATTCCACATTCCTTGTACACTCATTGTAGTTTGACCTCTGACCCCACCACACTAAGAAATCCATTGGATGTCTTTCAGACCTTCTTTTATTTATTTATTTATTTATTTATTTATTACTGAGATATAGTTGATATTATATTAGTTTCAGTCTTATAACGTGATACAAATTTTTTAAAGGTTATACTCCGTTTACAGTTATTATAGAATATTGGCTATATTCTCTGTGCTGTACAACATATCCTTGTAGCCTCTTTTATACGTAGTAGCTTGTACTTCTTAATCTCTTACCCCTATCTTGCCCCTCCCTGCTTCCCTCTCCACACTGGTAACCACTAGTTTGTTTTCTTTTTTTGTGTGTGTGGTATGCGGGCCTCTCACTGTTGTGGCCTCTCCTGTTGCGGAGCACAGGCTCCGGACACGCAGGCTCAGCAGCCATGGCTTATGGGCCCAGCCGCTCCGTGGCATGTGGGATCTTCCTGGACCGGGGCACGAACCCGTGTCCCCTGCATCGGCAGGTGGACTCTCAACCACTGCGCCACCAGGGAAGCCCCAATAGTTTGTTTTCTATACCTGCGAATCTGTTTCTTTTTTGTTATATTCACTAGTTTGTTTTATTTTTTAGATTCCACATATAAGTGATATCATACAGCATTTGTTTTTCTCTGTCTGACTTATTTCATTTAGCATAATACCCTCCAAGTCCATCCATGTTGCTGCAAATGGCAAAATTTTCATTCTTTTTTTTGTTCTTTTTTTTGGCTTAATAGTATTCCATTGTGTGTGTGTGTATTCATCCGTTGATGGGCACATGGGTTGCTTCCATATCTTGACTATTGTAAATAATGCTGCTGTGAACATTGGGGTGCATGTACCTTTTTGAATTAGTGTTTTCCTTTTTTTTTCAGATATATACCCAGGATTGGAATTGCTGTGTCATATGGTAGTTCTATTTTTAGTTGTTTTTTTTTTTTGGCTGCTTTGGGTTTTCATTGCTGCATGCAGGCTTTCTTTAGTTGCGGTGAGTGGGGGCTAGTCTTCCTTGCGGTACACGGGCTTCTCATTGCGGTGGCTTCTCTTGTTGTGGAGCACGGGCTCTAGGCGCATGGGCTTCAGTAGTTGCAGCACGTGGCCTCAGTAGTTGTGGCGCATGGGCTTAGTTGCTCCATGGCATGTGGGATCTTCCCAGACCAGGGCTCGAACCCGTGTCCCCTGCATTGGCAGGCAGATTCTTAACCACTGTGCCACCAGGGAAGTCCCTATTTTTAGTTTTTTGAGAGAAACCTCCATACTCTTTTTCACAGTGACTGCACCAATTTACATTCCCACCAACAGTGCACAAGGGTTCCCTTTTATCCACATCCTTGCCAACATTTGTTATTTGTGATCTTTTTGGTGATACCCATTCTGACAGGTGTGAGGTGATATCTCATTGTGGTTTTAATTTTCAGTTCCCTGATGGTTAACAGTGTTGAGCATCTTTTCATGTGCCAGTTGGCCATCTTTATGTCTTCTTTGGAAAAAATGTCTATTCAGGTCTTCTGCCCAATTTTTAATTGGGTTGTTTGTTTTTTTGATGTTGAGTTGTATGAGCTGTTTATATATTTCGGATATTAATGCCTTATTGGTCATATCATTTGCAAATATTTTCTCCCATTCAGTAGGCTGTCTTTCTGTTTTGTTGATCGTTTCCTTGGCTGTGCAAAAGCTTTTAAGTTTAATTAAGCCCCATTTGTTTATTTTTGCTTTTGTTTCCTTTGCCTTAGGAGACAGATCCAAAAAAATATTGCTACTGAAAGAGTGTTCAGCCTATGTTTTCTTCTAGGAATTTTATGGTTTCCAGTCTTACATTTAGGTATTTAATCCATTTTGAGTTTTTTTTAATATGGTATTAGAAAATGCTCTAATTTCGTCCTTTTACATGTAACTGCTTTCGTCCTTTTACCTGTAGCTGCTTTTTTAAGGATTTTTTCATCTTCTTTAAACCCTCTCATATGAAATATCACATAGCTCTGGATTCTTGGTAATTCTTTTGTTCCTCTTCTTGTTCCCTCTGTCCTCTCATGGATGTCAAGGTTCCCTAGTCGCCTGTCCTTGGCCCTTCTCCATCTACATTCTCCCTGGATGATTTCACCGTTCTCAAGGTTTAATCTATCACCGATTCAATCTTTTTTTATGGTCATTTTTTTACTAATGTTCAACATTTAACAAATAGATATTGTTCTTGACCCTCATAGAGTTTAGAAATGGATGGCTCCTGTACTAGAGATGTCAATCATTGCCTCCTATACTCACGTGACTTCACCCACAGTTTGTGCCTTTGTGTCTTGTGACTCTGACTGGAATAGCAGCATACGGCCGAAGGGGAATCAGTTCTCAGACTGAGGTAAGCTAATGACATTCTTTTTGAGAACTTGACCCTGCACCATCATGAACCACGTGGGCAGTGGTTCCAGACGCTGATTTAACAGCCCTAGTCACAATGTGGTCTGGCTGTACATTTTACTTTTCATCCTTCGATATCTATGATACCTCTATCATCTGATTGTTGAAAAATCTTAGTTTATTGAAACATTTACATTTTAATTAACTTGTAAAAAATAAAGCTACCGTTTCAAAATTAAAACAAAAATCCCCCCAAACTGTAGTCTATCTATATCCACAGGGTATTGGTTCCAAGACCCCCATGGATACCAAAATTTGTGGATGCTCAAGTCCCTTATATAAAATGGCATAGCATTTGCCACTATCAAAAATCCCTCTTAGGAAAAAAAAAAAAAATCCCTCTTAGGGACTCCCCTGGCGGTCCAGTGGTTAAGACTTCACCTTCCAGTGCAGGGGGTGCAGGTTCAATTCCTGGTCAGGGAGCTAAGATCCCACGTGCCTCGAGGCCAAAAAATCAAACCATAAAGCAGAAGCAATATTGTAACAAATTCAATAAAGACTTTAAAAATGGTCCACATTAAAAAAAAAAATCCCTCCTAGAGTGCACATACCTGGTGAGGATGTTTATGACCCCCATTTTCTAGATCAGGGAACTGAAGCTTAGAGAGGTTAATTAGAACTGTTCAAAGTAGATTCCACGGCTGGAAAAAGAGTGCCAAGGTTCAAATCCAGGGCCTGTGCTATTAACTACTGTGATTATGACGTGGCAGGCAAGAGAATCAGGGTCGGGCAAGGAATCACACTCCCAGTCACAAGTATGTAGACAGTGCACAGCTCAACCTCCCAGCCTTCCCCCGACACATACTCCTCCCTCCCAGTCGTTAGCACCCAAACAGAAAGGCAGAAGGGAATTCGAGCTGCTCCTCATAAAGGATGCCCCCAACCGAGGTGGGTACCAGAGCACAGTCTTTGGCAGGTATGTTTACTTTGGAAGAAGAATGCCAAGGGACACGATTCCTGCCCTCAGAAAGCTTAGTCTAGTTTATACGCAAAGATCATGTCCTCAAATTGTCTGCAAATATGTGGTGTGCTCAGGGATTGTAATACATGTGCACATACACATCACTGTGTGTAGTAGATGTAATAGTCATGTAAATGCACGTGTATATGGAGAGCACTGTAGATTCTCTAGAAAAAAAGTCCTAGTAGTGCCACTCTACTTATTAATAAGGTAATACCTCATAGAGCTGAGCTAAATGTACTTTCATCCTAGCTATGAGAAAAAAAAAATGTTTACTAAGTGTGAGTACAGCCTAGACTTTAAGGATTATTGGTTAAACTATTAAGGAATCTTTCAAAGTAGGCTCAAGCACTTAGAAGTATCCATTTACATGCAAAACCAAGGCTCAGGTAATTGCAGATTCCTTAAGGAGCATGCTAGGAACACGTGATTTAAGTTATATATATATGTAAATAAATAATAAATAAATATAAACACACACACACAAACGATAATATAACATTCCTTCAAAAATACTGTATTTAAGATTTTAAGCTAATTTAAACTGGAATTCCCTCTACTTCCTGAAATATTCCAAGCTAGTATGGCTTTATTACACATAAAGAAATAAAGTAATGAAAATTCTAAGAGCTAAGCAAACCAGTTATGAAAAGGTGAGAGATCAGTGTAATGAAGAAAATTAGTTGTCACAGCTCAAATTCTAAGATCATATACTGCAATTTAAAATGGAAGTGAGGAAGTAATCCAAAATAAATAATAAAAACAAATATCCATTTAAATCAATGTCTTATTTTCTTCCATTAATTATTTCCATCCTGTTTTAGCTAGAAGGATTTCATGAGGGAGACAAAGTGAAGAAAAGGGAAACACTCTTTAAAAATTATAAATTTCCTAGGACCACAGTAGAAAATATAAAAATTGGATCTGTAGGGGTTTAGAACAAGCCTCCCCCAAATGGGCTACTTTTGCATGAGGCTCATTTTGAACTAAAGGCAATCGAGACCCTGCGGGTCCAGGAGAAACTCACTGCCCCTCTCTTAACTACCTAGAAGAATTTAAATTGGGGGTTTTTCCTAGAAAAGGTAATTACCAGAGATAAAATTTATCTTAGGGGCCCCATCTACATGGCAGAACAAACATCTAATTATCAAGCATCTGCTCTCCTTAATGTCCTGTGAATGACCCTCCTGTCCTTGGAAGACCCAGACCCCTGCCCCATTCCTTAGCTCAGGATGGTGTATATACCTCATTTTACCTTTCTGTCTCTGAACCTCTTGTGTATGTGGGGCCTTTGACCCTCTTATGTGTGTGGATTCCCATACAAAGTTAAATTTGATTTTCTCCTGTTTATCTGTCTCCTGTCGACTTAATACTTAGAGCAGCAAGAAGAACCTAGAAGGATAGCAGAGAGTTTTCCTCCTTCCTGACAAGGGCTCAGTCTTGAAGGGAGAGATCTCGTCTTAATCTCCCACAATAATGCAGATTCTCCATTTGGTTGGAGGACGGGATAAAAGAAACGAGAAGGTACATTTCTGTGATCTTTAAAGTTCCACACCCTCAAGTAACCATTTAAGGCACTGCCCGTTAAGGAGGGGACTAAGACACTCCCCTCATACCTCACAAATCAAAAAGGGGGAAGGGGTCCAAGATTACACTAATGGTTGCTCTTCTGCATTATAAAACCCAGTATGAAGTTTCCGTAAGGAGTGTTCTAGATTAGGAATTGGGCGTGTTCTCTGCTCACGCCCCTCACTGGCCTTGTGCCCCGTCTACTTGAAAGCTCAGTGGATATGAACTGTAAGGGGCTGTGATGACTGTTATTATAAATGACACTGT
Source organism: Neophocaena asiaeorientalis asiaeorientalis (assembly GCF_003031525.2). NCBI lineage: Eukaryota > Metazoa > Chordata > Mammalia > Artiodactyla > Phocoenidae > Neophocaena > Neophocaena asiaeorientalis. Next base: position 5,579,506 of record NW_020185331.1, read on the forward strand.
TCCTACCAACACTAATTACCTTCCATGAACCAGGAACCCTAGAGTTCAACAAATGAGTGAAGAGGACACTAAAAAAACCCCAAAGTTTTGCCTGAAATAATCAGAAGCTGTCTCAAATCTAGTTTTCATCACATAACTCACATGTTTAAGGACTTAGAGGGGGAGATCCGTATCATTTATCTCATAAATACATCCTACAGGTGACTGTTTTCAAGCCTCTGGAAAATTTTCAGTCACATGCATACCCCATAACCATCATTTTTAATGGTGTCTTCAGGTCAGTTTCAGTCACACTCACCTTACTCAGTCCCATCCGAACACGCCCACACTGAAGCCTCCCACTGTTATCCCGAGAAGACTCCTCTCTTTTCTATGATTTAGCACATGTCATACACTGTGATGTTGGGATCCCCTTCCTCAAGGGAAGGCCTCTTACTTCCCCCTCACATCTGGCACGGGCGGGCCTCAATGTTGCAGAACAGTGAATAAGCATTGATCCCCTCCCTTCTGCCCCCTGGTCATTTTTCTTTTTTTTTCTTTTTTGGCCACGCCACGCAGCTTGTGGGATTTTAGTTCCCTGACCAGGGATTGAACCTGCAGCCTCAGCAGTGAAAGAGTGGAGTCTTAACCACTGGACTGATAGGGAATTCCCACCCCCTGGTCAGTTTTTACATTTCCCACTTTCTGGAGCCAGACATTAAGGACTGGGACATTCAAAAACAACTGCATGTATGGAGAAAATTAGAAAGTGACTGTGTGTGCTCAGGGAAAGGCTCAGAAAAGACTGGGAAGACCTTCAGTTTACACTTTGGCTGATCCTCAGCAAAGAGACTGCGTACCACAGTTAAAAACAAAAACAAACAATAAGGAAGACAAGCAAACCCTGAGAAAGGGGAAAATCTGGTTTCCAGAGTTATCACATTATTAAATTCAAAAGTCCAGTGTTCTTAAAAAAAAAATCAAAAGGCATACAAAGGAACAGCAAAGTATGGCCCACTCAAAGGAATAAAACAAATCAGTAGAAACTGTCCCTGAAAAAAACCTAATGTCTGATATACTAGACAAAGATTTCAAAGTAACTGTCTTAAAGATGCCCAAAAGACTAAAGGGAGATATGGAGAAAGTCAAGAAAACAATGTGTAAACAAAATGGAAATATCAATAAAGAGAAAACTTATAAAGAACCAAAAAGAAATTCTGGAGCTGGAAAGTATAATTGAAATGAAAAATTTATTAGAGAGATTCAAAGGAGATTTAAGCAGACAGAAGACTCAGTGAACTTGAAGATAGGCCAATGGATAGACCCTGATTGCTTGGTTTGCAAAAGGGATTCACTGAGGTGAGTTGTCATTGAACGTATTTCAAACAAGTTGTGGTGGTATATTAGTTTTCTATTGTGTGTAACAATATTACCACAAATGTAGTGGTTTAAAACAACACATATTTATTATCTTATTATTTCTGTGGTCAAGAATCCAAGAACAGCTTTTCTGAGCCATGTACTTAGAGTCTCAGAAGGCTGCAATCAAGGTGTGGGCCAGCTTCTCATCTGGAGGCTCGATAGGGGAAGGATCTGCTTCTCCACTTGCCTGGTTGTTAGGAGCAATCAGTTCCTTTTGGTTGTTTGACTGAGAGCCTCATTTTTTTGTTGGCTGTCAGCTGGAGCTGAGCCCTCAGTGACTAGATCACACTTGTAGTTCCTTGCCACATGGAGTTGTCCAATATGGCCACTTGCTTCCTCACAGCTAGAAAGGGAGAGACTCCAGCAAGATGAGCCTTACAGTCTTATGTAATGTAATTACATAATCACTTACATATAATCACATATCTCCCATCACCTACGCATATACTATTGGTTAGAAGCAAGTCACATGTCCCACCTACAAGTAAGAGAGGTGGAATACACAAGGGCGTGAACACCAGGAGATAGGAATCATGGAAGCCAGCTGTCAGTGGCCAATCTGTCTACTACAGGTGGCTACTTGTTACCATGGCTCTACCATGGCTCAACCTTTTCCTAAGTTTATGGGTGTACAGCAACTGGAGTCTCTTACACTGCTGTTCGGAATGTAGTGGTAAACTTTGAGAAATGGTTTGGCAGCTTCTTGAAAAGTTAAAGACTTACCATATGACCCAGCCATTCCACTGCTAGATATTTCTCAAGATAAATGTAAACAAACTCACATAAAGACTTGTATATGAATGTTCATAGCAGCTTTATTCATAAAACCCCCAAATGGAAACAACCCAAATGTTCATCAAAAGGTGAGTGGATTGACAAAATGAGATATATCCATACAATGGACTATTTCTCAGCAATAAAAAAGGAACATACTAGTGATATACACAACTAAGTGAATGACTCTCAGAATGTTATGCTCAGAGAAAGAAGCCAGACCAAAAAATGTACTTCCTGTATGATTCCATTTATATAAAATTCTAGAAACCCAAATTAATCAATAGTGCTACAAAGCAGATCCGTTGTTGCCTGGAGTGAGGGATAGATGGTCTACAAAGGGGCACTTGGAAACTTGTGGGGGTGATGAAAATGTTCTGTATCTTAATAGTGGTGGTAATTCACAGGTGTACACATCCATCACACTCATCAAATTGTATGCTTTAAAAGAATGTAGTTATTGAACATAAATTATACCTCAATAAATTTGATTAAGAATAAGAATTAAATGAAAGAATCAGAGACATGAAACTAGACACTTGGAAGAGAAAGTAATGTTGATACTGAGTATAGGTGATTTTAAACATAATTCGCCAATTTACCATTGTCATCTCTCTCGTGCATTAGCTAAAAAAAAAAAAAAAATAGAGCTACATGAAACACTTCAGATACTAATTCTTTTCAAGGTGATAATCAGTTTGCTTTAAATACAACAAAGGGGTCATTTATCACTAAAAATTACTAGAGATGTAAAACATTTGTCATACCTGTTGACTATCTTACTTACTTTTTTAACTGCCTGTTTGTGAACTGCGCCAATTTTTCTATTAGCTTGTTCTTCCCGGTTCTTCTGTTTGTTTACATGCCTCCTCAGCCTGGGAGCTCACTGGAGACAAGGACTGCATCTCTTCTCTTTCTTTACCTCAGCCCAGCAGTGTTTGGTATTTCGTTCATGAAATGTTTGCTAAAACTGAATTGATCTTAATTCATTCTCATACACTTTGGAGAATTTAACTTTATTACTTCTGTTTTACAGATGAGGAACACAAGATGCTGCAGAGGCTAATTTGCAGTCACACAACTAAACGGCAGAATTGGGACTGTAATCCAGGCCTTCTGATTTTAAACCATGGGTTTATTGAAATTGTATTCCATCCCCTCCATTGATGTTTGCCTGGGCCCTGTCTTCTTCAGGATATCAACTGAGTATTTTAAATGAATTTAAAGTTAGCAAAGCTCACCCTCCGCTACGCGCATGCGTCCCTTCCTTTTCCCGTGGTAGGAAAAAAAAGACACCACCTCCTTTCGCTTTGCTTATCTTTTGGCCCCTGCGACTCGCCATCGCCCGTGGGGAGGCGTTCACTGGTTGAAGTGATGGCGACTGGGGCCCCGGATTCGCAAGCGCGATTCGGTCAGTCTGTGAAGGGGCTTCTCACGGAGAAGGTGAACACCTGTGGTACTGACGTGATCGCGCTCACCAAGCAGGTGCTGAAGGGCTCCCGGAGCTCCGAGGTGAGCTGGGAGTGGACTCTCCGGGCTTAATAGCGGGAGACTCGACTTCCATAGCCGTGGGAAGAGGGTCGTGTTGCATCCTGGGGATTGTAGTCCGTGAACTAGTGGCGAAGGGAGAAGACCTCGTTCCGGAGGGTGCGTGTTGCATTCTGGGGTGTGTAGTCTCTGTGTAGGACTAGCGGTCCTGTGAGCCGCGGGGGAATGGAGGCGGTGGGGGAAGAAACGAAATGATGGGAATCGGTGCTTCAAAGCAGAGATCGCCGCAGACGACGGATTAGATAGTGGTCCTAAGGAGTTCCTCATTTGTTTCTCAGAGTTGTCTCTAGTGAAAATCTGTCTCATTCGGCCCCTAAATTCTTCGTGGTTTTGCCCTCAACATTCCAGATTCCTTCCACACTTTTATGCATCGTCTGTCCGCAGATTTATTCTTTTCTGACTTGTCTTTCTGGCCACATTCTTGGTTTTCTGTTTCTTAGATTAGCTTTCTCCTTTGCCCTGATTTTCCCCTCATCATCCTCTGGCTGATTCCGTGTACGGGATTATTTGATAGCTTGTCACACCAGCAAGCTTTATATGTGTACACTGTCTCTCTCCAAAAAAGGACCTATCCATTGTATCCTGAGGTATTCATCCAAGTGAAATGAAAATATATGTCCACACAAAGGTTTGAACATGTTCATAGCACATTTATGCATAATAGCACCAAACTGGAGACAATCCAAATGCCCACGAGGCAGGTGATTGGACAAACAAAATGGGTCTAATGACCCAGGCTTTCAACTTCTAGGTTTTAACCAGGAGAAAAGAAAACATATACATCATTTTGTTACATAAATCATCTATGCACATAATGTGTCATCTAAGATGTCCAGGTTTGGAGTCTTTAAAGTGGAAAACATCTTGAATACACTTGTAAAACAATCTGGGGACAGAGTCTTTAGATTTCTATGACTTTCTCCTGTAGGCCATTGTCTTGCTCATAATTAACTCAGTAGCAGTGTATCTTAGCTACTTATTTTCAGGAAGTATTTTTGATTTTCAAGTTAGTTTTCATAACAGTAGCACCTCTTTCACTCCCACTCTTTTTTTACTCATGTTTCATCACTTATTATTTCATTGTTATGTAGTTGCATTAGCAAACATAATGTGTTTGCAAGCCTTCACATTTGTATATGAATGTTCAAAGCAGCTTTATTTATATTAGTTTAAGGTCCAGTAGAATTATCCTTACAAAATAAGCTTTCATGTTATGTCCTTAGCTTCTATTGATAGTGGCTGCAAGAAACAGCTGAATGAAAAAAGTGTTTGCGGGACTTCCCTGGTGGCGCAGTGGGTAAGAATCTGCCTGCCAATGCAGGGCACACGGGTTTGAGCCCTGGTCCGGGAAGATCCCACATGCCACAGATCAACTAAGCCCATGTGCCACAACTACTGAAGCCTGTGCGCCTAGAGCCCGTGCTCCGCAACAAGAGAAGCCACCACAATGAGAAGCCCACACACCACAACGAAGAGTAGCCCCCGCTCGCTGCAACTAGAGAAAGCCCATGCGCAGCAACAAAGACCCAACGCAGCCAAAAATAAATTAATTAATTAATTTAAAAAAAACAAAAAGTGTTTGCGTTTACCATAATACTATTGTTGAAGTCACTGATGTGATGATCCCAGATATGCTTTGTATGAGGTCCACATGGTATACTCATTTTAGGATTCAGTAACAGAGGAAAGTTTATCTTTTTTGAAGAATTGTTGTGTTGCCTTTTACCAAATAAGAATTATGCAACTTACTGTGTTTCACTTTTTGCCTTGGTTGCACAGAAGTTGCTTTGTCAGTTTTAGTGGTAGACATATCTGCTTCCTTCTCCTTTTCATGATTTTTAGATTCTATTTCAGCTTTTCAAAAAAAAAATGTGTGTGTGTTTTATGTCGTTTAATTCATTAAGTCTTCACAATCACTAATAAAGGAGGTACTTCTCTTACAGAGAGGAATTTCTCTTGTCCAGGGTGCCACAGTAGCTAGGAAGGGGTAGAGCTAGGATTCAAACCTAGGCAGACAGGTTCTAAGCCCATACTCTTTGACGTCACTTCTTACAGCCGCTAGCTGGATTAAGTGGCCAAAAAGCCACAGTGCCACCATTGACTGCCCTGATATGGCTTGCTGTTTCCCGTTCCTGCTCCTCGTGTATTTTTCATGAGGGCTTCTTCTGTAGTAGATTTAGACAGGGTGCTCAGTAAGCGGTGTGGATTGAGTTAAGCTGAAGCCAGTCCAACTTTCTGGGACAGAGTTGACACATAAGTCTAAACGTTTTCTTTTTTACTGGATCTCTTACATGACACTTACCACATACCATATTGTATTTTTCTGTAGTTATGTATTTTTGCCATTTCCTTTACTAGGCTCTGAGGTTATGGGAGTGTCTTACTGATTTTCAATCCTTCTTAGCCCACAGAGCATTGCTTCTCTCTTCAGCAGTCTCCAGATAGCTATTTTGTTTGCGAAACTGACAATTTCCATGTGTGAAACACTCATTTCACAGCATCCACTTAACACATATTTACAGAGTGTCTGCTATGTGCCAGGAACTGTTCTAGGTACAAGGGAGACGTTGGTACACAAAACTAAGTCCCTATACTTAGAAAACTTCCATTTTATTGAAGAGACAGACAAAAAAATGAAACACAAAAAAGGTGGTAGTAAATGCCATGAAGAAAAATAAAGCTGGGAATAGAGAGTGCTGAAAGGGTTTACCCTAAATAGGGTGGTCAGGGAAGGGCTCTCTGAGGAGGTAGCATTCGAGCAGATGCTTGAATGAAGTGAGGGAGCAAACCATATGGACATCTGGAGGCAGAGAGTTCCACGTCGAGGACATGGCAAATGCAGAGGCCTTGAGATGGGAATGTACGTAAGGAATGCAGGGAGGCCGGTGTGACTGGAGCACAAAGTGAGGAAATCATACCAACTTATGTCCATGGCACAAAGAATGCTCGTGCCTAATACTCTCCTCTCGTGCACACCTGCGCCTCTGCTCCCCCAGGTGAATTGTGTGCTTGGTAAGGGTTCATTGTGGTTTTTTCCTAAGCCTGTGTAAGGCACTTGTGCTTGCTATTGCAGCTACATTGTTTCATGGAATGATGTGGGAAATGATGAAATATGAGTGCAGAAAAAAAGAGGGTTGCTGTTGCTATGAAAACTAAGTTGAAAATTAGCAATACTTGTTGAAGAGAAGTACCAAGACAAACTGGTATTGAGTTAATTATGAGCAAGACAGGGGTCCAAGCCTGGGAGGAAGTTCACTGAAATCTAAAAAGATTCTGTACTCAGGTGGTTTTACAGGTGTATTTAAGATGTTCCACTTCAAGGAAACTGAAACTGGAAATCTTAGGTGATAACGTTACGTGTGTGGTTGGTTTATGTAAGAAAATGATGCACAATGTCAATGACTACATCTGTCATCACAGAAAAGGCCTTGGCCCTGCATTCCAACAGCCCCTGCACTCCAGGCCATCACAAGTCCCGTCAAGCCTATCTTCTAAATACCTCTCAAGCCCCCCGTGCCCCCTTTTTTAACTGCCACTTCTGTGGTTCAGGTCACTCTCATTGCTTGCCTGGAATACTGCAGTGTTCTCCTAACCTGTCTCTCTGCCTTTAGTCCCCTGTCGAGTCCATCCTGTTTACCACATTCTAAAGCAGTAAATCTGATCATGCCACTTTTTTGTAACATTATATTACTTCGGAATCTAAACAGCAGCCGTTAGGTCTCAGAAGTCACTTCAACTTACCACAAGGTATTGTAGTACCTTTGTCTTTGTCATCCCAGCCTGTGAGCCCTGTAAGGATGGGGGCTATGTCTCTTACTGGCTCATAAGCACTTAGTAACTATTTGTTGACTGAATGAGGAAGATTCTGTTAGAACTCTTTCTTTTCTGCCATCGGTTTGTCAGTCACCATCCATAGGAGTTTGGAGTTTGTCACTTAAAAGTGGCCACAAGGAGGGAATAGGAACTCTCATACCTGGTGGGTGGGAATGCAAAATGGTATAACCTTAATGGGGGGTGGGTGGCAATATGTAGCAAAATTAAAACCCTCTGATCCAGCAGTCACAATCAAGATTCTGAGTCTATCCAAAGACATGATGGCAAAAAGATACAAAGAACTATGAGGTATTTTTTGTAGCACTACTTACAATAGCAAAAGACTGGAAACAGCCCCAAAGTCTATAGCGGAGGACTGGTTGAATAACCTTATGAGACATCTATTCAGTGGAGTGCTCAGCAGCCCTGAAAGAACAAGGTGGAGATTCAGTATATACTGCTGCAGATCCATCTCAGTAGATATTATCAGGTGAAAAGAGCAGGGTGCAGAAGAGCGCATATGGTAGGTTACATTTTATGTAAAGGGGGCAGAATATATACATATGTCCATTGTTTGTAAAGGAACAATGGAAAGATAAACCTAAAACTAATTTAAAAAATATTTATGCATAGGGGAGAGATACCGGGGAGGGGAAGAGGCTGGATAGGTCTTATTTTATTGTTTTGCCTTTAGAAGCATGTAAAGTTTTATTTTTTTATTTTGTACATTTATTTATTTTTATTTATTTATTTTTGGCTGCGTTGGGTCTTTGTTGCCGTGCGCAGGCTTTCTCTACTTGTGGCGAGCGGGGGCTACTCTTGGTTGTGGTGTGCGTGCTTCTCTTTGTGGTGGCTTCTCTTGTTGCAGAGCACGGGCTCTAGGCACGTGGGCTTCCGTAGTTGTGGCATGAGGGCTCAGTAGTTGTGGTGCACGGGCTTAGTTGCTCCACAGCATGTGGGATCTTCCCAGACCAGGGCTCGAACCCATGTCCCCTGCATTGTCAGGTGGATTCTTGTTTTTGTTTTTTGTTTTTGTTTTTGCGGTACGCGGGCCTCTTACTGTTGTGGCCTCTCCCGTTGCGGAGCACAGGCTCAGCGGCCACGGCTCACGGGCCCGGCCGCTCCACGGCATGTGGGATCTTCCCGGACCGGGGCACGAACCCGTGTCCCCTGCATCGGCAGGCGGACTCTCAACCACTGCGCCACTAGGGAAGCCCTGTCAGGTGGATTCTTAACCACTGCGCCACCAGGAAAGTCCCAAGTTGTGTTAATTTTTAAAGTTAAAAAGAAAAATAAATAAAAGTTGCTGTGAGGGAAGGAATCTGGAGGCTGGAACAGTGCTGGTGTCCTGGTTAATTTGAAGTCATCTGTCCCCCTTTCACCAGAATCTCTCTGACCCAAGGAAACAGGGAGGGTTGGTAGGACACACATAACAGTAGCTCCCTTTACATGGTTGGACTGCATGTCTGCCAGGAACAGGGTGCCACAGGAGGCCAGAAACCCTGTTGATCTCTTCTTGCCTCTCTGTGAGGAGGCAGATCTGCTGAGCGCAGGCCACCCAGCTGAAACAGAGCTCACTCAGCCTTTCTCTCTTGGCCTCAGGGCCCAGCTATCAGGGAATTCATCAAAGTCTGCTGCCGCACTTCTTTCTTTCTCTTCCCCAGCTCCATCTGGCCATCCTTTACACGGTGGTTTCCCACTTGAAAGCCCAAGCTTTTCCCCAGGCCTTTTTACCCCCTCTGTGTCTCTCATTCCATTTTTCAACAGCTGCCTTCCTTCTGTCCTTTAAAGCCCTATCCTAACTCCTGCCCTCTCACTCCTCTCAAACCACCCCAAATCTCAAGTTTGCCTTTAAAGAATCAGAAGTTAGGTTCTCACCAGGCTTGTGGAGCCAGAGTTTGTTTTCGCAGGCTTTGCCTCTCAGCACTTGATTAATAAACTCAACAGTTACGGAGGACTTGATTTCTCAGGCTGTGGCCTTCAGAACAGACGTCGAGCCCATGCCAGAACTGCCGTAGTGACAATGAAATGGATTTTCAACATGACCAAATGGGAGATTATCCTCCTTTACATTTGGAGGGTTTATATTTGTATGGGGTGGGGGGGTGGGCATGGAGAAAGGGTGGTGGTATAACAGCTGCAGAGAGAACGTAGTGACAATGAAATGGATTTTCAACATGACCAAATGGGAGATTATCCTCCTTTACATTTGGAGGGTTTATTTTTGTATGGGGTGGGGGGGTGGGCATGGAGAAAGGGTGGTGGTATAACAGCTGCAGAGAGATTACAGGAAGTTTGGAAGTTTTGATTATTACCATTTTATTTTTGTCTTCCAGCTGCTAGGTCAGGCTGCTCGAAACATGGTACTACAGGAAGATGCCATCTTACACTCAGAAGATGTAAGAAACAATTTCTGTTACGATTTGGGTTTTATATGCACAGTTTGGCTTCAGGGAAGTGGAATGTTCTATTTCTCTGTTTTTTTTTTTTTTAATGCAGAGTTTAAGAAAAATGGCAATAATAACAACACATCTTCAATACCAGTGAGTATTCCCTCTCCAGTACCTACTGTACTTATTAAGCAATCGTTTTCTGCAGACTGTTTCTTGTGGCCTTTGGGTTTCAGCACATTTTCCTGTGGAGGCAGGAGCTGGGAGTAAAGGAGGGGTTAGTCAAGGATGTGTTCCCTCTGGAAGAGATGCTTGAGACTGCAGAAGAATTTGGGGTATGGAGTGTGATCAGAGTGGGCACCACCTTTGTGAACCTCTCTGATAATTTGAGGGCTTCTCAGAAGGAGAGACTGCAAACCCCGTAAGGGCAGGGCCCATCCAGGACCACACACGTGCACAGCGCTTGGCACCCAGTAGGCACTTAACCGGTATCTGTCCACTGTCTGTGCCTGAGGTCTTTCCTGGAGCATCTGCACCTTCCCTGGAGAATCAAGTATAACTATGTTCTTTATCTTACATTCCCATATATAACCCAACCCTAACTACATATAAATCATCCAGGAGATTTTGAAATATAGAGACCCCTTTTGGACAAAATTATAATTTAATTAACTTTTCATCTTATTTCATTTTGCTTTTTATTTTATGTAGTTGACATTATACTTATGTATCTATTAGAAATATCTGACTGGGAATTTAACTCTTGATATCTAAATAGCTAAATACTCATTTTTTGGGGTGTGTACATATCAGGTATGTGACCGTTTGGCTCCACATACCCAGGAACTTGTAGTTTGTTAGACCACATCCCTCACTCTGATAGAATATTATTACATCTTTAGGTTTAGAATCATCTTTTCAGCAACTCTGCACTCAGATATTGAACCTCTGTTCAATAGCACAATCTTAGGATAGGATGGACAGAAATATAAAATGTGACAAGCTGGAAATTTGTTCTGCCTATATATACATATCTGACCAAAAATAACTTTTACTAGTTCGCTGCATTTTCTTATGTTTATTTTCCTCTTTCCTTTTCTGATTTAGGCAAGAAGCTATTCAGAAGAAGTAAGTAACCCCAAAGGTAGAGGAGTGGGGGGCCAACTAACTGTAGCAGGCTGGGGGGAATTATGCTGCTGGGCCTAGGATCAATACAAAACTCTGGTTCACAGAGGCCCTTACGTTGCCATGTGTTCTAGGATAGCTCATTGGGAATATAAAGAATATTCCAAAGGCATGCAGTAAGTCAATTCACTGCTAGCAAAGGCTTTCTAAAAGTTATAGAGTGTAGAGACCAACTTTGAGGGTAGGAAACCTTTTACATTGGTAATATTCATTAAGTAAAGTAAATGTGCTAAAGTCATTGAACAGCCTTGTTTTTGTTTTAAGTGGATTAAATCTGTCCCTTGCGATGTTGTTCACACTACTAGTTGGCTTTACAGATCTTTTCTTCATAGTTTAAACATGTCTGGGACCCTAGTGGACCAATAGAAATTTTGATTTAGTTCAACAGAACTATGCATATAATATACTTTGTGCAAATCATTTGCACAATGAGATGTCTTTTTTTTTTTAACATTGATCGCATTTTTTAATTTTTTCAGTATCTAGTCCTCCATTTTTTCTAGGGAGAACATATGAAATTGGACTTGCAGGGACAGGAAACCATTGCATACAAAGAATGTAGAGGAATACCCCTATCTCTGCATCCAACCATGGATCTGACCCCATCAATAGCCCCCACATTTAAAGCCAAAAGAAAGTACTATTGCATAGAGAGGGTTGCTATGACAACGAGATGCTCATTCTAGATAAACCTTTTTCTATTCTAATTTGTAGTGTTGAGCAGTCATCAAATCTACAGGACCAGTTAAATCATCTGTTGAAGTAGAACGTGTTATGAGAGGGCAAAAGCACTTTGCCTGACACTGAGGAGGAAATATCTTACATAACCACTGTGCTATGGGTTTGATTTTCCATTTTCTTCTCCAAAAGTTAAGTTAGAATAAGATCCGTGATGATGAACAGTTTCTCCTGAAAGGAAGTTGTGATTGAATTTTTTTTTTTTTTTTTTGGGGGTACCCGGGCCTCTCACTGTATTTTAGTGATTGAATTTTGAAAGCACTTATTGGATCAAACCAACCCATGCTCTTATTGAATTTTTAAGTTGCTCTGTTAATTTGATATTAAAGCAAAATTAAAAGATGTCTTAGTTTTTCTCATAGAACTTTAATATGTCAAAAGCCATATTGTCTAAATGTGTTTCTTAAGCAAATACTGAGTAGTGTTTTAAATTCAGACTTAAGAGCTTCTATTGTGAATGTATAAGAATGATTAATATTGTTTTTAAAGACTTTTTTCTTTTAATCATACATTCAGGAAATATTTTAATTTCATGGTCACAGAATGGTGATTAGGTAATACCTGTTGTTTTCTTTTCTTTTCTAGTAACTAAGAGGAGATAGTTATTTTATTTGTTGTAGCAAATTCCTACATGAAAATTAGGCAAATGGTATCATATCTGGCCAGCTGCAACCTCCTGCCTTGACCTTCATTCCTAGGGTTTCTTTGTTGTTGTGACTCTTGATTAACTGGCCTTGGGTTCATTTTGTAATTTTGCTAGTCATCAGCAAATTCACTTGTATGACATTATTGTCAAGTGAGAATGCAGTTGAGTTACTGTGATTCCGGTATAGGGTTGTGCCATGTAGAAAACCTTACGTTTATTGACATTTACCTATGTTCATTGAATTTATCTCATTAAATGTCATTACCGTTGTCTGTTGTCAAGTCTGAATGTCTATGCTTTATTTGAATTTAAAATACGACTTCCAACCTGTTTTAGCTCAGTTCTTAATTCACTAAGGTATTGGGAGAAAGCTGACATAAGAAAATGGTGTTTTTACCGAAAGAAAAAAAGCAGATATGAGTCCAATTTAATTCATATTCTATATCATCAAGTTGACTAATCATATCAGATTACATTTGTTCCTCATTTTATATATATATACATTAACTTAAAGTAAAAAAACAGTATGAAGGAATTCACTTATACATTCATTCTATAAATGTTTATTACAATTATTAAATATAAACAGGCTCGATTTACCTTAAAAAGAAGGCTTGCAAACTTACAGCAATTGTCATATTAGTAGTAAAACATTTGATGTTACTATCACAGATTCTATTCAACATTTTGCTGGAAGCCACACCTGGTGCAGAAATTAAAATTAAATGTATTAGCAAGGAAGAGACAAAATTGTTATCATACAGTAGGATTATCTACTTAGAAAATCCAAGGACTGATTTTTTTAAAAAGTCACCAGTTTAGAAAACAAAACAAAGTTTAACCATCCAAGTATACACAAAGCAAAGAAATATTTAAGATGAAAAACAATTAAACTATGGTCTATGTTTTCTTCCTCATGCTGGAACAAATATTAAAGAAGCAGTGACTGCTTATGTTATATCTGATAAAATTAATTTCACAATCAAAATTTGAATGGTAAATAAAGATGAAATTTACATTAAATAATGAAAACCTAGTAGTACTGATTTAGTCATTTTAAAGAACATAATGCCAAAATACATGAAAGAAAAGTAGACAGAAATGTGAGAGCAGGCAGAAATGTATACATACTTTGATAGTTTGTTTCTTATAGAAATAGGTTAATATGGAGACAAAAGATACTTCTCTAAAATAACATCTGTGTTGTAGAGGATATGTTGGAGGATAATTTCAAAATAATGAAAATTCAAATCTATGCAAGCAAATTTATGTGATGATACCCAAGCAGTACTATAAAGAAAAAAATCATGCTTTAAATATCTGTATTAGGGATAAGGCGTAAGTAAATGTTTTCTTTTTTTTTTTTTAAGGAGTTTGTGGTTAGAATTTCGAAAGAGAACAAAAGAAATCAAAGTGGAATAAGAAAACCAAGCATGAATGACAAAAATTAGAAAAATATATGAAACCATTAATTGGTTTTTACAGATTAAATTGATAAAATGTCAGCTCAATCGTAAAAGTACAAATTAGTACATTTATAATTGAATAGGAGATATATAAAATAAATCAATTAGATTTGAAAAGAGAGATCTGTCAGCTTGATGCTAAAAATTTAATTACTAGTATCAAAATATCTGGCTCCTTATAATGATATAATATGATAAAATTGACATTTAAAAGAGAATATGTCCAGACTGGTTATGAGAAATAATCCATAAATTGTCAGAAATAACCAATTAAAATGTCATCTGCTTGTGATGGCTGTCCTGAGACTTTTCCAAAGTATCAAATAACAAATCATTTCCATATACTCCCAAAGTATAGAAAATGATAGCAAGATACCCAGTTCCTTTGCTGAAGTAAATGTAATTTTCATTAAAAAAAATAAAAAGCAAGATAATGTAAAGACATTTAGGAGATTCTTTTTTATGAACATAGATGCAAAAATCCTAATAAAATCTCAGAAAATTGAATAGAGAAATATTTGGAAGAACTGCTAAAATAATTCTAGAGTTACAAAGTTCATATAACAGCTGCAGAACACATTACATTAATAAAAAACAATAAAATCATACATCATTGTAATATACACCAAAAAAGCATCTGAAAAAGTTCAATGTCTATTTCTTTTTTTTTTTTTTTCAATGTCTATTTCTAATTAAACTTAAAAAAAAATCTCTCTAAAAGTATGTTTTAGAAGAAAGAATAATAGAACCCCAGAATATTAGAGCTGTATGGGGCCTCACAAGTGATTAAATTCTAGCCTCATGTTTTATAGATGAAAAACATAGCCAGGGAGATTAAATGACTTACCCAAGGTCACTGAACTTGATGGTAGGTCTTCTGACTACTAGTCTAGCTTGCTATTATCTGTTACTTTTCTTATAAATAGAAACAAGGGTGCTTCCTGTCATTTCTAGTATTTAGCATAATAAAAAAGAAAAGGAAGTAATTGAATCCAATCCATTTACCCCTGCTACTTCATCTCTGGTAAGTAACCAGTTGGTCATCTAGCTTCTTCTTGAATACTTCTAATGTTTGGAGAATCCTTTACTTAGTGGTGGTGGCCATTTTGGAAAGCTCTATTTGAAAGATGGTTTTGTGTACTGAACCAAAAATCTGCCTTTCTGGACCATCCTGGAATTGTCAGACCAGTAGCTTCCAAGGTGGGATGTGTGGAGGTATGCACAAGGCCATCCTTTGAGGTAAGGGAAGAAAATATCTGTGTATATTTATTTTTTATCTTAAAAAGAGAAAATTAGCTTTTTGCTAATATTTAAAATATGGCGTGATATGAGATATCTGACTTGGCCTACATAGCATACCTATCATTTAGCAGGGGTGATATTAAAAACAAAAAATTCTGTGGCTGAAGCACTGACCAATCAGAATGAATGATGGTCACAAGCAGTCTGGTCCAAAATCAGCCCTGCACACTAGATACCTGAGGGAAAACTGGAAATAACTAAATGTAAGTTGATGGTGGTTTGTTTTATTGCAGTTTATCTGTGTGTGGTTAAGTGGATTTAAGGCTTATCAAATGATTCTTGTGAATAACCACAAATTGAAGATAATACAATAAAATAAGCACAAGTGAACAAGTGGAAAATGATAGAGCCTTTTCCTTAACCTCCCACTAATCTGTCCTTTCAAGATAAAGTTACCACTTTAACAATGAGTGAGAAAGTGACAACTTTTCTAAAGGAACTAATTTTATGGAGAGAGTGTTTTGAAAACTAATATTTTGGAGTGTTTTCACCATTAAACAATTGCCAAAAACCAGATATCTATTTTACACACTTAATAGAGATATTCTAACCTATAAAATATTCCAAAAAGGATCATTTCCATGGGTTTAATTTGTTAAAAATATAACACCTTCCTCTTAACATTTAACAACAACTAATTGACATCTGGGAAGATTATTATCGTCAGATGAGACTGAAAAATGAGTATACTTTAGTAAATCTTCCATTCAGATATCCTTTCAGTTGGAACCCCATATCGCCTTACTATCCTAATGAATAGAAATTCTTGTTATAACCACAAAGGGAAATAAGGTATACCAGTGTAGGAGTGTAGAAATTAATTAAATTAAAAATTTTTTTCTGCAAGATGAAATGACAATACTTAGAAAACAAGTGAATTGACCAAAAAAATACTAGAGGTTAAAAATGAACTTAGCAAAGTTGCTTTCCTAAATACAATTCAAAATAGACTGAGATTGATATGGAATCATTGATTCCATCACTATGACATTCTGGGAAAGGAGGGAGAACAGATCTATGGTTGTTTAGAAGCTGGGGTGGGGAGATTTACTATGCAAAGGGGCAGGAAGAAACATTTTGGGTGAGAGTCTTGATTGCGGTGATGTATATACCTTGTTAGAATTCACAGAACTGTACACTTTATAAAGAAAGGTGAATTTTACTGAATGTAAATTCTCTCTCAATACACTTGACTTTAAAAAGTAGACTGAGAAAAGGTGATTTCATTCCCAAAGGGAGCAAAAATCAGTATATACGTGGGTGTTCATACGAGCATTATAAAATGAAAAGCACAGTGGAGCAATAAAGGAAGATCCTTAATAGTAAGAGCCTCTTCCTGGTTGGAAAGACCAAAGACAGCCAAGCTGACTTTGGGCACACTAGGGCCGGAGCGCGAGGAAGGACTCGTGGTCGGACTGCGCAGGTGGGTTCCTGCCCGGG
Source organism: Neophocaena asiaeorientalis asiaeorientalis (assembly GCF_003031525.2). Lineage (NCBI taxonomy): Eukaryota > Metazoa > Chordata > Mammalia > Artiodactyla > Phocoenidae > Neophocaena > Neophocaena asiaeorientalis. Next base: position 5,596,209 of record NW_020185331.1, read on the forward strand.
GGCGGGGCCTCGGGAGCGCTGGGCCTCCGGAGCGCTGGGCCTCGAGAGCAGGCTGCTGGGGACCCAAGTTCCAAAGTCCGAGGAGACAGTGAGTGTGGTCCCTCGCCTCCCCGCCCGCCCCCAGGGCAGGCTCTCTGCCCCTAACCCTGCTCCCCCCACCCCCACCATCACCACCCGCTGCGCTCCCGCCTGCCGCCCGCCCCTAGACCACCCCTCAGTCCCGGGGCTCCCTTCCCCCATGCGGGCTCAGCGCCCTCGCCTTTAAGCTGCCTTTTCTCCCTCCTGGCAGTGGCCACCACCCGCGACGCTGAGATCCGGAAGGACGTGCAGGTGCTCGCAGTAGGGCCTATGGCTGCGGTGGAGCCTCAGCTGAGTGGGAACTTTAGGCCTTTGGAAGCCCAACCTGGCCCGCCAGGATCCTTGGGGTGGGGCAGGGCCAAGTCCGGGCTTAGAGCTTTGTAGCGAGCAAAGGCTGGCCAGGCCTGGCGGGGCTGGAGGGGGTTGGTGGGGCGTATGGGCGCCTCCACCCTGAGGACACCAGCTCCAACTCTTCTTTTCTCACCCCTCACCCCACCCTTGGCCCCTGGGTCAGACCTACTACGGGCAGGTGCTGAAGAAATCAGCAGACCTCCAGACCAATGCGTGTGTCACTGCAGCCAGGCCAGTCCCTAAGCACATCCGGGAAGCCCTGCAGAATGTAAATGAGGAGGTATCCTTGAGGTAAAGTGCCCTGTGCTGCCTCCACGCAGACCCCAGACAGCATCTTTCTCAAAATATAGTGATGCCAGGTCGCTAGGGAATTAACCCATCTCCTCAAATCCATGGAGCTTGCCTTATCTATTATAAAACTGGTAAAGCACAGCACTGATCGATCATCTTACTGCTCTGTTGAAGAGCTTCCAGTGACCCACACATTTGCCCCTTTACTCACAGGATACATTCACACTCCTTGGACCTGACATTCAAGCCTGTCCCCGTTGGCCCTCCCTTCCTAACCAACCTTGGCTCCCTCTGATGCACTATACTGTAACCAGACCTTTCCCTTCCTCCTGCCATCAACACTGCCAAGATGATTTCTGCCGGCCCGGCATGAAGTTATCAGTCTGGAATGCCTTCCCCCTGCTTGCTTTCTTCCTTTTTAAAAAAATAATTTATTTATTTTTGACTGCATTGGGTCTTCATCCCTACGCGAGGGCTTTCTCTAGTTGTGGCCAGCGGGGCTACTCTTCGTTGTGGTGCGAGGGTTTCTCACTGCGGTGGCTTCTCTTGTTGCAGAGCACGGGCTCTAGGTGTGCGAGCTTCAGTAGTTGTGGCACGCGGGCTCAGTTGCTCCGCGGCATGTGGGATCTTCCCAGACCAGGGCTTGAACCCATGTCCCCTGCATTGGCAGGTGGATTCTTAACCACTGTGCCACTAGGGAAGCCCCCCCACCCCGTCCTTTCTACCTTCCAAATCTACCTATCCAACGCTTCACTGATGTCCTACCTACTTTGTGAAGCCTTCTTTAATCCTTGGGCACCACTTTCCCAAACCACTATAACACTTACTTCCTGTGCCACTCAGTTTGTAAATAAATCATGGAAAATGTTTTCTGTGTTTGCGTTTTATCTCCCTCGTTAAATACACTTAAGGGACAGAATTTTTGTCTTACCTTTCTTCTTCAATAACTAGGAAGTCCTGGACCTGCATAAGATGCTCAGTTAATGCCTAACAAATATTTTAGTTGGTTTATTTGTCTTAGTACCTGGTACAGTGCCCATCAACTCAATGGTAAACAAAGCAGATAGAGTCCCAGCCTTCATGGAGCTTCCGGTGTAGTGAGGGAGACTAAACATCTAAAGAGAAATTGAATGGATGATGGAAGGAAGAAAAGGAGGGAGGGAGGGAGGAAGGATTTATAAGATTTAATGGTTCCACATCTTCTCGTCTCTAGAGGGAAAAAATGTGTATATATTTTCTATTTCCCAGATATTATGGCTGTGGTCTGGTCATCCCTGAGTGTCTGGAAAACTGCTGGATTTTGGACCTGGGGAGTGGAAGTGGCCGAGACTGCTATGCACTTAGTCAGCTGGTTGGTGAGAAGGGACATGTCACCGGAATAGACATGACAGAAGGTCAGGTGAGGCAATTATTTCAAGGACAAGGAGGAAAAAATTCTGAAGAGCATTCTTCTAGAGATAAAGTTGTTTCCTTGTGACTCTTCAAGGATAATTTAAGAAGGGTGCTAAATGCAGTGCTCGCTTGTGCCATTACTGCTTCCTGACCTGGAAACCGAGAACTTTGACAATTAGGGGCTTCTCTGGGAGCACAGAGTCAAAGGTTTGATCTGATTTATGAATATCAAGATGACTGAATGGAGTTTGATCTTTTCCTTCTTTCTGCCATCTGTCCTGAAAGATTTTCTTATTGTGTGAAGAGTTTATTCAAATAAAACCCATGTATCAAACAGGGGGTTTATGCCCCATTGAGTTGTCCCACTCTGTAGTATATCCTGCATGCCCAGATGAACCTCGTTTATGTACCTAAAACATTCTGGGGGCAGTACATTCCATTAGTAATAGGAAACTTTAAGAAAAAATTAGTGCATTAAAAAATGTTGATTATCAAATCTATTTTTTTTTCTTCCTTTAGGTAGAAGTGGCTAACAAGTACATTGAATATCACATGGAAAAATATGGCTTCCAGGCACCCAATGTGACTTTTATTCATGGCTACATAGAGAAGTTAGGAGAGGCTGGCATCAAGAATGAGAGTTACGATATTGTTATGTAGGTCTATGTCCTTACTGTTGTGAAGATAGCCCATTTCCTATTGAACACACGAATGTCACCACTTTTTGCTGAATGGATTCTTATTTGGGGGGTTAAACTAAACTTAGCATAACTTAATAAAGGGATGGAGATGGCCTGGGGCCCTTGTAGTCCACCAGCCACAGAACACACTAGCCTGAGAGAGAACGTATTTTAATTTTTTTTTTTGGGGGGGTGCATTGGGTCTCCGTCACTGTGCACGGGCTTTCTATAGTTGTGTCGAGCAGAGGCTACTCTTCATTGTGGTGCGCTGGCTTCTCACTGCGGTGGCTTCGGTTGTTGCAGAGCATGGGCTCTAGGGGCTCGGGCTTCAGTAGTTGTGGCATATAGGCTCTAGAGCACAGGCTCAGTAGTTGTGGCACACAGTTGCTCCATGGCATGTGGGATCTTCCCAGACCAGGGATCGAACCTGTGTCCCCTGCATTGGCAGGCGGATTCTTAACCACTGCACCACCAGGGAAGTCCCGAGAATGTATTTTAAACTTAACCGTGGTTTACGAATGGGCCCAAAAGACCAGCAAGACCAATGAGTCTGCTTATACAATATGTTATCTTCAGTATTATTTTCATGGCAAATTATAGGATTCTGTGTTGCTGTTTTTCCTCTGAGTTGTCAAATCATGCCTTAATAAAGCTGCCTTTGAGGAACTTAGCCTATTTACATGTGGCATAAGAAACGCCTTGTGCAGTAGGCGTCTGGTCCCAGGTCATTGTGTACAGTCAACATCAGGGCAGAAACAAATAAGAAGCATGCCTCAAAATTTTTTCTGCACGCTCAAACTTGCTAACAGTTTATTGAGATTTCAAACACTCTGTCCATCTCCCTTATCTTGGGACAAAGTTGAGTGTGGGGAAGAGAGGAGGGAGGTGGGAAGAATAGTGTAGCTTTGAGAAAATGGTGGGAACCACCTTTAGGTAATCTCCAAAGGATTTGAAGGTGTCTAAGTAGTCTGCAGACGTGCTTGACATTCTGTCTCTTCTTTTTTAGATCCAATTGTGTCATTAACCTTGTACCTGATAAACAGCAAGTGCTGCAGGAGGTATATCGAGTGTTAAAGGTGAGGGGAAGAGGGAGACCAGTGGTCTTTGAACATCAGTGAGAGCACATGGGATATGTCCTGTTCTTGTCCCCTTGAGCTGAGAGCTCAAACTCTCAATTTCTCCATTAAATTAGAAAGAGTGGCAAAATGTGGGAGTGACAGGAATACCCTAGATATGAATTTGTTTTCCTCTAGGTTGCAAAAGGTGATAAATCTGAGAGTCACGATTGTGATTGAATATGTTAAAATTTGCTTTCTTGGCTGTTTTTCCTCCTGCTTGCTGCTGTACATAATCCTAGAATAGCATCTGCAGAGCTGTGGGGACCTTTGGACTGACTACTAAGGTTATTTTGAATATACTTTCCTAGCATGGACAGTGTTTCTCAGGGATCCTTATTTTGTATCCATCAGGGCTCCAGATCTTTGGGAAGTTAAGGAAGATGGATCTTTTCCATTAACTAGTCTCTTAAAGGAAAACTTGCAGGAGCTCCACACCCTCTATATGTATCATGAGATGTATCTCTTCATGACAGAAGATAGAAGATTATGAGATTCTTGGTTTATAGGGCTGTTTTAGAGATCAAATAAGAATATCTATGTAGAAACGATTTAACAATGTCTTAATGAGTAGGCCATTGTATAGACCAGCTCACTGTGTTCACCAGGGTGTATGTGTAGAAGGTAGAGACATTACTATAGAATCTAGATGTCCGTGCTCTTGAAATTAGTTGAATAAAATCTTAAAATCTGATCACTCATATGCCTGAGATTTTAAGGACAATGTTTTAAAAAGATAATGTGTTATTATAAAAATAAATAACATTACAAAAGTTATATAATTTTTAAGGGAGAAGAGTTTATGAATACCGTTTACTTTTGTTAGTTCTGTAACAACCTGTGGTTACTTTCGCTTCAGATTGGTTAAGCTTGGAAAGTTATTTTATTACCTGTTGAGTGAGGCACTGAAAACAAATCTTGGCAGTTGGCTATGATTATAACTAGGGAGGCAGCTAGTAGTTATTTGTCCAAAAAGGGTCAGCTCAAGAACTTCGGTTGTTTTTTTAAAACTTGATTTTAGCCCCTCATTCCTTTGCTATCTGGGACTAATGTAATCTTTAACCTTGTTTGGATTAATTCTGCTGTTTCAGCACGGTGGGGAGCTATATTTCAGTGACGTCTATGCTAGCCTTGAATTGCCAGAAGAAGTCAGGACACACAAAGTTTTAAGGGGTAGGTTTTTGTGTTTTATTTTGTTTTGAGGCAGATACTCGTCCAAGTACAGAGTTCCATCCTGCTAATATCCAGGATGAGGCTTTGTGATGTGGGAACATGGGATTAGTTCAGGAGGCTTAGGTTCTGTTCCTCCTCTGACACTCAAATCTGGTATGACCTTGGACAATTCAATTCATCTCTTTGAGCCGTGTGTTCTGTACTGTAAAATGGAGGTAATAATTCAATCTGCCTTAGAGGGCTGTTATGAAGATTAAATGGGATAATGAATGTGAAAAATTCTTAAAAGCTCTAGTGTGGAAATGACGGCAACTGCTCCAGAGTTGATGCCTCCTTAATTCCCCGTGTTCTCATCATTATTGTGTTGTCGATTCCTTTACTGTCATTTTCATGGAGTCTCTGGACGTTGAGGAGGTAAATGCATGTGTTTGGTCAGTCTGGTTATGAAATCAAAAGTTCTTAACTTTTAAAAATAAATCATGTTAACTTTTTTCTTATTATACAAGAAGAAATGGATATTGTTAAAAAGTTGGAAAATAGGGAATTCCCTGGTGTCCAGTGGTTAGGACTCCGCAGGGGGCCCAGGTTCAATTTCTGGTCGGGGAACTAAGATCCCGACAGCCGTGTGGCGCAGCCAAAAAAGAAAAAAAAAAAGTTGGAAAATACAAAAAAAAAAGTTACTACTAAGCACATAACCCAGTAATAACCTCTTTTAATAGCTTAGTATACACACTTCTGGGTTTTTTTTCCTGTGGGTGTGTATAATAATATTGGGAGTATGCTGCATATAGAATTTAGTATTCTAATTTTATTTAGCATATTTCCTAAGCCTAAAACTTTAAAAAAATTTTTAAATGTTTGTATTATACAACTGTATTGTACAGCTGCACCATAATTTATTTGACCATTTCTCTATTGGTGATGATTTAGATTATTTCTAATTTGTTGATGTAATAAATTTAAAAACTGTAAAATGCCTTATGAACATTAATAGTAATTACTGTTCTAGTAGCAGATCATTATGAGATTAATCTGGAACTAAGAGGCAGTTTTGGAATTTTTCTTGTATGTTTTTTTACATAGAGTGCTTTTCAGAATGTGACCTAATACCTACATGAATATTATGATTGATAGAACCAATATATTAGTGACTGTCCTGAACAATGGTTCCCAGAGACCATTAGCTAGCATATCTGGTTTCAACCATGACTTTCTATACCTTGGGGGACACTCAGGTCCTTCTTCTATTTTTCTAGAACCTATGCTTTAAGTAATACCATAGCCTAATCAATTATACAGAAGAATAATTCCCTTAATACCTAGTTGTATTGGTTGATCTGTGATTTTTCTTGTTTTTAGGTGAGTGCCTGGGTGGTGCTTTGTACTGGAAGGACCTTGCTATCCTTGCCCAAAAAATTGGGTTCTGCCCTCCACGTTTGGTCACTGCCAATTTTATTACAGTTCAAAACAAGGAACTAGAAAACATGATCGGTAAGAAACAGCAGTAGGGACTGTTATAACTGCACCCTGAATGGTTCAAATTTGGTGATTATCAAGTGTCTCCTGAGTGAGTCTCATTGAAGGAGACTTTTGTCATCTGGAAATCTCCATCTTGTCTCCTGTTTAATGGCAACCTCCCAAAGTTTGGCATTTAATAAAGCACTTTGAAGTTATTCAGTAAATAGAGTGATGGGCCCATAAAGATAATTGATGGCATGCAAAGAAGAAATCGTCTTTATAATATTAAGCCTTCATCTGCTGAGCAAACCAATAGCCGTTGGAGTGCTGGAGATGAACCATGAGTATATTCTGTTTTTAGGTGACTGCCATTTTGTTTCTGCTACATTTCGCCTTTTCAAACTCCCTAAGACAGGACCAACCAAAAGATGCCAAGTTATTTACAATGGAGGAATCACAGGACACGAAAAAGAACTAATATTTGATGCAAATTTCACATTTAAGGTAAATAAAGATTTCCATGACTTGCAGCATTCTTCCTATTCTTCCCTTTGCTCCAGGAACCTTTTCTTAACCTTCCATTGCTTCTCACTCTTCTGGTCTTGGTGTATGTGCGTTTGTCTATATATATACACACACATATACATATACGTATATACATATTTGCTGAACCATTGAAAAGTAAGTTGCAGATATCATGACATTTTACCTTTAAAGAGTTCAGCATGCATCTCCTAAGAATAAAATATTCTCCTACATAACCAAATACCATTGTGACATCTAAAAAACTTTTCTATGAGAAATGTCATTCAGACATCAAATTAATGGAATTATAGAGAAAGGATGGAAAAATAGGAGAGGACTGCATAACAGTATTTCAGTTGTTTAATTGTATTGTGGAATTAAGGATTGTTAGTGTTTAATGATGACATTGACATTTCTACTACTCTTTTTAGAGTAGGTTTTGTTTTCTCAAAACAGAGACGTACAGGCTTTGGAATTAGATACCTGGTTTCAAATTCTGGCTCTGTTATTTATTTATTACTCAGGTAAACTTGAATGTGCCACCAAAATTGTTTGAGATACAATTTGCTCCACTGTAAAAGTAGGGATAATAATACCTACATGGCAGAATTTCTATAAAGATTAGCAATAATGTAGCAAAACATTGGTACTGGGAACTCAGTAAATAGAAGATGCAGTCATTATTTGCTCCAGAGGTGGAAGAACTTTACTGTTTCCTTCATCTGGTTTTTTTGTCTAGATAGCATTTTCAAATTTCTAAAATACGCCCTGGTGCAGCAGAGCCATTAATGCTTTTTCACTGATACACTGCCACTTGCCTGCTTCGTTAGGTTCACAGGATCAGAGTGGGAAGGGCCTTTGAAATCATTACTCTGGCCTACTGGCTTTCAAAACATTTCTAATAGCAGAATTATTTTTTATTGAGATATAATTGACATATAACATTATATTAGTTTCAGGTATACAACATAATGATTTAATACTTGTATGTATTGTAAAATGATCACCACAGTAAGTCTAGTTAATGTCCATTACCATACATATTTACAAATTGTTTTTTCTTGTGATGAGAACTTTTAAGGTTTACTTTCTCAGCAACTTTCAAATATATAATACACTATTATTAACTAAAGTCACTATGCTGTACATTATATCCTCATGAGTTATTTATTTTATAACTGAGAGTTTGTATCTTTTGATCCACTTTAACCATTTCGCCCACTCTCTAACCCCCCCAGAATTATTTCTTTCAGCAAAATTTTAGTTAAAAGACCAATACTATGTGTCCGTCATTGCTTTATATAATCCCAGTATCTGAAGGGATACAAGCAGAGTTTATCTGATAGGAGCAGGGATTGGACAGCTCAGAATCTCCTGTGTTCGCTCCTGGTTCCCAAGGCGTAGACCCTTTACACCCTTCCCAGGCACCCTGGGACTCAAGGAAATACACTAAAAGCCACTAGTCCAAAGCCCTCATTTTAGCAATGAACAAGGTGAAACTCAGAGAGCAGTGGTTTTCTACATTTGCCTCTGAGCAGAGACTAGACACTGGAGCCACAAGTGCCCTTTTTTTTGCACTGTCACCAAAGGAAAACTGATAACGACACTGGTCAGTTCCATGTGGAAATAAGCATGAAGCTAGCAGCAGGGTCTGAACATGAGAAAATACTTATGTCAAAAGGTATAGTCTCTTTATCTTGAGATATTGCTCATTAGTAGAACTTCAGGGTGTTTTTCTTCTATTGAGACAAAAGAGGCATCTCTAAGAATGTGTTTTTCATGTTACCCTTCAGAAAGATGAAACTGTTGAAGTGGACGAAGAAACAGCAGCTATCCTGAAGAATTCACGATTTGCCCAAGATTTTCTGATCAGGCCAATTGGAGAGAAGTTGCCGACATGTGGAGGCTATACTGCTCTTGAAGCAAAGGTTTGCTCGGCTTTCAATTCCCTAACCTCAAACAGAGAACCATTTAAAAAATCGTTATGGTCACCACAGACTGCTAAAGCAAAAAACAAAGCATTGTTCTTTTAGTTGGCCACCATAACTTATTTCTAGCATTTTTGTACCTATAAAATGATTTACCTTCATAACTTCATTTTCCTGGACTTCCCTGGTGGCACAGTGGTTAAGAATCCGCCTGCCAATGCAGGGGACACGGGTTCGAGCCCTGGTTCGGGGAGATCCCACATGCCGCTGAGCAGCTAAGCCTGTGCGCCACAACTACTGAGCCTGTGCTCTAGAGCCGGCGAGCCACAACTACTGAAACCCGTGCGCCTAGAGCCCACGCTCTGCAGCAAGAGAAGCCACCGCAATGAGAAGCCTGAGCACCGCAAAGAAGAGTAGCCCCCGCTCACTTTTTTTTCTTTTAATAAATTAAAAGAAAAGAAATGAGAAAGAAACCATAAAGGAAACGACTACATAGAAATTGAAAACATCTATTCAGGAAAAAAAAGCAAATAAAAAGATAAATGAGAGAAAATATTTGCAAAATATAATAGTCTCCTATAGAGAGACTATTCAAAAATGAATATCACTCTAATAGAAAATGGTTAAAGGAATTAAAGGAATTATTATAGGACGTTCACAATGCTCTATGTGAACATTATAAATTTACTTATGTTTTCTTTTAGTACTTTTTAAAAATGAGATAAAATTCATGTAACATAAAATTCATTATTTTAACCATTTTAACATGTACAATTTAGCAGCTTTTAGTATATTTATAAGGTTGTGCAACTATTACCACTATCTAGTGCCAGAAAACTTTCATCACCTGCAAAAGAAATCCCATGCCCATTAAGCCGTAATTCCCCAATCTCCCCCTCTCCCACCCCTGGCAATAACTAATCTGCTTTCTGTCTTTGGATTTGCTTATTCTGGACATTTCATGTAAGTGGAATCATACACTACGTGGCCTTTTTTGTTTGGCTTCTTTTACTTAATATAATGTTTTAAAGGTTTATCCATATAGCAGTATTTCATTCCTTTTTATGGCTGAACAGTAGTCCCTTGTATTAGGGACTAAAAATGAGGATAGACCTCATTTTTTTTTTTTTATCCATTCATCAGTTGACAGACATTTAGGTTGTTTCTACTTTTTGGCTATTGTGAGTAGTGTTGCTGTGAACATGCCTGTGTATGTGTTTCATGTACTTGTTTGAGTAGTTATTTTCAATCCTTTTGGGTCTATATCTAGAAGTGGAATTGTTGGGTCATATGGTAATTCTCCATTTAACTTTTTGGAAAGCCACCAAACAGTGTTCTACAGTGGCTGCACCATTTTACATTCCTACCAGCAGTGTACAAGGGTTCCAGTTTCTCTACATCCTTGTCAACACTTGTTATTTTCTGTTCTGTTTTGATTGTAACCATCTTAGTGTGAAGTGGTACCTCACTGTGGTTTTGATTTGCATTTCCCTAATGACAAATGATGTTAAGCATCTTCTCATGTGCTTGTTGACTGTATAATTTCTTGACCATTTGTATATTTTCTCTGAAGAACTGTCTTGTCCTTTGCCTGTTTTTAAATTGGGTAGTTTGTCTTTTTGTTGCAGAGTTGTAAGAGTTCTTTATATATTCTGGATACTAGACCCTTATCACGTACATGATTTGCAAAAACGTCTCCCACTCTGTGTGTTATCTTTTTTTTTTTTTTTTTTTTTTTTTTTTTTTTTTTTTTTTTTT
>NW_020185331.1:5607204-5634235 GCF_003031525.2 Neophocaena asiaeorientalis asiaeorientalis
TGTTCTTTGTTTTTGTTTTTCCGCTATGCGGGCCTCTCACTGTTGTGGCCCCTCCCATTGCGGAGCACAGGCTCCGGACGCACAGGCTCAGCGGCCATGGCTCACGGGCCCAGCCGCTCCGCGGCATGTGGGATCTTCCCGGACCGGGGCACGAACCCGTGTCCCCTGCATCGGCAGGCGGACTCCCAACCACTGCGCCACCAGGGAAGCCCTGTGTGTTATCTTTTTATTCTCTTGATAGTGTCTTGATACATAAAAGGTTTTATTTTGATGAAGTCCAGTTAGTTTTTCTTTGCTCGTGCTTTGGGTATCATTGCTAAGAATCTATTACTTAATCCAAGGTCATGAAGATTCTTCTAGTACTTCCATGGTTTGTTTTTCACATTTAAATTTTTACTCCATCTGGAATTTATTTTTTATTAATGCTAAATTCCTCTTTTCCTTTCCTTTTTTAAAATTAATTTATTCATTTACTTTTTATTTTTGGCTGTCTCAGGTCTTAGTTGCAGCATGCGGGATATTCCTTGCGGCACCTGGGCTCTTCGTTATGGCGTGCTGGCTCCTCTGTAGTTGTGGCGTTTGGGTTTTTTCTCTCTAGTTGTGACGTGTGGGTTTTCTCTCTCTTGTTGTGGCGCACAGGCTCGAGAGCACGTGGGCTCTGTAGTTTGCAGCACGCAGGCTCTCTAGTTGAGGTACGTGGGCTTAGTTGCCCCATGGCATGTGGAATCTTAGTTCCCTGACCAGGGATCGAACCTGTATCCCCTGCATTGGAAAGTGGATTCTTTACCACTGGACCACCAGGGAAGTCCTTGGAATTTATTTTAACATAAATATTCAGGTAGAGTGTCGCTATTTTTCTGAATATTAGCTAGTCAAATTTTCCTATTTATTAATTCATTTCTCTGCTGTTTTAGAATGCTAATTTCTATCATATCTAATTTCTTAAATGTATATTTGAGCCAGTATTCCAGCATATTCAAAAATGAATATTTTCTAAAATGTCTTAGATTCATATTTAGAATTATTCTAGTAATTGAAATACTGGTGTAGCAATTTTTTTTTTTTGTGCGGTACGCGGGCCTCTCACTGTTGTGGCCTCTCCTGTTGCGGAGCACAGGCTGCGGACGCGCAGGCTCAGCAGCCATGGCTCACGGGCCTAGCCGCTCCGCGGCATGTGGGATCTTCCCAGACTGGGGCACGAACCCATGTCCCCTGCATTGGCAGGCGGACTCTCAACCACTGCGCCACCAGGGAAGCCCTGGTGTAGCATTTTTTAAAGCATTTTATCACAATTTATCTCAGGTCATCTCTCATAACTTCCCTGTGAGGAAGGCAGATAGGTAGTTTTAACAGATATTAGCATCTCTCTTCCTCTTATTTATTTTTACCTTTTCCCCATTCATGCTATCATAATTATTTTATTAATCCATTCATTATTTTATAGTATTTTATTATTTAGAACAGGCTTAGTGATGGATTTCAAGTCTCTTTTGTCTGATAGAACTTACTTTTTTAAAAAAATTTATTTTATTTATTTATTTTTGGTTCTGTTGGGTCTTCGTTGCTGCACCCGTGCTTTCTCTAGCTGCGGTGAGTGGGGGCTACTCTTCATTGCGGTGCGCGGGCTTCTCATTGCGGTGGCTTCTCTTGTTGCGGAGGTGGGCTCTAGGCACGCGGGCTTCAGTAGTTGTGGCTCGCAGGCTCTAGAGCGCAGGCTCAGTAGTTGTGGCACACGGGCTTAGTTGCTCTGTGGCATGTGGGATCTTCCTGGACCAGGGCTTGAATCCGTGTCCCCTGCACTGGCAGGTGGATTCTTAACCACTGCGCCACCAGGGAAGCTCCTCTGATAGAACTTCTAACATTCACCAAAGTCATTACAGTGATGTACCTCAAGGCACTGGATGGTGGAAGCCCAGGGAAATAAGCTACTGATCTTGCTGGGGCAGGGTGGTGGCACAGCATGGGGTTTAAGTACACAGGTCTTGGAGTCAGATAGACTAGGTTCAGATCTTGGCTCTGCCAATTATGTGTGATCTCGCATACCTTACCTAACCTCCCTAAACCCTCAGTTTCCTCATGTGTAATGGGGAGGTAATAATCCCTTTTTTCCTCAGGTTGTGAGAATCAAATGGAATGATACATGTAAATGTTGGCCAATGCCTGGCAAATAATACATACTTAAGAAATAGAGGTGGTTATGGTTATGGACTTGTATTTGTTAATATTCTTGGTCCCTTGGAACCGTGTTCTACGTATTTGAGTTCTGACCATCTTTGCAGGATTCTTTTATCATTCTCTCATAAACCCTTTCTCCTGAGCTCAGAATTTCTGTAATCTTTTCTCCATGAATTTTACTTTCTGTTGTTTATATTTCATAGAAATTTTGGATACATGGGGCACACATTGATACACAAGTAACTCTTGTGCCTTTTCCTCCCTCCCCTTTTGTTACCTCACAAGCAGTCCTTTTTTTTTTTTTTTTTTGGCCACACTGGGCGGCTTGTGGGATCTTAAGTTCCCCAACCAGGGACTGAAGCCGGGGCCCTGGCAGTGAAAGTGCCGAGTCCTAACCAGTGGACCTCCAGGGAATTCCCAAGTAGTCTTTTTTTTTTTTTTTAACATCTTTATTGGAGTATAATTGCTTTACAATGGTGTGTTAGTTTCTGCTTTATAACAAAGTGAATCAGTTATACATATACATATATCCCCATATCTCTTCCCTCTTGCGTCTCCCTCCCTCCCATCCCCCCATCCCACCCCTCTAGGTGGTCACAAAGCACCGAGCTGATCTCCCTGTGCTATGCGGCTGCTTCCCACTAGCTATCTGTTTTACGTTTGGTAGTGTGAATATGTCCATGCCACTCTCTCACTTTAAGAGTAAAGCTTATTGGGAATTCCCTAGTGGCCTAGTGGTTAGGATTCCAGGCTCTCACTGCCGTGGCCCAGGTTCAATCCCTGGTTGGGGAACTGAGATCCTGCAAGCCAGATCACTCTCCAAAATGGTAAATTTGTGGTTGAGGAAGTTCAGTTGGAGACAAGAATCCTGGGGCCAAAGAAACCTGGTATGTTCTTGTTTGGCCACTATTACCAGCATGAATCAAGTCCAAGCTAAGTGTAGAAGCACCTCTAGAGGTAAAGAGTGATTTTCTTTCTTTGCCTTATTCAGTTCTTGAGCACTCTGCTATTGTCAACTCTTCTGTGTTTCTAAGGAGGTAACTTTTGGGGGGAAAGTAGAAAAAACTTGAATTCTGACTTTTCAGTCCATTACATTTCACGAATGTGTTGTTGGTCTTTTGAAATTCTTGGTATTTCACTGATAACAAAATCTTGCTGGTTAGAATCAATGTTTATCTTGAAATATTTTCATCATTCTAATTCTCCTGTATCTGGTTTCCTGAATCCTGGCTCTAAAAGCTGTCAGAAAATTAGTTACAAGTAAAGGGAGTCTTTTCCCCAGCCAAAGCACTTCCACTGCACTCTGGCTGGGAAACTGTAGTTAAATGAGTTTGCGTCTGCGGGAGATGATTTTCTACTAGCATAGCTCTCCTAGCTAGCAGCACCTCATGTGCAGGAGGGTTCTTGACCTCAGGCTGGAATGCAACATTCTACATGTTTGAACTGGTTTATCATAACAATCTCCCATCTGTCCTAGCTTATTACTTTCAGCCTATGGTTGTGCCATTGTCTTGCCATCAGCTCCACGTTTCTGAAATGGGAATAATTGACACTGAAGGAAGATATAAAGAATGAAACAACTGTGTGTCCTAGAAATATAACCTTGTGCTCTCGGGGGAGGACATTCTTATCTTTTTTATGGAGGACCTTAATGATAGATTCCTGAGTACCGTAAGCAGGCGGCATGTAGGGAATTGCTTGTATTTCTGTTTTACTATCAGTTACTGCAATAGAGGAATGAAAGTACTGCTTTTTACTGAGGGTTGACTCGATAATGACTGTTTTTGAGAGCCCTTCTTTTTTTCTTCTCCTCCTCCTCCTCCTTTTTTAATCCTGAGAAGGAAAATGTATTTTGCTATTTAAAAGAATTATGTTATTAAAACACTGCAGCATCTGAAATGATGCAAATAGGAGGTGTGCTATGTACTGTCTTGCTCCAGTTAACAGTCGTGGTAGTAATCACATGACAACAGTAGTAATAGTATAGAGGACCTAGCCTTTATCGAACAGTTAATATGTTGAAGGCACCACATCATTTACTCTTCACAATACCCCTTATCTTCATTTTACAGATGAAGAAACAGACTCAGAGAGATTAATTTGCTAATCCAAGGTCACACAGCTAGAAAGCAGTGAATCTGAACCACATCTGATTCTAGAGCTGACATTCTTAACCAGTATGCTGCACTACCTCTCCGTATCTATACTGTTCATAGAAGCACAAGATGTTGGTGCTGGAAAGGACTGCTTGTCAAGGTGTCCCACCTTTTATTTCTTTCAGGTCTTGAGAGCTTTTGGGGCTGAAAGCATGCATTTGGAAGTGATATTGATATCACTTGTACACCCTTCTATTTGCAGTGACCACCAATAAATAATGAGTGTAAATTCATGTTTAATGAATTCACCTTCATTATTTAAGGTGGCTTGTTCATATTCTTGACTTCCAACCTTTTTGCCTGGTTTTTCTCTGACCCCCTTGGCACTACTGGTGGAGGTATCTCATTTGAAGATGAAAGGAGGAAAAATAAAGAGTGCCGTCTTATCTTTTGAAAATTCCACTTACTCTGCCCTGAAATCTTGCTGGTTTTGGTTGGCAATCTCAACATCTGAACATCAGCAACTGCTAATGAGGGTCCTGGTATCTGGGTCTTACCTCCTTGTCTTGCACACATTTCTAGAGATTAGAGTAAGAAAAGGGTAAGTAGCTCAGTTCCAAAAAGGTAAAAGGCACAAACAAATGGGAATCCCACAAAACGAAACAAAGCAGAATCAACTCTCTTGGCCCCAAAGGGAACACCTTTCCAAAGCTGTAAATGAAGTTTACCTTGAAAGTAGTGATAACTTGATTAGAAACTTCAGGAAAAGACAGCTACCTTTATAAGCTAGTGACTGATGCTACTCCCAGGACCTCACAGAATTGTAAAATTTTATCCTCCTTCTAGGTAAATCAACCTAAGTCCAACTGAAATGTTCGTGTTTGGGTCTGTTGAAACACCTTTAACTTGTCGTTTCATTTTGGTTTGTCTTTTGACAGGATATAATCAAAGATCCATTCAAGCTTGCAGAAGGCTCTGACAGTGCGAAGTCCAGAAGTCCCCGTGAAGCTGCCAGTGGCTGCTGAGCCACAGAGAAGTGCTGCTGAAACAACAGCTGACCAGAAGGCAGTGGGCAGGAGGTGAAAGAATGATTACACGTCTTAACCTGCTCTTTCCCACAGCCCATACCACAAGAAAGAATAAAAGGCAAAACTCCACCGTATTTTAGATAAAATTAATGAATTATTTTTACAAAGTATTAATTAAAGGTTCACAGCCAAATCATCTAAAGACTAGTTAAGCAGTTTTTCTCTTAACTGAGTCTGGTGCCACCTAGTGGCAAGAAATGGAACTGAGAAGCAGTCTGAAAGCTTGGCTGATGGGCAAGAAAGGCTTCAGAAATAACAGTTGGCCAAGGGCCTCAGGGAGAACATCTTCCTTCTGACCTGCATAGCACCTTTTGGACTTTTCACCATGTTTTTTCATTAAACAGAGCTCCTACTGAACTCATGCTAATCATGCCAAAAGATTGCCAAATCAAATTTGGTAGGAGTGCTCTTGAGGTAATTGGTCTTTTAAATCAAACAATTTTTTTTTCTTCTTTTTAATGTGCAGTTGAATGAAGAAAACAAACAGGTAATCATTTTTTGACCTCAGTTTACCCTAATGTGTGACAAAATAATGACCATCTGCAGTAAATCTTAACCGGATCAGGAAAAGAGTTTGATAATTTTTTTTTTTTTTGCAGTACGCGGGCCTCTCACTGCTGCGGCCTCTCCCGACGCAGAACACAGGCTCCGGACGCGCAGGCTCAGCGGCCATGGCTCACGGGCCTAGCCGCTCCGTGGCATGTGGGATCTTCCCGGACCGGGGCACGAACCCGCGTCCCCTGCATCAGCAGGCGGACTCTCAACCACTGCGCCACCAGGGAAGCCCAAGTTTGATAATTTTTAAAAGACAAGCTAGGAGATGTAAAAATGGTAGGTTTTCTTTTCCTTTATAAGCTGCCCTGGTTAAACTTTTAGGAAAGTATTAAATTTAGTTCTAGTTTCCATAGTTAAAGAAGAAGATTGAGGAATATTTCAAGGATGGTTATATCATTAGAAATTAAGAGCATTAAGGGAAGGTTCAAGAGTGAGTAAATAACTTGAAGACCAGTTGTACCTGAAGACTTTGTCAGGGGCACAGAAAGTGTAAGTCATATATAAGCCATGGTCCTTGTCATCGGGAGCTGATAGTTCAGTTTTTAAATAACAGCCTTTAAGCAATGAAGAATTTTAATAAGAAAATCTCAACTAGTCGCTCAGAGCTCAGTGCAAAAAGAATAAGAGGGGAGGGACTTCCCTGGCGGTCCAGTGGTTAAGACTCCGCTCTTCCAATGCAGGGGGCGTGGGTTCCACCCCTGGTTGGGGAACTAAGATCCCACGTGCCACATGGCACAGCCAAAAAAAAAAAAAAAAGGGGGGGGGGAAATTGGCATGACCCAAGAAATTTTTTCATTAGAGGTATGGGAATACAAGAGGTCTTGTAAAACATTGGAATGAATTTTACAGGACAGACCCCTCTTTTAACAAAGCTGTTCAAAATGGAGAAATTCTCAGATTTCTGAGTGGGTTCAGCTATAGACCCTAACTTATTACTACAAAGTGAGGAAAGGGCAGATGGTATCTGCCATCTGCCAGATGAAGCCCGATTCATCTGTGTGACCTTGATTCTAAACAGTGCTTTCTTGGTTCTAGAGTTCAATATCTACCCAATCATAACCTACTTCAGTGACAGCATTAGTTAGAATGGTACAGCTGGGATTAGGCATACTTTACTATTCATGAATGCTCGATGGTCCTGCGAGGGGAAAAGATGAAAAGAAAGAGTGTTCTGGTTATTTGGTTTATCAGGCTTTTCAAAATTTATGAGGAAGAGGTATTAGCCTTAGCTTGTCATTCTCAACTTCTCAGTTCCCCCAAAAGATGTTGAGTGATGATATTGGTCTAGAAATTCACATTGTTCTTTTTCCTGAGAATAACATATTTTAGGGCTTCCCTGGTGGCTCAGTGGTTAAGAATCCGCCTGCCAGTGCAGGGGACGCGGGTTCGAGCCCTGGTCCGGGAAGATCCCACATGCCGCGGAGCAACTAAACCCATGCGCCATAACAACTGAGCCTGGGCTCTACAGCCCACAAGCCACAACTACTGAGCCCGTGTGCCACAACTACTGAAGCAGGAGTACCTAGAGCCTGTGCTGCACAACAAGAGAAGCCACCACAATGAGAAGCCCGTGCAGCACAATGAAGAGTAGTCCCCACTCGCCACAGCTAGAGAAAGGCTGCGCCCAGCAATGAAGACCCAATGCAGTCAAAAATAAATAAATAAAAAATAAAAATTTTAAAAAAGAATAACATACTTTATACATTATTTTCATTTATTAAAAATATACATTTTGGGCTTCCCTGGTGGCGCAGTGGTTGAGAGTCCACCTGCCGATGCAGGGGACATGGGTTTGTGCCCCGGTCCAGGAAGATCCCACATGCCGCGGAGCGGCTGGGCCCGTGAGCCATGGCCGCTGAGCCTGCACGTCCGGAGCCTGTGCTCCGCAATGGGAGAGGCCACAACAGTGAGAGGCCCGTGTACCGCAAAAAAACAAACAACAACAACAAAATATATATATATACATTTTAAGAATTGTATTTGATCTGGAATCTAGAAAAGATATATATTAGACAATATAAAATTAAAGTAGATATGTTTTACCCAGAGAAATGCCATAGACAGTTACTTAAATATTCAAAAATAGGCGAAATAGACAACTAGGAATATTTGATCCTTGTGAGAGTGAGAGGCAGTATGGAATGATGATTAAGAGCAAAAAGCTGATGCCAAACATTTTAGTTTTTTCCCTCTTAACTCTGCCATTTAGCATTTTGGCCTTGAGAAAATAATTTAACATCTGTGTGCCTTCGTTTCATCTGTATGAAGTTCTCTGAAAGAGCGCATGGCACATGGTTTAGATTATTATTAGTTTAGATCTACTGATACATGGTTGCTGCGAGCATGTGATGTCAGGACCAGGTAAAGGCCAATGCTTCTTTTGCTGCCAGGACGTGGTTTATGAAGCTGCCTGTAGGTCTTTTGACAGTGGGTGGCTTTACCTCCAACATTTTATTAGAACCATTTTCAAATATACAGAAAAGTTTAAAGAATTATAGTGATGACCCATTTACCCACCACCTAGATTATATACTTGTCAACCTTCTGCAATCATTTAATACGTTTTAACATATTTACTAACAGCAGTGCCATAGAAACAGGGGCCTAATTCTTCCCTCGCCACAAACCTTTTTCAAAAGATATTGGACTTAAAGAGTTAAAGGAGTAGATTTTCTCTTAATTGATTATTGTATCAAGTACAGTATTTTCAGTGCTTCATTATTGCAGGGGGAGGATTTATTAAAAATCATGGAAGCCTTCAGAGGCTTTTCAGCTTTTACCTGCTGGGGGAGGCACAGCAGTAGCCTAAACAGGACCCCTACCCCCACACCCCTTAAGGCACACATGACTTTAAAGGTCATGCCAAGACAGCAGCAGAACCCTCTCCTCTTAACTGATTCTTGGCCTTTCTTCTGATGGCTCCCAACCTTATTAGGTTGGGAGACCTATTACATGAGTTCAGCAAGAAATATGAACCTATCTATCCATTTCTTTGTAAAACAAAGAATGTTGCTTGCTGTCAGCTTCTGCAAAGATTAAGTCTTTAGCTACTGCTGCCACTGATGACAGTACACCCTGAAAGGAATTCAGGACGAAAAACAGGATGAAGCACTCTGTGCTTTGGAAAAACAGGTCCCTTAGATGGTTAGATATATCTCAAGAAAAATTTTTATGAACCCAGATTCTTATATCTTTACATACATAGAAAAGCACTAAAATGATTAACTGAGATACCTGTTCCTCATGACTAGCAGTAACCTTTCACTGAGATGTATGCTTGATTACACATATTCCCCAGACAAAATCATCTTTACACTGGATTCTCCCCCTAGCTCTTTAGAGCAGTCCCCCCAGAGCTACCAAGAGGCTGATTCCCAGGCTAGAGTCCTCAGTAAGACCCTGAATAAGACTCAACTCACAACTCTTACGTTGTGTATTTCTCTTTCAGTCGACATTTTCATTAAGTCACTAAATATTAACTATGTACCTACTGTGTACCAGGCACCGTCCTAGGCCTGGATTGCTAACAATGGAATATTTTGCACCCCGGGGGCCAACAGGATAAAAACAGCCAGGCATATTTTCTGAACTTTGTTGGTACCTGTCCTCACTTCTGTGCTTTGCCAAGTTTCTTCAATTGTACACATGCCACAATTTGGATCTAAACAGGGTTTCTTTTGTAGACCCTGCCCTAAGAGTCAGCAGAGGGAGGTCTCACTAGATAGTCAGAATGAACTCTTTTGTAAATATGAAGCTGGAAGTAGACAATCCTAATAATAACCCATGACTTGAGCTTTACTGCTTCATTCCAGTCTCTGTTCAACTGCTGATCCTGCAGTTCCCGTAAGCACAGCTCCCACTGAGGTTAATGGGAGTGTTCTGCGAATGTAAGTTTTGTACTTCATCTTCTGCCGAGTGAGCCTTGCTTGTCTTGGACGGTTGACCGTCGTCCCGATCCCCTTCCCCAACAGGCCACACTAGTCCCTCCTTTCATGTAGCAGAGCCGTACAGCAGTGACAGGCTCCAGGTGAAGGGAAAATCAATTGAGGACAGAAGTGTTCTGTCCGTTGCCTCATATAATAGCAGAGTGCCTCCTATATACTGTCCAGAAGCCAGAGAGAGTAAAAAAGTAGAATGGTGAATTGATGATGTTCTGGGTGCTCTGTAAGCCAGACTTGTGTCCTCTGACTTTGCAAACTAGGCTGAAAGCCGTTAACCTTCTTCTCATTCATGGAAGGAAAAGTGATGCAGGAGACAGAAAGCAGGTGTTGTTTCTAGATCTGACTCTACTGCTGAATTAGCTACTTGCCCCTCGGAAAATCATTTGTCCACTTTGGGGTTCGCTTTCTCCAGCTGTAAAATGAGGTTTTGAACTTGGCATACTCTAAGTTCCCTTCCAACTCAGAAACAGACTTATAGGTCTAGATTCTGGAGAGGTTACAGAATTTAAAAAAAATTGTTTGAACTAGTTGCCCACATTTATAAATCAGAAGGTTTTCCATAACATATGAATTTCTGGCTTCTCTTGAAAAATTGGCAACATGAGCCCTGCATTTTGCACAGCTGCCATGGCCCCAGTGAGTATTGGCTCCCCTGTTACACAGGGCGTGTCCCTTTAGACACCGTCCCTACCCAGTCAATGTTGCCGACCCCTGTAGGCTTTTTGAGTTTGTGGCCCCATTTTAGGACTAGAATTAGCACAGTGTCATCAAAATTAAAAGTGAGGGTCTTTTCCCCATTATAGTTCAAATGATGGCAGGCCTATGGCTTAATCTATGACTCTGACTTACATGTTTAATTCATTACAAGCAGAAGCCAAGAAGGGCACGTGGAGCTTGGCAGGGATGCTCACAGGAGGGAACCAAAGAGCACTGGAGCTGCTTATGGTAATTTGACATATAACTCAGAGCCTGTTTGTGTTAGGTGAGGCGTCCTGGACGGTTAATTCTCTGTTCTGAGTTAACAAGCTTCCATCATATCACTTTCTTTGTGAATAGGAAATGAGCATCCTCAGGAAAGCAGAGCCTCAAAATGTCAAGTTGCTCGGGAGGAAAGGTTTGCACAGCAAGCGCAGAAGGATTGGTGTGGCTTCTAGGCTTAGTAGTTAATCTTGTATTAACTGTCCTTATTTTCTTTTTCTTACTAACCTTATTCCTTTCAAGGGACCTAACTAGGGAAATGTTGTGAAGGAGGTGTTTTTATTTTTGCTTTTCAATCATGGAACAGGAGCCCATGAGGCAACCCTTTACAAATGGTGATTTCTCATGGTAAAAAGGAAAATTCATTGCTTCGTGTGCTATTTATAAACCATGCCAAATATCCCCAGTTGTCTCTTTTCTGAAAAGAGCTCCCCTATGCCTCCCTCATAATGCTGATTTTTCTAATTTTACAGAGGAGAACACTGAGGCTGATTTTAAATGACTTGCACGGTGGGAGTACAGCCTAAGACGGGTTAGAACCAAGACTACACCTAGCTCTTCTGACTCCTGGTGTACCCCTGCATCAGAGGGTTTGTCCTTGCTCTCCTTTCGGGGATTCCCAAATTTTAAAATACAGAATTAAAAAGGGAAATAATTACTATAAAAGTAAAGATAATGGTTACATCTAGGGTAGAGAACATGTGTGTGATCTGGAAGGGCTATATAGGGGTTTTCTCAACTAGGGGGTGGCTCCCGTTACCATTATAAACAATTACAAAGTGAACATAAGGGGCTTCCCTGGTGGCACAGTGGTTGGGAATCCACCTACCAATGCAGGGGATACAGGTTCGAGCCCTGGTCCGGGAAGATCCCACATGCTGTGGAGCAACTAAGCCCATGCACCACAACTACTGAGCCTGAGCTCTAGAGCCCACGAGCCACAACTACTGAGCCTACGTGCCACAACTACTGAAGCCTGCGCACCTAGAGCCTGTGCTTCGCAACAAGAGAAGCCACTGCAGTGAGAATCCCACGCACTGCAACAAAGAGTAGCCCCCGCTCGCTGCAACTAGAGAAAGCCAGTGCACAGCAGCGAAGACCCAATGCAGCCAAAAATAAATAAATTAATTAAAAAACAACAACAAAGTGAACATAATCTTTGCCTGGGACTGTCCTAGTTAGCTTCAAACTAGGTTAATTGTTGATAGTACCTTTTTTTCCACTCTCAAACAGGTTCTGTTTTAAATGATAAATTATGTGGTCAGCTACTATACATTTATGCTTTATGAACCTTTATATATGTTTATTATATGTCAAAAACTTTTTTTAAAGTTAAAAAATATATATCCAGAAATCTGACCTATGTTCAGGAGGCCAAGGCCCACCTGGGAAACCTTGTGTTTGCTCTAAGAGGCATGATTACTGCACAGACCACCGTGGCCACAGCTGTGATTCAGGTGTGGACTTCCAGAGTTGGGGGTTGTGGTGTTCCATCTTGGTTTTCTGGGGGCTTCTGTGGCATGAGATAGTTGTCTCTGTTTGTTTGTCCTATATGTTGCTGGAGAAGTGGTGTATCCCTTAGTCATAGTTGTGAAAGTCAGTCAAGATAATATGTGAGAAAGTGCTTTGTAAACTGCGAAGATTTTTTTCTACATGGAGTGGTAGAAGTTCCCTAAATCCAATTGGCAGGCAGGGCCTCAGCATCGCTGCACTGGCACCTGTCAGTTAATCTTGTAATACAGCTCTTCTACTTAGAACATTCTATAGCTCCTGAAGAATGAAATCTAAACTCCTAAACTTGGCATTCAACCCACCCCAACCAACTTTCCAACATTATTCTTGCTGTTCCTCTTCAAGGGCCATAGAACCAAATTCAAGCATATGGTGTTCTAAAAATGCTGCTCCCTTTCCAACCTCATCTCACACTTTTCTCTCCAGTAGAATGCCTTTTTCCTCTTCTCTCTCAATCCCTTTTTCTTGGACTGAACATTTGTCCCTCCTCCTTGCATTCATATATTGAAGCCCTAACCCCCAGAGTGCTTGTATTTGGAGATGAAGCCTCTAAGGAAGTAATTAAGGTTACATGAGGCCATAAGGATGGGGCCCTGATCCAACAGGATTAGTGTCCTTATAAGAGATACCAGTGAGCTCTTGCTCTCTCTCCATGTATGCACTCAGAGGAAAGGCCGCTTGAGGACAAAGGGGTCATCTGCAAGTCAGGAAGAGAGCTCTCACCAACAACCAACCTCACAGGACCTTGATCTGGGACTTCAGCCTCCACAACTGTGAGAAAATAAATTTCTGTTGTTTAAGCCACCCAGTCTATGGTATTTTGTTAGGATAGAGCAGACTAAAACACCGGTTCTTTGAATAGCATTTTCATCTGCATATCTAAAAACGTTTCTATTCTAACCTATTTTTAGTTCCTCTGGGATACCTATTTGTTTATTTTAAATATCTCAAAGACCAACTCAAAGACCATGGAGCTTCCCTCGATTCCTGCATTTTATTTTGTATTTCTTTTTAAGACATTCGATGTTCTATCCTGCACTATGTAGTTATTTAGTACATGTTTGCTGACCTCCTTACTAGTAAGTTTTTGGGGTAACCTCTGATTCAATATTATAGCTCCACAATGCCTAGTACAGCGCCTGGAGCTTATTAGATACACAATCTATATAAGTTGAATGAGGGAACAAATGAATGAAAAAGAAAAAAAGAAATGGGGTGAGAAATGAGTCACAAACTTAAAGTTTAAAGAGGAAGCAGAGGGACTTCCCTGGTGGTCCAATGGTTAAGAATCTGCCTTCCAATGCAGGGGGCTTGGGTTCGATCTCTGATCAGGGAACTAAGATCCCACATGTCACGGGGCAACTAAGCCCGCGTGCCGCAACTACTGAGCCCACACGCTGCAACTCCTGAGCCCACGCACCTCCACTAGAAAGCCCGCATGCAGCAAGCTACAGAGCCCACGTGCTCTGGAGCCAGCATGCCACAACTAAGACCCGATGCAGCCAAATAAATAAATAAAATAAATATTAAAAAAAAAATAAAGAGGAAGCAGAGAATTGAGATGTGGTATTAATAAGTGGGAAGCAATAAGTTAAATCTTCAGTGTAGTGGTGTTTCAAATAAAACAAATAGGTATCTCAGAGGTACTAAAAATAGGAGAAGAATTCTTTCCCACTGAGGTCTGGCATGTTATTTGTCTATACATGGAGATCTGACTAATTATTATAGTAGAATTTTTGCTCCAGCTCCAAACGATTTGGAAAAAAGACCATAGGAATGAATTCAACTGATATGGGAAAACTGGCATTTTATGACTAGAGCCATAATCACAAATTAGAGCTCTGGTATCAGACCCAGGGCTCAGAATTGGACATTTAGGATCTGTTCTTTTCCCTGCAGTCTCATCCCTAGTTACCATCCTCCTGTCAGAGTCTGCCTTATCTCCTACCTCTTCCTCACTCCCCAAATGTAGTTTTTAAATTTAGATTGTTGGATGGGCAATATTCACATGGATCAACATTTTAAAACCTAAAATCGCAACCTGGGGTTTTAGTTGCAATGATAAGGGTAATGGAGCTCAGAACATTTCTTTGTCCAAGACTGAGCTGGAGACTGCAACTGGGGTGGCACAGCAGTCAGAAAGAACACCCTAAAAGATCCTAGAAAGTCCCGCAGTCGCAGGGCCTGGCAGTCAGGAGGATAGGGGGCTTGGAGCAGGGCAAACAGTGGACTTGGAGCAGCAGAAGGATACTTCTTGGGGCTGCCCCATGGAGGTTTAGGAGGGGCCGGCTCCCTGGGAGAAGGATAGTGGGTGTGGGGTGCTGTCCAGTGCACCGTGGAGGGGGGAGAGACCAGGATGGAGGGCGGAGAGGGAGGGAAGAGTTGGCAGAATGGGAAGTGGCAGGGGGCCACCCACCATCGGCAGGGATTCGCTGTCAAGGAGCTTGCACCCTTCTCAAGGGAGGAAGCTTTTGTCACAACTCTGTAAAAAAGCCATGTTTTCCCTTCTCTTTCTCCACAGTGACTATGTCCAGAAAATATCTAGCAAAGGAGGGAAATAGGAAAGCCCAAAACAAAAAGCCTGAAAAAGAGAAGGCAAACTGCATTGCTGACTTTATTTTGTTTTGTTTGCCCTCTGTTGTGAAAAGTTCTCATTTGAGCTAAAAGAGTTCTATGTCTTTAAACAAGTGGACAGTGTTGTTTCAGGGGGAGCAGGTTTGGTTGGAGGGAAAGTTTGGGCAACTGGAGCATCACCCAGTTCCTGTTTTCGCTCAAAAGATCCGGTGCTTTGGTGAGATTAAAATGTCACTGTTGAAGCAATAACTTTGAATATTTTTCTACAACTAGGCATTTTTTTTCTGGGGGGAAAAGCTTTCTGTATAAAATTAGAGCTTTATGTTGAGAAACCAGATGCGTAGAGAGCCATTGGTTGTTACTTGCTATCTTTAAAGTCAGACTCTAAAAGTCTTTTAGGTCTGGATGCAGCGCCTTCCCAAATCTCTGAACCTGCAGACATGGGAGCATATTCCATGCAGATGAGAAAACTGAACAGGTACCCTTCCCCTTGAGGATCCAGTAAAGGATTCTAGCAAGAGAGGGTTGGTTAGGGAAGGTATTTGCTAGGAGGTTCTGCTTTACCTAAATGATGTGCTGAAGGTCAAGGTCAGAACCTACCTAGGATTAGACATCCACAGCAACCAGTTAGCAGTCTTGAGGTTTTTGTAGCCCTTTCTGGAGGTGAAACCTCCTAATCGCTGGACGCCCAGGAAATTCCCTACACGGAGACTATGATTCCCCCCTTCCTACCACCACTGCCACTCAGGATGAACGTCAGATTCACACAGGGGACTGCTGAGCTTGTGTGTGAATGTGAACTTGGCTGGTTTTATATTGTATATGGTCTTGATGGGTGTTTTCTGACATTTTGCTATGAACTTCTAACTTGCTTCTAAGTTGCTGAATGCCACACTTTCCTGACTGTTCTAGCTTTTTCTGAAATGCACAGGAAATGTCTGTAGGTTTGGCAAGCTTCTCCCCACCCCCATCTCCACACTCTTATTCCGAAAGTGTACATTCAGCATTTAAGAGCCTTTAATCATCTTCCCTCTTAGCTCCCTTACACACACTTGTACTCACACTTTTTATGAAGTTAAAACAGTTTTATTTTCAATCAGTTGACTTAGAAAAGGACTGTATCTATCCTTTGTCACATACCCCTAAAAAGCTCAACTTTTCTTCCAAACTTTGATAATGTTATTTTTATAAATGCATGCCGAGTGTGTGAATCAGGGTTTTTAAAATATAAACTTGTTTCTCAGATATAGCAGTATGAGAATTGTGGGTGGGAGAAGCAGCATCAGAAGCTGAAGGGCTGGAAACTAGATTGGGGGCATTATTTGAAATAATCAGAATAAAAATTCTTTCACTTCTTTAACATTCTACAAGTACTGTTTCGAGCATCTACCATTGTTCTAGGCCCTGATGATACAGCAGTGAACAAAACAGACAAAATCCTTGCCCTCAGGAAGCTTAAGTTCTAGTAGAAGGAGACAGATGTAAACTAAATTAAGGAAAATACAGTAGAGATGGAGTATAGGGAGTGCTTGTTCACAAGTTTATAAAGGTGGCCTTTGGGACTTCCCTGGTGGTCCTGTGGGTAAGACTCTGTGCTCCCAGTGCAGGGGACCCAGGTTCGATCCCTGGTAGGGAAGCTAGGTCCCACATGCATGCTGCAACTAAGAACTCTGCGTGATACAACTAAGAGTCTGCATGCCACAAATAAGAGTCCACATGCCGCAACTAAACATGCCGCAATGAAGATCCTGCATGCTGCAACTAAGAAGTCTGCGTGATACAACTAAGAGTCTGCATGCCACAAATAAGAGTCCACATGCCGCAACTAAACATGCCGCAATGAAGATCCTGCATGCTGCAACTAAGACCCAGCACAGCCAAAATAAATAGGTAAATGAATGAATAAATAGATAAATATTAAAGGTGGCCTTTGAACAATCCTGAAGGAGGTGGACTAACGTTCTATGCTGACATCTGGGGGAAGAGAGTCACAGGCACA
Source organism: Neophocaena asiaeorientalis asiaeorientalis (assembly GCF_003031525.2). Classification (NCBI taxonomy): domain Eukaryota; kingdom Metazoa; phylum Chordata; class Mammalia; order Artiodactyla; family Phocoenidae; genus Neophocaena; species Neophocaena asiaeorientalis. The sequence goes on from NW_020185331.1 coordinate 5,624,123, forward strand.
GGAAACAGCTGCAAGTGCACAGGCTCCCTGAAGGAGCATCCCTGGAGAGAAGGAACAACAGTCAGAAGAAATCTGGCTGGAGCAGCAGGTGAAGAGGTTATAGACGAAAGTGGGTGGGCAGAGCCTTGTCAGATATTTTAGCTACCAGTGGCTTTTACTGTGATGAGTTGGGAAGCCAGAGTAGGGTTTCAAACAAGGAAGGGACAGCGTCTTATTTAACAAGACCACTCTGGCTGCTGGGTTGAGAAGGGAAGGGGGCAGGTGTAGAAGAGCAGAGACCAGTGAGGAGGCCACTGCAATCATCTCTACTAGAAATTAATAAATGTTTGATTGGTTTACATAAAGGGAAGAAAATGTGCTTGCAGAATACAAAAAAAAAAAAAAAGGAAACAATTCTTTTTCAGATGTTTAAGTTGCAAGAAAAAAAACCACTTTGGCAACAACCTTGCTACTGCATCTCCTCCAGATACAGAATGGGCTTGGGAGTCCTAGGTCTTCAGGGTGTTTTTCTCCTGAGTGACCGATGAACCTAGCTGGGTTTGGCCAGTGTGTTTAAGAATGAGCCTTTATGGATCTGCTTAGTATGTCTGCCCCTTCCCATTTCCCAAATTTGCCCGAGTCCCAGTTAGAAATACAGATTCCTGGGTCCTACCCATTCAGTAAATATGGAATGGGGCCAGCGACTTTCAGTAAGAAAATGAAGGGATTCTTAGGACTTGGAAGATGGGGTACTACTTTAATTTCCGCACCTCCCGCTCACCGTGTGGGGCTTGCGACGGACCTGGAAAGCGTTGCAGGGCGCCCGTGATACCGGCAGATGGCGCCACCTGACCGTGAGCTGCAGAGAGCGCTTGTCTCTTAGGGATAGGCGAGAGGCTCCAGCAGAGCGGGTCTGTGCGGTGCTGGGGCCCACCGGCCACCGCTTATCCCGAGTGGAGAGGCTCGCACGAATAAATAAGGGGGGCGCGGGCTGTGGCTCGGCTTCACTTTAGGCTACTGTGCATCTTAAGCCTCCCTAGTGGGCTTCTCGGGCTCCTGGGGCAGGAAGGCGCAGCCTCGCTGCACGTGCATTGAGCACGCGGAAGCCGGCAGCGTGGCGCAGCGAGAACCAGCTGCCTCGGGCCGCCTCGGGACATTAGTCCAGCGGGGCAACCCCAGGGCCGGGATGTACTACCGAGGTCCCTCCGGGCTGTCGCACTCGCGAATGGCCCCTTTTCATTGGCAGCCGGAAGTAGGGCCCCGCCCCCTCTCGTACAGCTCTCATCTGTGACTGGCTCTCGGGCACCGGCTGGCCACACCTCCTCCCCTCGCACATACACAAGAGTCACGCGCCTTTCAGCTGGAAACTTGGCGTGCTGAGGAGGACGCTGGCCCTCGTCTCCCCACCCATTTATCTTGCCATTGGTTCGCGGCGCCGCTCACGGCCACGCCCCCATTCCAGCCCCCTGGCTGGGAGGGCGGACGCCCGCTCGTGATTAGCTAGCTGGTCTGCCTGCCTCTCGCAGGAGCGGCTGGCACTTCTCCCCCTTCTCCCCCCTCCCGCCAACCTCGAGGTTCCTGAGCTGGCCCAGGCCGAGTCAGTGTCAGTCAGGGAGGCGGACTGCTGAGCAGTGGGTGCGAACACTGCGTTGCAGTCTCGCCCAGGGGCCGGTGCCTGCGCTCGCGCCGCCGGGTGGGAAGGATGAAGCTGCAGCTGGAGCAGCCACCCTATGATTGGTTGGGGCACTTGTGAACCCGAAGTAAAGATGGCGGGCGGGCAGGCAGCCGCCGCACTGCCCACTTGGAAGATGGCGGCGCGCCGCAGCCTCAGCTCTCGCGGCCGGGGGATCCTGCAGGCGGCGGCTGGACGGCTGTTGCCGCTGCTTCTGCTGAGCTGCTGCTGCGGCGCGGGCGGCTGCGCAGCGGCGGGCGAGAACGAGGAGACTGTGATCATCGGGTTGCGGCTGGAGGACACGAACGACGTGTCGTTCATGGAAGGGGGGGCGCTGCGGGTGAGCGAGCGGACCCGGGTCAAGCTGCGGGTGTACGGGCAGAACATCAACAACGAGACATGGTCCCGCATTGCTTTCACAGAGCATGAGCGGCGGCGCCACAGCCCGGGTGAGCGCGGGCTGGGGGGCCCTGCGCCGCCGGAGCCGGACAGCGGCCCCCAGCGCTGCGGCATCCGCACATCAGATATCATCATCTTGCCCCATATCATTCTCAATCGCCGTACATCAGGCATCATTGAGATCGAGATCAAACCGCTGCGCAAGATGGAGAAGAGTAAGTCCTATTACCTGTGCACGTCGCTCTCCACGCCAGCCCTGGGCGCCGGCGGCCCGGGGTCTGCGGGTGGCGCCGTCGGGGGCAAGGGCGGCTCCGGGGTGGCCGGGCTCCCGCCGCCCCCGTGGGCCGAGACCACCTGGATTTATCACGACGGCGAGGACACCAAGATGATCGTGGGGGAGGAGAAGAAGTTCCTGCTGCCTTTCTGGCTGCAGGTGATCTTCATTTCGCTGCTTCTGTGCCTATCGGGCATGTTCAGCGGCCTCAACCTGGGACTCATGGCCCTGGACCCGATGGAGCTGCGCATCGTGCAGAACTGCGGCACGGAGAAGGAGAAGAATTACGCCAAGCGCATCGAGCCCGTGCGCAGGCAGGGCAACTACCTGCTGTGCTCGCTGCTGCTGGGCAACGTGCTGGTCAACACCACGCTCACCATCCTGCTCGACGACATAGCTGGCTCAGGCCTCGTGGCGGTGGTGGTCTCCACCATCGGCATCGTCATCTTCGGGGAGATCGTGCCCCAGGCCATCTGCTCCCGGCACGGCCTGGCTGTGGGGGCCAACACCATCTTCCTCACCAAGTTTTTCATGATGATGACCTTCCCCGCCTCTTACCCCGTAAGCAAGCTGCTGGACTGCGTCCTGGGCCAGGAGATAGGCACCGTCTATAACCGGGAAAAACTGCTGGAGATGCTCCGGGTCACAGACCCCTACAACGACCTCGTAAAGGAGGAGCTGAACATCATCCAAGGGGCGCTGGAGCTCCGCACGAAGACCGTGGAGGACGTGATGACTCCCCTCCGGGACTGTTTCATGATCACCGGCGAAGCCATTCTGGACTTCAACACCATGTCGGAGATCATGGAGAGCGGCTACACTCGGATTCCAGTATTTGAGGGGGAGCGCTCCAACATCGTGGACCTCCTCTTTGTCAAAGACTTGGCCTTCGTGGATCCAGATGACTGTACTCCCCTGAAAACCATCACTAAATTTTATAACCACCCCTTGCACTTTGTTTTCAATGACACCAAGTTGGACGCTATGCTGGAAGAATTTAAGAAAGGTGGGAAATTTTGCTGTCTTTCATTGGCTTGCTCTTTCTCTCTCCATCCTCCTCCCTACTCGAGTCCTCTACCCTCAGAACAACCCCCCAAGGCGAATTGACCGGAATTTCTCTTCTCTTTTAATTGCAAAGTTGAAAGGATGGCATGGATTTGGGGATGGATTGAACTAGTAAGCGCTTCTAGGTTCTTTAAAAGCACAAGACTGCCATCACTTGCTTTTTCCCATATCAAAAAGCAGGGTTCCTATTTTCTGTGCATGGTACTCTTCCCCCCTGCAGTCTGGTCTTGAGAGGTTTGCTGCATTCATTGCCCGGATTCTGAGTGGGTAGATGAAAGTAGGGACCTGCTCATGCCGTGCTATGCCATTTGGTTGACCTGTACTAATTGCAGGCATTTGGAAAACGTTTAAACAGCTTTTCTAAACCCTATACAATCACTGACATTTCAGAGATTGGAAGTGCATTTTCAGTAGTTTCTGTTCCTGGTTGTCTGGTGACCCGTGGGAGAGATTAGGGTCCGCTTTGGAGAATATGGTATGGGATAAGCCAGGTATCACCAAAAAAATTCACTCATTTGGATGACTTGCCTTAGCTAGAAAAGAGGTTTTTTTTTTTTTAAAACTAAAGCTATTCGTTAATATATAACTTGGAAAGACTAGAGGTAAGTTAACCTTTTATGAGGCTCTATCTTACCTAGCTTTCTTCACTATTTGTTTATGTTTATCTGACAACAAATAAAATTTCCCAAACCAAGTGTGGTTTTGGCATAAAGCTTGGACCTTTAACAATGGGATGAATTCCTCTATTATGGTTTATTTATTTCTTGAGACTTTCTGGTTTACAAGTGTTCTTTTTAGCCTTGATCACCTGGTACATTAAATTGAAGCATGTCTCCAAGTCACTGTTCACTGTTCCAGGGAGTTTTGCCAGGGAAGAGAAGTGCAGAGTGTGGTGTGCTCACCTTTCTTGCATCGTGGTATTTTTGGCTTGTTTTACCATGTAATGAACAGGTGAATAGCAACTCACACTATTATCACTGAAATTCTAGCTTTAAAAACGTTTCCAGTAAATAGCTAGTTTTGTTATTTGAAAGCCAAGGGATACTGAGTTTTTAACTTGTTACGATGTTGGTGCATGTTCATATATTATGCTAGAATGTGTGTGTGACCTTTAATGAACTGATAGCCCTCAAAGCTAACTCTTCCTTCTTCAAATAGGATTTTGATCACTGATAGTGGTCTCTCCACTGAAAAAGGTCATGTGTAAGCGGTGACAGCTCACTGGATGTGATGATTTGAACATAGAGTGTGTAGTTGTCCTAATTCCATTTTCTTGCCTGAACGGTGTCCTCTCTGGAACAGAATCACATTGCGGTAATTTTCAGATAAAGGAATAGAGCAGAATGTGCTTCAGAGATTGGTAATTTGCATTTAAAAGCAGAAGGAGATTCTTCTGGATTCTTAAACAGTAAAAAGAAAATGTCCATTATCTCTAGGTGACAAAGCTTCTTTTGGGACGTCATTATTCTTTCACTACTAAACTGTTAATTAGAGCATCTAACCAGTTAATTAGAGCATCTAACCAGTCATTTTGCTGCAGTATCTGTAATATAGAAAAATATCTTGAAATGCTTGAAAATGGCTTTGAAATACTTTATTTTCTTTCTGTTGCTAAATTTCCCAATATTGATACAGATAATGTAGTCTATGTTTTTTTATTATTATTCAGAATTTTTGCATATCTACTGATGGATTGGTAGCACTGGTGTGTACTCCCTGCTGAAGTCTTTTCTTCACTTCTGTATCTTTTTTCACTTTGAGAATTTAGTTCTGCACCTTGCAACTCATTAATCCTTCCCCTAACTCAAAATTTCAAAATTTGCATTATTTTGAAATTTGTTTTTGATTGTCCTTGAACAGTTTTCCTATGACTGATTTATTTTTACTAGGAACTTTTTCCTCTCCCCAAATTACTTCTCACAGTATTTTCTTTGAAATGGATCCTTTAAAGATTGAATTGCTAATATTTTCCCATGAATTTAAAAAAAATTATTTTATTTTTGGCTGCGTTGCATCTTCGTTGCTGCACGCGGGCTTTCTCTAGTTGCGGCGAGTGGGGGCTACTCTTCGTTGTGGTGCGCAAGGCTTCTCATTGCAGTGGCTTCTCTCTGTTGTGGAGCATGGGCTCTAGGTGCACAGGCTTCAGTAGTTGTGGCACACGGGCTCAGTAGTTGTGGCTTGCGGGCTCTAGAGCACAGGCTCAGTAGTTGAGGCACACGGGCTCAGTTGCTCCGTGGCATGTGGGATCTCCCCAGACCGGGGCTCAAACCTGTGTCCCCTGCATTGGGAGGCGGATTCTTAACCACTGCACCACCAGGGAAGCCCTCCCCTGAATTATACTAAAAAAAAAATGCACAAGATGTTATTTTTGTCTGTAACCAGAATGATGTATTCAGTTAAGAAGACAGTACAGATTAAAGGCACATTCAAGCTAGTAGCATATTAGGGAGAGTGGGCAAAGAAAGTTGGTTGCAAATGGGAAATTTAAGCCATGATCTTAAAAGGATAGAGTGGGTGCTTGTTACTGAAACTGTAGGAATAACTAATTTTTCACCTTCCCTTCATTGATCTTTTTTTGATGAGTTTGGTCACTTTCACCTTACTAATAACTGTGTTATTTCTTTCTTTTGTGTTAGTTAAAATATTTCACCTGATTTTTTTTTCTTTTTCATTTTCTAATTCAATTATGAAGTTATGTGAACAGTCAACCTGCTATTGTTTTTCTCTGTTAAGTAATGGTGTGTGGGATGGTTTGAAGGCTTTTTCTTCTTTTTCCTCTTTCTTCTAACAACACCAACTGTAACTCTACCAAACTGGTTAGATCCTTAATCCAGATCTCATTGAAAATTATCCTTTCTAATTAAAAATGTCTGCATTGAAGCCTTTCCTGGATAGAGCTCTACATCATTAGTCTGAATTATTCTTTACTAAGGAGGGGGAAATTTTCTGTAGTGTGGAAAGAAATGAAAAGCTACCTTTACGTAGTGTATGTAAATGTTTTCTTTCTAATGATTAGAATTTTTTCCTGGCTGCCAGGAAACTTATAGCTTTACTTGAGGTTGGAAGACAGTAATTATGCTAATTTTTACAGTTAGCTTACTATTATTATTACCTATTTATTTACTCTCTACCAGGTACAGGGCTTAGTGCTTTACATGAATCACCTTGTTTAAATCTGATAGCTTAGCAAAGCATCATCTCCATCTTACAAATGAGGAAATTGAGGCATAGGTGAAATGATGTGTTCAAGGTCATTCAGTAGTTTGTTGATTAGGGATTTTAACTGGGTCTGTGTCACAGCCAAACCTGCCCTCTTAACCATTCTATTATGCTGATCCCCTTGATCCTGATTTTACATTTCTGTTTTAATTGAATGTGAGGTTTGGTCAAAGCATTGCCTCAGGGCTTGTTGAGAGCAACAAACACAGAAATGTATTTAGACATATATATGGCCTTAAACCCAGTGCTTTTGTGATGTTGTACCTAACGGTTGGTGTCCCCACTTTCACTGTTAAATCAGTTTTTGGCCTGTATGACCCTAAATCTAAACAATTCCATTTTCACTATTTGCAGGTCAAGCATCAAGATTCACTTTGACAGTGTTTTATGCTAACACTGTGGTGTTTGACTAATAGCTAAAGTATGTAGTCATGTTTCTCGCTTGGTCTCATACCTGTTTGTGTTGCAAGGCTGACCCAAAGGCAGTTTTGTGTTTCAATCTTGATTTTATTTACATCTTTTGTAGCCACTTATGTGACAAACGGTTGCCAGTGAGCATCCTGTACAGCCCTGCCCCCCTGTGGTCCACGCCATCAGTCTTTTTCTTTTGTGAGTTTTATAGTTATTTATAAATCTAAAACAGAGAGTAAAAGTAAATCCCACTAGTGGATTATGAGAATTTTGGAAAAACCGTCTAAAGCAACGTAGTGTGGAGGAAGGAAGAGTTAAATAAGGTTGCTACCTTTGTGTGCAGAAAGTGCCCTGGACGCTCTCCCTATACTGACAAAACCTTCCTAACAAAAGGTAGTGTGGGCTCTAAGCCACCCGGTTGTTTGTTTGTTTGTTTTGCTTTGTTTTGTTTCTTTTAGCTTTGTAACAATTGCATTCCAGTATTGCAGAGCTTGCTGTTTCATAGCTGCTAGAGACAGGCTGTTTTTTAGCTTTTTTTTTAAAACTAGGAACAGGTAAGCTCATCAGATAATGTTCTTTAAGAGAAGAATGCAATGTGTAGTTTTCACTTAAAACATTTGGTGTACAATTCTCTCTTCCTATAACACAAGTCTTTCCATATTAATGTGCTGAGAGTTTAATATTTAAAACTTTTTTCCTCACCAAATAAAGTGTTTCACTTGCCTAGAATCTAGGAGGATGTCTTTATTGATGTTTAAAAGTATGAATGGTGTTGAGGGTGAAGGGATGGATGTATTTGTTTCTTTGATCTTGTATGTTTATTAACTTTTTGCAATAACACATGTGATACTATTACAATTTTGCATATTTTTAGAACATCATTTTGAAACATCCAGATAGTATAGAATCAGAGCTAGAAGGCAGGCAGCTCATGGCTCATCCAGTCCAGTGTTTGTGAAGGTTACCAGATGATAAAACTTACTTGGATCACTTATTAAGAACTAGTTCCTAAGCCTCACTCAGAGACGTCCTCAACCAGAATCTCTTACGGAAGGGGGTTTGGAATCCATACTGTTAACAGTTACCCTGAGGTAATTCTTGTGATTAGGTGAGTTTAGGAAACATTGGTCTAGTCAACCTCTTAACTAAGGAAAGTAAACCCTGAGGAGAGAAAGCTAAGTGACTTGCTTAGGGCTACCCACCTAGCTAGTAGCATCAACAGGACTAGAACCTATGTCCCTGACTCTAGCATGGAGTTCTAGCATGGAGTTCTCTCCATTCCAACAAGCAGGACTTCTGGTTCCAAGTTCAAGGTACCTTTAAACTCTTGTTAGAGTTAAAGGCAGCCGCATCACTGAAAAAGCAAACATATAGGTTTGCTGTTGGTTTTATTTGCCTTGTGATTTTGATGTCAATATTTTTGATATCCAGCATTCAAACCATCTTTGACAGGCATTTTGTTACATGGAAAATAAGTCTGAATGTGTGACCTCATTTTATTTTAGTTTACTTTGAGTTTTTTTACTCTGCTAAGGTTAGACTACGAGTGTGTTTTAAGAAATGGGTATTGATATCTAGATTGAAGCCTCAGGTAGTTCAGTGTAAGCTATTTCTTTTTATTTTGAGTTAACTTGTTTTAGATATCCTCGAATGATTTTGTTGTTGTTATTTCTTCTGTGAGAGTAATGAAGATTGGATTTGGGACTATGGGCTGAAACTTCTTTGGCGCTTTTAATTTTTGTTCAAGGTACAGGTCTGCGAAGTTTCCATTGAAATAGTCATCAAAGCATTTGAAGCATGTGTTCCATTCATACATCTATGGGCCCCTTTTTTCAGGTTTTTTATAATGTAAGGTAAACTCTTTCAGATGATGCAGTCTGACTTGGGGGTTATTTGTGTTAGAGTCACCGAAGCCTTTTAGGTCAGTGGACACCACAGTTGAATATCAGCTCTGACTTAGTATGATCTGGACAAAACAGGAAAGGATCTTGTTTTGCTTTTTCTCTTGGTTTTTATGGGGATTACGTAGCACCTGCCCCTTCCGCTCAAAAGGGCCTCAGAATTATTTAAATTCTGAAACATTCCAAACTACTGTGACGTACCCGTGAATTTTAATTATTAGCAAAACCTAAACAAGTTTAAAATATTTTTAACCAGGAAAATGCACAAAATACACTGAGCCAACATAATATTTTATGGTTTTATTTGCTTTTGAACTACTTAAACTTTTAAGAACAAACCTCTGGACTCGAATTAGATGTTTACAAAACTTTAGTTACATATAAAGTAGTATGTTTCTTTCTAAAGGGCCCTTTTCTCTAAATGCATGTATTTTAATTGGTAGTCAGCATGAATTCCAGTAAGATTTGCTTGGCGTATAAAGAACATTTATTAAACTAAATACATGGAAATGGATGACTGGGATTGAATACAATTTTAGTATTGTCTTTTCATCATCTTTTTCTCAGAACACAAATGCGAAACCCCAAATCCTACCAACACTGCAAAGGAGAGACAATAAGAAGCATTCTTTCTTTCAGATCACATCACTGGCACCTCCAGAATGTCTACATAGAGAGATGTTAGGGGTGGCAGGCTGTGGAAGGGGAGGAAAGGGGACTAAGAACAAGCGTCTTCTGTAGATGATGTTTATTAGACTGGCTTAGGGCTTGATGAAGGTAATGGGGGTGCTGACCCTCCCCCACGTTTACATCTGTGCAACCGTTGATCATAAATACTGCTGTAATGATGGTGAGATCCTCATGTCTTCATACTTAACCCCCTCTTGCTGTCAGACCTAGGTGGGATTTTTTTTTTTTTTTAAATTCACATCCTGTGGGGAGGATACCACCTGCTAGCATAAAGGTTAAGAAAAATGTGCTCTTCCTGGATCTACTTTGGACAAGTAACTTAACCTCTTTAAGCCTCAGTTTTTTCCATAGTAAAATGGGATATTTTGTAACTCATAAGGTGCTTAGTAAGGATTCATGTGATAATGAATATGAAACTGCTTCTAGTAGTACTTGGCACTTAGTGTTCAGTTCACCATTATCTTTTTTTTTTTTTTTTTTTTTTTTTTGTGTGCGGGGGCCCT
>NW_020185331.1:5634397-5866203 GCF_003031525.2 Neophocaena asiaeorientalis asiaeorientalis
GTGTTCATTCAACCATTATCTTTTTTTTTTTTTTTTTTTTTTTTTGCGGTACGCGGGCCTCTCACTGTTGCGGCCTCTCCCGTTGCGGAGCACAGGCTCCGGACGCGCAGACTCAGCGGCCATGGCTCACGGGCCCAGCAGCTCCGCGGCATGTGGGATCCTCCTGGACCGGGGCACGAACCCGTGTCCCCTGCATCGGCAGGCGGGCTCTCAACCACTGCACCACCAGGGAAGCCCCACCATTATCTTTATGTAATGGCTCTGTAGACTCTTCCACGTTGTTCTTGGTCTTTCTCTAGACTAAAGATTGCAAGTCAAGAGAGACGCCTTGGGCCATGTGTGCTGACCGTTGTTATGAATGTTGAGATCTTTTTTTTTTGGCCGCTGCCGTTGGCGGGATATTAGTTCCCCAACCAGGGATTAACACGGGCCACGGCAGTGAAAGCGTCGAGTCCTAACTGCTGGACTGCCAGGGAGTTACCCTGGATGTTGAAATCTTGAAAGTGGCTAATTGTTAGGTTTTTCTTTTTATTGTGATTGAATTCAAGGCTTTTTTTTTAGCGGTTGCTGTTACTTATGAGATGACCACATGTGTATATATTTTTAAGGAAAACAAGGCAATTGATTACGTGTTCTACCCTCCTTAGAGTAAGAATGCTGAATTTAAAAAAATTCTTCGTTCTCCTTAACTGTAAGTGACTGAAAAAAACAACAAAGTTTAAAAGAAATAGAACAAGTGCTCATGGATTTTGGAAACCTTTGAAGAACTAGAGTTTGAAGACTAAAGGAAGATCTCAGATTACTCAGATAAAATCTTTTAACATTGATTACATCAAAAGCATAAAAAATGGCAATGTCTAATATAGCAAGTTTTTGTTGCTTATAGCAATGTAACTTTTTAATACTTTTAGAAGGCAACCAGGAGTCATAAAAATGTCCTACAAAGGGTTTAGTAATTTCCCCTGGAAATCTTAATTCAGTGATATAATTCAGGAGAAGAAAAGAGTTACGTTGGCTTTTCATGTTGTATGTATATTGCAAAAAATATCTAAAAATAGTGAAAAATTCGAGATAAATGTATCTAACACTTCAAGATGGACATGGAGGGGAAGGAGTTAAGAAAATTGTAGGTGTCAACTAATCACAACCATTTAATGATCATTTTGAAAGCCATGTAGCAGTATGGGAAAATTTTTGCTGATTATTTTGCATAGATTATTGATATGTAAAAATATACATGTATACAGACTGAAAGGAAACATGGAAGAAGTGTTAATAGTTGATGTGTTAGGATAGGGTAATCATAGCCAGTCTTTGCAAAAATCCCTTTGTTAACTTTGTAGAATAACATACCTGGAAAATATTCAAATTTGCTGAGAACATTATGAGTCCTGGTCTTAGGGAAAACTAACCTTTACTAACAGAGAACTCATTCCATTTCTCCTTAGGAACATTTTACTGCTGAAACAAATGGTTACTTTAAAATTTAAAAAAATTGAAATCTAATTCACATACCACAAAATTCACCCTTTTAAAGTGTACAACTTGGCGGCTTTTAGTGTATTCACAAGGTGTACAGCCATCACTACTGTCTACTTCCAGAACATTTTCTACTCCAGAAAGAAACCCATCAGTAGTCACTCTCCATTCTCCTCTCCCCACAGTCCTTGGAAACTGTTAATCCGCTTTCTGTCTCTATGGATTTGCCTGTTCTGGACATTTCATATAAATGAAAGCATACACACTGTGGCCTTTTCTGTCTGGCTTCTTTTACTTCGTGTAGCGTTTTCAGGGTTCATCCATGTACATCTATATGGCATGTATCAGTACATCCAAGTACATACATGTAGCATGTATCATTATTTCATTCATTCATTTTTTATGGTCAAATAATATTCTATTTTATGGATATACCACTTTTTGTTTATCCACCTATCAGTAGATGGACATTTAGGCTGTTTCAGCCTAGTTTTTGGTCATTATAAATAATGGTGCTGTGACTACTGGTATACGTGTTTTTGTGTGGACATAAGTTTTCAATTCTCTTGTGGGATAACTAGAAGTAGGTTGGCTGGGTCATATGGTAACTCTATTTTTAACTCTTTGAGAAGCTGCCAAACTGTTTTCCAAAGTGGCTGCACCACTTTACATTCCCCCCAATAAGGTATGAGAGTTCCAATTTCTCCATATCCTTGCCAACTCTTGTTATTGTGATTTGTTTGTTTGTTTGTTTAATTATTGCCATCCTAGTAAGTGTGAAGTGGTATCTCATTGTGTTTTTTTTTTTTTTTTGGCTGGGCTGGGTCTTAGTTGCGGCACATGGGATCTTTAGTTGCGGCATGCGTGTGGGATCTAGTTCCCTGACCAGGGATTGAACCCAGGCCCCCTGCATTGGGAGCGCAGAGTCTTTAGCCACTTGACCACCAGGGAAGTCCCATCTCATTGTGGTTTTGATTTGTATTTTCCTAATGGCTAATGATGTTGAGGATCACTTCATGTGCTTATTGGCCATTTGTTTATCTTCTTTGGAGAAAAGTCTCTTCAGATATTTTGCCCATTTTTAATTGTGTCTTTTTATTATTGAATTGTAATAGTTCTTTATGTATTCTACATACTAGTTTCTTACCAGGTATATAATTTGCAAATATTTTCTCATATTCTGTGGGTTGTCTTTTCACTTTCTTGGTAGTAACCTTTGAAGCAGAAAAGTTTTGATTTTGATGAAGTCCAATTTCTTTCTTTTTTTTTTTTTTCTTTTGTTGCTTTGTTTTTATTGTCATATCTAAGAAACCATTGTCCAGTCCCAGGTCACAAAGGTTTATGCCTGTGTTATCGTCTAAGACTTTCATAGGTTATCTTTTACATTTAGGCCTTTAATCCATTTTGAGTTAAGTTTTGTATGTGCTGTGAAATAGGGGTCTAACTTCATCCTTTTGCATGTGAATATCATGTTGTTCCAGCACCATCTGTTGAAAAAACTACTCTTTCCCCATTGAATTATCTTGGCATCCTTGTCACAAGTCAATTGACCATAAATGTGAGGGTTTATTTCTGGACTCTAAATTCTTTTCCACTGATCTATGTCTTCATATGTCTTCATATGACAGTACCACACTCTTTTGATTCTTGTAGCTTTGTACTAAGTTTTTTTTTAATAAATAAATTCATTTATTTTTTTATTTTTTAAATAATTTTTTAAATGTATTTACTTATTTATTTTTGGCTGCATTGGGTCTTCGTTGCTGCGCACGGGCTTTCTCTAGTTGTTGCGAGCAGGGGCCGCTCTTCCTGCAGTGCACTGGCCTCTCATTGCAGTGGCCTCTCCTGTTGTGGAGCATGGGCTCCAGGTGTGCGGGCCTCAGCAGTTGCAGCATGCGGGCTCAGTAGTTGTGGCGCATGGGCTCAGTTGCTCCGTGGCATGTGGGATCCTCCTGGACCAAGGATCGAACCCATGTTCCCGGCATTGGCAGTCAGATTCTCAACCACTGCGCCACCAGGGAAGTCCCTTGTACTAAGTTTTGAAATCGGGAAGTATGAATTCTCCAACTTTGTTCTTCTTTTTCATGATGATTTTGATTGTCAGGATTGCTTGCATTTCTGTATGAATTTTTCATGGATCTTCTTGTCCATTTCTGCAGAGGCAGTTGGAATTTTGATAGAGATTGCATTGAATCTGTAGATCAATTTGGGGAGTATTGCAGTGTTAATATTAAATCTTTCATCCATGAATATGGGATATCTTTCCATTTATTTAGGTCTTCTTTAATTTCCTTCAACAATGTTTTGTATTTTTCAGTGTATTTGCAATCTTTTTGTTTTGGAATAAAATTTTTTTTGATGCTATTGTAAATGGAATTGTTTTATTACTTTTATTTTTAGATTGTTCATAGGTAGTATATAGAAATATAATCTACCTTTGTATATTGATCTTGTAGCCTGCAACCTTGCTGAACTCATTTATTAGGTAACACATGGTTCTTAAAATAGGAAAGTGCTTTTCAAAAATATGTGAATTTTGGGGGGGGTTACCTTATGTTTCATTTGATTGTAGTGGACTTTATTTTTTCCTTAAAAAAAGTTAGGCATTTTAACTTAACACTTTCATATGTATAGAGTGAAGCTCTATTGACGACTGACATTGTCATTCTTTGGGAAATTTGTTAGGAAAGAGTAACATTTCTATTTCAGATTCAGATTAGATATACAAAAAAAGAAATAGGCTATATGAAATGTGTCAAAGACACCAAAAATATAGCTGGCTGGAGCTTGGGAGTTTAAAAGTTAATTTGTTTCTGTCTAATGTTTAGAGTGGTTTTGTATCAGACTTGGGATTTGGGCTAGAAGATGAGCACAGAAAAGGCTGCATTTGCTTAGTATCTAAGTGGTTCTGTAGTGCCTTTCTTCTCCAGGCCCCATTTTACCAAGGGTTTTTCTTTGGGTTGTTTTTACAGAGACTAGGAAAAACCCTGACTTTTAGTCACTCTGCATTTCATACTGTCATTGTCAGTATGATTCTTGAGGTTTTGGGGTACCAGGTAACCAGAAGAGACAAAATGAAACTCTATGCTCTTTTTTTTTTTTTTCTTTTTTTGTGCGGAGTGCGGTGGTGGTGGTGGGGCTGGTAATCTGAGAGAGAGAATGTTTTCCCATGCTAGCAAAGGCAGACTGAGGGCATCATCTGATCTTTATGGGAGTGTGCAAAGCCTCAGTTTTTCCATTTGCCCATCTGCAATCATAAAAACAATGTGCTGACTCAACTTGGAGCCTCTGCAGAATGGCATTCGGGGCTTAGGCAGTACTGAGAAACATGCAAGAGATGGAAATATTTGAACAGGTTTTTAGAGGTAACATTAAAAACAGCTAGAATGAGACAACATGCTCTCTCATCTCTTTCAAGATTTGTTTCCTTTAGTCACTAGTGTACCACCTTGATTTAAGGCATGGCAGGAATAATTTGGTTTCTATAGAGTTGATTACCAAGCAGAGAGATTTTTCTTGCTCCAGTGGTTATACTTTAGGGGCATGAGATTGTTTGGGGTGGGGGTGAGGTCTGCTGCAAGCAAATCAATTGGGTAAAATACTATTCCCATCATATCGTGTGGGCCATCTGCTAACTTTTTTCTTTAAAATTTTTACTTCCTTGTTCCTGTGTACATACATTTACCTGCAAAGGCTAGAAGAACATTTACTAAAATATTAATTGAAAATGACTACCTCTTGATGGTGGGTTTTAGGGGAGGAAGTATGTTTTTCTATGTTGCTTCAAGTTTTTTAAAAAAATTTTTTTATTGAAGTGTAGTTGATTTACAATGTTGTGTAAGTTTCGGGTGTACAGCACAGTGATTCAGTTATATTCTTTTTCAGATTCTTTTCCCTTATAGGTTATTAGTTCCCTGTGCTATATAGTAGGTCCTTGTTAATTCTTTTTTTTTTTTTATTTTATTTAATTTTGGCTGCGTTGGGTCTTAGTTGCTGCGCGTGGGCTTTCTCTAGTTGTGGTGAGTGGGAGCTACTCTTCATTGCGGTGTGCGGGCTTCTCATTGATGACTTCTTTTGTTGTGGAGCATGAGCTCTAGGCGTGTGGGCTCAGTAGTTGCAGCACACAGGCTCAGTAGTTGCGGCACATGGGTTCTAGAGTGCGGGCTCAGTAGTTGTGGCACACGGGCTCAGTTGCTCCACGGCATGTGGGATCCTCCCGGACCAGGGATTGAACCTGTGTCCCCTGCATTGGCAGGCAGATTCTTAACCACTGTGCCAGCAGGGAAGTCCTGATTATCTATTTTATACATATGTTAATCCCATCAAGTTGTTTTTTTAAGCACGTGTTTTGTAATGTTTGGGGAAAAATGAAATCCATTAAAATTTTATTAAAAGTATAAATTTTGGGGCTTCCCTGGTGGCACAGTGGTTGAGAGTCCGCCTGCCTATGCAGAGGACGCGGGTTCGTGCCCCGGTCCGGGAAGATCCCACATGCCGCGGAGCGGCTGGGCCCGTGAGCCATGGCCGCTGAGCCTGCGTGTTCGGAGCCTGTGCCCCACAACGGGAGAGGCCACAACAGTGAGAGGCCTGCGTACCGCAAAAAAAAAAAAAAAGTGTAAATTTTGTAACTTGAACTACTGATTTAGGTATTTAAGTGAAATTCAGTGTACTTAGGTGAAACTTATCCTTTTTTTCCCTAGGAAATATGGAATATTTTGTCATAGTGCAACCATGCTGTCATTTGTGCCATTTTATCCTCCTCACTGGAATCCTTCGTGTTTGGAATGAAAAACGAATAGCATTTAAAAACCCATAAGGTGTGTGTGTTTATGCGTACATGTGTGTGAGTGCACGTGTGCATGTACAACAGCTTAGCAAAATTAATATTGTATTTGAAAAAAAGGAATTTAGGTTTTTGTGTTGCATTTGTGTTCAAAACATGTTAGCATTTGACAAAATCCAGTTTAGATTTGTATCTGGACTGCCTGGAATGAAGCTGTTTGATACTTACTTGATTGCCCTTATTAAATAAAAGATTGGTGAAGTAGCTGAGTTTCACCTACAATTGTACTTTTAGCATAAAGCAATCCCGAGATACCTCTCACTTGGGGACATTGAGTTTCTGGAAACTGATGCTTCCTTTTATCTATAGAAATCATCCTATAAAGGACAGGGAATCCTGCTCAGTGCTCTGTGGTGACCTAAGTGGGAAGGAAATCCAAAAAGGAGGGGATATATGTATACATATAGCTGATTCACTTTGCTGTACAGCAGAAACTAACACAACATTGTAAACCAACTATACCCCAGTTAAAAAAAAAAAGAAATAATCACTGTAAAACCAGTAATAATTATTAAAAGAGAACAAAAGAGTAAAAGGAATGTACTGGAACCACACATGCTTGAAGCTCAGTAGTTTCCAGACTACCTTATACATTTGCTACAATAAAAAGACTTTTTAACTTTGATGAGATCAGGTATTTCTTTGATTATATTCCTATGAAATTATGTACCTGTTATACATCATTTATCTCAGATAGATAAAAATATGTGACTTTCTTTCTTTTTCTGAACGTATACAGAAACTTTATATTTATTTGTAGGATAAGTTAGCTGTCATTTAGGCATCTTTCCTAAAGTGTGTTTTCAAATGAGATAAAATAATGACAGTGGATTTTGCCTCTATTCCTTTTATCTAACTTCCCAAGAAAACGAAGCATTTTAGGAAGTGAAATTGATGTTTGCTTTCTTACAAACAGTAGTGTTCTTAAATAGTCCCGTGCATATTAGGCAGTCAAATAAATTTATTATTACTCAGTTCCTTGATATTTAAAAATATACAGAAGTTTTGGCATGGTTACTCTACAGTGAAGCTCATCAATTGACACAGAACCTTTGCCAGCATTTAAGCATAACCCTCTCAAATATGAATGGACAGCCAAACATCTACGGGTGTTTGAGGAGAGCCTCTAACAGTCTCATAGTGAGACTAAACAAACAGAAAAAAGAATGTTAATTGACGTAAGCTGGTTGAGCACACGTTAGCTAAAATCCAACAAACCAAGTTCTCACTACAGGTATTACTTTCTCTGACCTCTTAAGGCCACTTACCAAACCAGCTGTTAGTAGCAACTGTGAAGACTTGCTGCCTCTTCATACATGGTACAGATAGAATCCTTCCTGTATTCATTCAACCCGCCTGGTTGTCTGAGGCTCCCAACTAGGGCGAATGTTGTAAATACTTCCTTAAAGCTTCCTTAGCCTCACTGCATGTGCAGACGCCAATGTAGGCATTTCTGGCAGAGTTATGCGTGTTCAGGAATCGTTACCTGTCTAGTTTTCCTTTATCCTTTTACTACAAGAGTTCCTAAGGAACAGGTAGTTACTTCCTTTTCCTTGCCCCTGCCTTCATATTTAATCCTCTGCAGTCTGGCTTCAAACTGTCATGACCAGTGACTCCTTTTATTCTCAAATCCACGTCTTGGTTGTCATCCTTCCTCACTTCCTTGACTCCTTTGCTGCTTTTCACATTCAGGTTAGCTCTTCAGCACAGTCTTGTTTCTCTTCCTGTTTCTCTGACTCCTTCCTTTTCCTTTTAGATTCCTGATTTCTTCCTTCCATTTCTAATTGAGCATTCCCCAAGATTTTGTCTTTATCTTCCATGGTCTTTTTCCATCTTTAGAATGTTTTCTTTGACTCACTTTTAATCCTTAAGCATTTATTCAGTGTCATAATTTAAAAAAACTGTGTGGGACGCAAAGATGACTTAGATATTTTTCCTGTTCTCAAGTAACTTTTAATACATAGGAACTTTATACTCTCTTTGCCCCCTGTATCTTGTTACCAAATTTAATTGACATTTTTTGAAAATACCTCTTACACTTTTTGTTTTCTTTCCATTCCAGCTTCTACTACTGCAGCCCTTAGTCGCTTTTATTTGTGCCTCATTCAGTGCCTACTCTGTCTTAGGTGCTCCATAAATGCATTTTCAATGAATGAATGGATCAATCTCTTCATCTTGATTATTGTAAAACTTCCAAGATTGCTTCCCTTATTTTGTCTGTTTCATCAAGTATGCCTCTACTAAGTTGATCTTCCTTAAACATAATTTTCATCTTACTAGTTTATTAGAAACCTCCTGTAATCAAAATAGTATGATATCATCTTCCGTGGACTGAACTGTCACCCCCACACCCCCAATCATATGTTGAAGTCCCCGGTATGATGGTATTTGGAGATGGAGCCTTTGGGAGGTAATTAGGGTTAGATGAGGGTGGGGCCCTCATGATGGGGTTAGAGGAAGAAGGAGACAGAGATTACCCTCTCTCTGCCATGTGAAGACACAGGAAGAGGGCTCTCACCAGGAACTGCTGGCTCTCTGCCAGCACCTTGATCGTGGACATCCCAGCCTCCGGAACTGTGAGAAATAAATGTCGGTTGTTTTTGCCATTCTCTATGGTATTTTGTTATAGTAGCTCAAGCAGACTAATACATTGTCTTTTTACCTATCAAAATAGCCAGGATAGAAAAAAATGATAAAAGTAAGATGAATGAGTTCCAGATGTCTGCTATACAACATTGTATCCATAGTTAACAATACTGTATTGTACACTTAAAATTTTAAGAGGGTAGATCTCATATTAAGCATTCTTACCATAATGAATATCTGCTCAAGTCCCTGCTTTCAGTTCTTTTGAGTATATACCCAGAAGTAGAATTGCTGGATCATATGGTTATTCTATTTTCAATACTCTGAGGAGCTAAATTTTTTTTTTTTTTTTGGCGGTACGCGGGCCTCTCACTGTTGTGGCCTCTCCCGTTGCGGAGCACAGGCTCCGGACGCACAGGCTCAGCGGCCATGGCTCACGGGCCCAGCCGCTCCGCGGCATGTGGGATCTTCCCGGACCGGGGCACGAACCCGTGTCCCCTGCATCGGCAGGCGGACTCTCAACCACTGCGCCACCAGGGAAGCCCTAAATATTTTTTTTAAATAGAAAAATTTATAAACAATCTAAAAATCTAGTTTTTAGGAATGGTGAAGCAAATCTGGTTATGTACATTTGATGCAACCATTTAGAGTAATGTAAGGTTTTTAATAACATAGGGAAATGATTATTTTAAGTAAAAAAAAGCAACATGGGCTCAGCTATGGTTCTAAAACTACATAAAAAGATGGTAGGGGGACTTCCCTGGTGGTGCAGTGGTTGGGAATCCGCCTGTCAATGCAGGGGACACGGGTTCCATCCCTGGTCTGGGAAGATCCCACATGCCGTGGAGCAACTAAGCGCGTGCACCACAACTACTGAGCCTGCGCCCTAGAGCCCGTGAGCCACAACTACTGAGCCACGTGCCACAACTACTGAAGCCCGTGCACCTGGAGCCCGTGCTCCGCAACAAGAGAAGCCACCGCTTACTGCAACTAGAGAAAGCCTGCATGCAACAACGAAGACCCAATGCAGCCAAAAAAAAAAAAAGATGGTAGGAAGTACACTAAAATATTACTAATAAAGATAGGATGATTTTTGTATTTATTGTATTACTTTTCTATATTTTCTAAATTAAGCAGGCATTACTTTTTTTATATATAGTCATCTTTATTATCATTTATGAATACATTAGAAACTGACATGGATCTCTTTAATAAGACACCTATGTTCTCATGGGCATCTGCTTTCAATTCATTGTTATGTAGTTAGAAAATCCACTTGAGAGGTAAAAAAGGCCAAGTAATATGTTAGTGTCATTATGACAGGTTTTCACCTCATAGGCACACTGAAAGGGCCTCTGGGCCTCCCAGGTCAAAAGACTATACTGTCTTCACAGACCTGCCCACACACAAGTGTCTTTTGGAATCCCTTATAAATTTCAGTGGGCACCTGGCCAAAAGAACATTCTATTACTGTACTGGTTTTTAAGGTGCAGTTCCAGGGTTAAACATTGTGTCCAAACTTAACATTTTCAAACTGTCCAGGCTTATCTTCCAAAAATAGTGTATTACTCACTTTACCAATTCTCCCTGCCAAATAAAGACCCCAAAGCCTTAAGTGTTAACTGCAGAGAAGTTAGGCGAGGCTCGTTTTCTCTCCCCAGGTCATTTGGAATCCCAAGTGAATGCAAGCACCACAAACACAGGGCAATAGTCTTCCCCCAAAGCAAGCAGGCATTACTTTTTCTTTTTTAATTAAAAAAATTTTATTTATTTAATTTAATTTATTTTATTTTTGGCTACTTTGGGTCTTTGTTGCTGCATGTGGGCTTTTCTCTAGTTGCAGAGAGCGGGGGCTACTCTTTGTTGCGGTGCTCAGGCTTCTCGTTGCAGTGGCTTCTCTTGTTGCGGAGCATGAGCTGTAGGAGCAAGGGCTTCAGTAGCTGTGGCACGCGGGCTCAGTAGTTGTGGCTCGGGGACTCTCGAGCACAGGCTCAGTAGTTGCAGCGCATGGTCTTAGTTGCTCCACAGAATGTGGGATCTTCCCAGACCAGGACTCGAACTTGTGTCCCCTGCATTGGCAGGTAGATTCTTAACCAGTGTGCCACCAGGGAAGCCCTTTATTATTTAGGGGGAAAATAGAAGAAAACTTACAAGAGTTCCCTTTATCTCCTGTATGGAATCCAGACCCTTCCAGAGTTTGCAGAGCTCTTCATATTCTGGCTCTAACCCATATTTGTACCTTTTGTCCAAAAGGGCAGTCTCATAACTTCATATATGTAATATGTGTATGTCTGTATGTCTATATTTACATGTGTATAAGTGTTTCTATATAAACATACTGTGGCTGGCACCCTTCTGCTCATGTTCCTTTTCCTAAAAGACACTTGGTTCTGCCCACCGAAGACTCTGCTGTGCCTTTAATACCTTGTTAGAATGCCGTTTTTTTCTTGAAATCTCTGCTGATTTCTAACTCTTACACCACTTATAATTATATCCTATATATTTAACACCTCTATTTCTTAATTCTTTTTGGTCTTTAAATTACTACTTTTGTATCTCTTATACTGCCTCTTTCAAGATTGACCTTGTTCTTTTCTGCCTAATTTTCACTCATCCTCCCCTCATGCAACTTTTTATTTTGAAAAAAATTCCAACACAGAAAAGTTTAAATAATGGTGTAATGAATTCCTGTATACCTCTCATCTAGATTTATTAATTGTTAATATTTTGCCACTTTTGTCTCTCTTTCCATATATACATATGTACATATATGTGTGTTTCTTTTTCCCTGAACCATTGATCATTTGAAAGTAGGTTGCAGATATCATGATACTTCACTCCTAAATACTTCAGCGTGTGTCTCTTAAATATAAGGATGTTCTCCCAAATAATCGCAGTAACATTATCACACTCAAGAAATTTGATATCAATACAAATATATTGTCTAATATTCAACCATATTCATTTAATTGTCTGATCTCTTTGGTGTCCTTTTAAAAATTTTTTGATCTATATTTTATTATTTTTTTACACAATTTTTAAAGGTTACTTTCCATTTACAGTTATTACAAAATATTGGCTATATTCCCTGTGTTGTACAATACATCCTTGAGACTATCTTACACCCAGTAGTTTGTACCTCTCACTACCCCACCCCTATATTGCCCCTTCCCCCCCGCCACTGGCAACCACTAGTTCGTTCTCTATATCTGTGAGTCTGCTTCTTTTTTGTTATATTCATTAGTTTGTTGTATTTTTTAGATTCCACGTATAAGTGATATCATACAGTATTTGTCTTTCTCTGTCTAGATTATTTCATTTAGCATAATGCCATCCAAATCCATTCGTGTTGCTGCAAACAGCAAAATTTTGTTCTTTTTTATGGCTGACTAGTATTCCATTTGTGTGTGTGTGTGTGTGTGTGTGTGTGTGTGTGTGTGTGTGTGTGTATACACATACATATACTACATCTTCTTTATCCACTCATCTGTTGATAGACGCTTAGGTCATTTCTGTGTCTTGGCAATTGTAAATAATGCCTCTGTGAGCATTGGGGTGCATGCATCTTTTCTAATTGGTGTTTTTGTTTTGAATATATTCCCAGCAGTGGAACTGCTGGGTCATTTGATAGTTCTATTTTTACTTTTTTGAGAAACCTCCATACTGTTTTCCATGGGGGCTGCACCAATTTACATCCCCACCAACAGTGTACAGGGTTCCCTTTTCTCCACATCCTTGCCAACATTTGTTATTTGTGTTCTTTTTGATGATGACCATTCTGACAGATGTGAGGTGATACCTCATTGTGGTTTTGATTTGCATTTCCCTGATGATTAGTAATGTTGAGCATCTTTTCATGTGTGATGTCCTTTAATCTGGCATAGTTCCCTTTCCCTTTTTTCTTTCATGGCATTGACATTTTTGGAGTCCAGGCTAGTTGTTTTGTAGAATGTTCCACAATCTGGATTTGTCTGACTTTTTTTCCCTCATAGTTAGAATCAGTTAATTTATTTATTTTTTTTTCTGGCAAGAATACTACATTGAAAAGTACCTTCCTCCCTTGATAATTAATGAGTAAGCTGTGGGGTGATATTTTGAGATTGTGTTTTCCCTGAACCCCTCCCACACTTTCATCCAATGGTTTTGTCATCTTACTCCTTTTAAAAAGTTTCATTCTGCAAAGTCTCTCTTGTCCATCTTTGTCGATATTAAACCGTTCCTTCTTCCATTCTAGCGTGAAAATAGATGTTTGAGATAGGAAGACATAGTAGTGAATCTATTTCAAACATCTTATTTTCTAGATGAGCACTAAGTGTTTTCCCAAGAGCAGTTGTGTAGTTAGTGACAAAGTTAGGACCAGAACCTGGATTTCCTGGTTCTTAATCCAGTGCTACTTCCAACTGCCTCCTATTGACCCTTAACCAATAATACAAGACACAAAGCAAGTATGTATTACCTCAAATAGAGTATATATATTTTTGCAAGTAGAAAGCACATACTAGTTTTCCTTTTGCATGCATTCCTTTATTCACTTATTCAAAAGAGGCACATCAGGCTCTTCTCCTACCTGCCCCTCCCATGTCCTTCAAGCTGCAGCCGTGCTCAAGTCGAGCTCCCTGCTCTCCACCTCTCTGTCTTCCTAGGTGCTGTTGCTTTGGCTTGTTACATTTGTCTTTCCTTTCTCTTTTTTAATTGATTTTTATTTTATTTTTAAAATGAAAAAATTTAATTATTTTTTGATGAATAAAAATTGTGTATATTTAAGGTGTTATCTTTTGACTTTTTGATAATAGCCATTCCATCAGGTGTAAGGTGATATTGTGGTTTTTATTTGCATTTCCCTGATGATTAGTGGTGTTGAGCATCTTTTCCTATACCTATTGGCCATTTGTATGTCTTCTTGGAAACATGTCTATTCAGGTCCTTTGCCTATTTTTAAAGTCCAGTTATTTGGGTTTTGTTTGTTTGTTTTTTGTGTTTTTTGCTATTGAGTTATATTAGTTTCTTATATATTTTAGATATTAACCCCTCATTAGATACATGGTTTGCAAATTTTTTTTCCTATTCTATAGGTTGCCTTTTCAT
Organism: Neophocaena asiaeorientalis asiaeorientalis; assembly: GCF_003031525.2. Lineage (NCBI taxonomy): Eukaryota > Metazoa > Chordata > Mammalia > Artiodactyla > Phocoenidae > Neophocaena > Neophocaena asiaeorientalis. Next base: position 5,648,391 of record NW_020185331.1, read on the forward strand.
TCTGTTGATTGTTTGCTGTGCAGAAACTTTTTAGTTTGCTGTAGTCCTATTTGTTTATTTTTTCTTTTGATGCCTGTGTCAATGCCAAAAAATCATTGCCAAGACCAATGTCAGGGAACCTTTCACCTACTTCCCTTCTCTTTTTAACTATTATATGAGCTGAGTTGAGTTCTGCAGAGGAGGCCTTTAACTACCCACCTTGCAGCTGAATTAGGTGCCCTCTTCTGTTATTATAGGACCTAGTTCATACCTCATATATCACTGTGTGGATTTTGTTTTTCCTTTTGGTAATTGTTGTTTACAATTCTCTTCTCCTTTATTGGACTGTGAGCTCGTTGAGGTCAGGAATTTTTGTTTAGTTCATCTCTGGGCTTGCCACTTAGAGTGCTCAATCAATGTGTACTTTAGCAGTGAAGCCATTTCAACTCTGCGGTCATTGATTGCTTTACCATAAAGACATGGTTGAGACTCAGAATTCCAAGTCCCTCCAGTTCTGATAACTTCCATAAATATTTGATCTAGAATGTATGAGGCAGTATGGAAAGCTATTTTATATGTTATGTAAGTCCTCAAGGAACATGGCGGGGAAAGTCCTGACTGTAGTTATAAAAAAGACAGAATGAGTTAATTGGTGCTATAGGGAGTGTTCTGCGGTGCTCTAGCACTGAGAAGATGGAGGCGTACTTAGGGCAGTCTCGAAGAAGGCCAAAAGCTGAGGGGAGGGTCAGAGCATTTCAGTTGGAGGGAACAAGTTGGGAAAGGCATAGGATCAGAAAAGTTGTGTTTGGGAGAATTTGAGCAGTTGATTTGACTGGTTTTTAGGATTCTTTGCCTTATAAATAGTGTACATGTAAATGGTTCTTTGTACATATTGATTGCTATCCTGAGTGTTTTCCATTTTGCTTTTAGGGAAAAGTAGGGTATATTTACTGGTACTAACTGAACACCTGTATTGCCAGAAAAATCTCTTTGTTGGGGTAATTTCTACCTTGGAGGACTTTTTAAAGCAAGGGCTTGAGGTAGCCCATTCTTCCAACCCAAGTATTTTTTAAAGGTCTTTTCTCCACTTCTTGTGCAACACCTAAAAGCCCAAATTCTTCACTCCTGGGTTAGATATGTGAAGCGTCAGGGGAAGTTCATTAGTGATTGACAACCTATGAGCCATTACTGCTTCAATTCTGAACTTGTTTTCTGTAGCCTGAAAGCTTTACTTAATTATTTTGATATACATCCAGAATAGGACTTTAAGCATATTGAGAAAGGGCTGGGGACTTCACTGTGGTACTTAATTTTCTAGCTGTTTACTTTTCAAATGAGGAGAAGACCTTGGAACATACTAATATCAGGTACCAACTTGGAGAACACAGTATTTGTTTTCTGAGAAAGAACTAAACACGTGCCTTTTTAATACATTAGTGTCCGGTTTTTTCTCTCTAAAATATACTTCTGCTTATATTTTGAATAACTCTTCACCAAATGCCAGAATTTTTTGCTCACAGTAAATGTTGGTAAGATGGAAAGTGTGAACCACGAAAGAACTGATTTTTTTTTTCTTATAAGTACTGGCTTACTCTGAGCAAGTTTTTAGTTACTAACCTCATTGTCATAAATTCCCCAGTCATGTGTTTTTAATCTCTTCTCTGGCATACATTTTAATTGTTTTCTTACTGCTTCATAGGTGCTATAATCCTTTTATAGTTTCCTGGGTTTTGAAATAAACCTATGAAAGGTTCAGGTTTATATTTAATAGCCATGTTTCACAGTGTTCTGAAGCTGTGAATAAGTTCAAGAAGGCAAAAGCTTTTGATGTGGAATGCCTTTGTTTCTATGTTTTAAAAAAATGTATTAGTCCTCCAGTGTTTCACATCGTGATGATTTTAGATATTGGCTGGGATTTTTAAAATGTTTAGAAATACTTATAAAGAAGAAATGTAGAAAAACACTGAAAATCCACAGGTTAAAAACACTGGTCTCGTAATTTTGTGTTACCGAGTTTCGAAAGATCATTTCTTTTTTGAAACATACTGTGTTTCTGTTGATGAGTAAGACTGTCACTGTCCTCTTGGAGCTTGCAGTTAAGTGCGGGAGATAGACATGGATCAGATAATTGCACAAATAGACTTGCCATCGTGGGTCGTGCTGGGGAGGAAAAGTGCTTGGTGCCATGAGAGAATGTCAGCAGGTGGGAAGTGAGGGAAGGAAGTGACTTTTGAGTGACTTGAGATCTGACAGTTAAGTCAGAGTCAACTAGGGGAAATTTGGGTGTGAAAAGAGAACATTACAGGGAGATAAGGTGAGGAGGTGGGACGGTAACATTGTGTATTCAAGGAACTGAAAGAAGATTAGTGTGGTTATTTAAGTCTAAACTTTTTAGATACTGATTTTAGTACTCTTTTAAAAAAGTGTTAAATAAGTACTGTTTCAAATACAGGCCTGTTGGGATTTATTAGCGGGGTACTGGCGAACAATATTTCAAAACCCAGTATTAGGGCAGCACTGGTCGAAGCCCATGGGACATGTTCTGTATGTCTCTGAAATATATCAATGCAGCTGTAACTGCAAAGTAGTTCTCCCTCAATACTTGAACAGAAGGCCTTGATGGTTCTGTGCTGGAAACATATAGGATGTGCTAGTGGGGTTAGTTGGTGATAATCATTGTAGGATCAGTGGGTATATTACGGGGGAACTTGGAATTATTTTCTACTGTTGAGTGTACAGGAGAAGAAAATATGACTTTGGTATGTGTTGAATTAACAATTGAGTCACTTTACACAGCTTTAATAAGTCAGTATCCCACCATTTATATAGTATAGAACTTTATGGACAGTGATTTGTGATTTCTCAGGGAAGACTTATGCGAAATAAAGTTCTAAAAAGTAAAAATTGCTGGCTTCAGGTTTTATTTAGATTGTTACTTAAAACTTGCCTAGCAAAAAGGAAGAGTTTTCATGTAATAGTGACCGTAGCTCCATTTACTGAGTATTTACTATAGGTCAGGTACCGTGCTATTTAATTTTACCTGCCAACAGCCCAATGAAATAGATATTATTATTCCTAACTTACAAGTCAGGAAACTGAAGCTCAGAAAGGCCAAGGAACTGTTTAAGCTTTCTCCAGGAGAAAGTGGCCGAGCGAGGGAGAATCTCAAACTGCTCAGAAACACTTAACCACTGTGCTATTCTGTATGTAAAATTGTTTTGTTTTTTTAACAGTTTGGTTTTTGTTAAGTTCATAAATCAATTAATAAATACTTATAAGACAGTGAGGGCCCTGGTATAGATCAACCTTTAACATCTCCTCTTACATCTGTTAAGAAGTATTTATTGACCTGACTGTGTGCAGGGCACAAAGCTGCTAGGCTAAGGCAGACAACCCAGAGATGAGGAAGTCTTAGCCCCCCATTTGGTTCAGGGCTTTGCAGCAGTGTCTCAGCAGAGGAGAAAGACGTTGCCGGGAGTTACTGGATAAGCCGGTGCTTTGAGACAGATGTTGTCTAAGAGCCACTTGGGGGAGGGGCAGACTTCAAGGAGAAGTGGGCTTTTGAAGAAGACCTTGAAAGATGAGTAGGATTTCCGCTGGTAGAGACAGGGAATGGAGAGGCTATTTCCTCTTGAGGATGAGTGTTAAAGGAAGGCAAGGAAGAGAGAGTAGTGGGGGATTCGGCTGGAAATGAAAACTGCCCTAGAAGGGAAAGTGTGTGAGTGTCAGGTTGAGTGACTTGAACTTTTTGCACTAGGTAATTATATATGTTCATTAGCATTTATCAAGCATCTCTTATGTTCAGTCGCTGTTTTTATATTAGGAAATCAATAAACGATTGTTTTTAGGGTTGTATAGCTTTTCTTCTCACTAAGGAAGGCTCTTCAATAGACTTTATTTAGGTCAGGACTTCTTTCATTTCTAAGGTCTTGACTTTTGTCCTTGGAATTAAACACTAATGGAAGAAAACCATCTTTTAAAGACAGGGACTAATTTCTGTGTTTAATTTTGATACAGTTTCAGGTGCCATATAGTAATTAATCTGGCATTTTGAGCTATATTAGCCTGGAGAACTGCTCACTTGGATATTACTTTTTGCTTCTCTAATAAATCCCTACACCTACCACAATCTAGAATACTACAATACTAAATAGCAATTGCTCTGGGAGAGAAAATTGAATTGTGTGATATTTTGGAAGGTCCACTTTTCATTTTTTCTTACTGTGTTGAATAATTTGAGACTCTTCTATATACTTAGTCTCAAGAAGTAATATTGTATGGAAAACAAAGGAATTAAAGTGAATATAATTTGAAATTGGATAGTTTTTGGCATGGCCTCATCTTAAAGCTATTCCCTTTTCCTGTATAGACTGTTGAGTCTGAATTGACGTGTTCTAGATCCCAGCAACTTGTGTTTGTTTTTTACAACTTGGTCTTTGTGCTTTGGCTTGTGATGGCTATTTCAGACTGGTGCTTTTAAAAACCCCTTTTAGACGATAGCCAGAATTCAGTGTGCGCTTTCAGAGGCAGAGATGGTAATCCTGGTTTTGGAAGTTTTGAGTGAGATCATTTTATTGTTACACATTTGCCAGTAATAACTACACATGAAAAAATGAATCAAATACGTTACTTCTGTTCAGGAGGGATTCTCAAGCTTTCTGTGGAAGAGTAAATGGAGTTGTGATTGTAACCCAGAAAGCTACAATCTGTATCTGGAATGTACATCTGGAATGTTGGACGTAGCTTACGCCCTCAGTGTGGTTATTAACGAAGAAATGCCAGTGTCTCATTCTCAATAAAAGCATGAGCTTTGGCATTAAACATCTGACTTTGAACCCTGGCTTCTCCACTTCATAGCTGTATGACACTGGGCCAGTTACTTCAGCTTATCTGTAAGCCTCAGCATCCTCATCTTTAAAATGAGAATAGTGATAATATCATCTAGGTTTGTGAGAGGGTTAAATGAACTAATCCATGTGAAAGCTCAGCACAGTGCCTGACACATTAGGTTCTCAGTAAAAGTCGTTTTTAGAAATCACTGTGATCTTTTACTTGCATTTCATTTAAAACTTGGTGGATACTTTGTATACTGAGAGTTGCGGTACCACTTTCCTGTCTTAATGGTCATATTGTGTACAGGTATGTATACACTCTGCAGATCATGACTGAAGAGTTATTGGAGGGACAGTTACTAAAGAATTACAGAATCTTTTGTTGTTGTTACAAGAATGCATAATATTATTGCAATAAAACAACCAATATTTAACTATTGAAAGCAATGTCAGTTGTTTTTCTTCATCATTTTGACATCTTTTTTCTTCCCAGTGCATATTTATCTTTATTTTTAACATAATTATAGTGAGATTATGTGCTACGATTTTAACATAATTATAGGGGTTATAGTGTTGTATCTTCCCATTTAATGTTATGTCTTAAACGCAACACAATTTTGAATGGCTACACAGAAACATCCCACCAGATGGAGCAGACCATTCTTACCTCCCTATTGTTCTTTCTCCATCAAATAATGTAAGAGGCAACGCCAGGCTCTTGAAATAGATCACTGAGTAATTCGATTCTGCTGTTTCAATTGATTTTTTTTTTTTTTTTTTTTTTTGGGGACATCGGCAGGCGGACTCCCAACCACTGCGCCACCAGGGAAGCCCCTTAATTGATATTTAAATGTTCTTGATGAGCCAAGAAATCTCTCTCATTTATAAGAAGCTGAAATTATGAAAAGAAAGAACATTTACTTAGACTCAAGGATTAATGATATTTTTTTGCAATGCTGAGGCTATTTCTCTAGTAACTCATTTTGAGCGTGTCTTATAAAAAAGAAATATTTACACTTTAACAAAAGAAACATTAATGAAGTGTTTTTCTTCTTGTAAAATGGGGAATTTTATATTGTTTTTAGCTCCTGGATTTAATGCAGTATAACTACCTTAGCATTTTAATTGTAAAATTTTAAAATTAAGTTAACTTAGATGATATGAACTTCTGTTTTAAAGATATTACTTTTTTTTTTTTTTTTTTGCAGTGGTTTATCTATCTTAAGAATAGCCAAATCTGTTGTGGTATAGAATAAAGCCTTTTCGAGCCAGTTGCAATTTTACAGAGTTTTAAAGAAGCCTGTGTAATCATGCTAATGAAAAACAGACTTCTGACTTAAAGTAAGCCACTTAAATTTTAAAAAGTGAAGATAATTTCCACCTTGGTAATAAAAGAAAATTAAAGCAGCAAGATACCGGTTTTTGCGTAATTAGCAAAAAAAAAAAAATCTTTAATGGTAAAATTCAGTGTTGACCTGCGTATGAGGAGATGGGCACTCTCACTGCTGGTGGGAACTGACACACCCTTTCTGGTGAACATTTTTGTTTGGGATTCCTGTGATTATTCTTCTAGTCATCTTTCCTGAGGACATGGTCTAACTCAGACATAGAAGTGTGCACAGAGATGTTTATCAAAGTATTATTCAACCAGAAAAATATTGGAAACAATTCAAATGACCAACAAGATATATCCAAATGATGAAATATTATGTAGCTATTAAAATGATGTACTTAAGCATAATTAATAACATGGGAGAATTGTCACCGTGTGATGTACATTATATATTACAGTATTATACCAATTTTGTGAGTCAATTTATTTGCACAGAAAAAAATTTATAGACTTTACAGAAACAAAATAAGATGTTGTTAAAATGTCCTCAGTTTTTTTCATGAGCTTTTTATTCTATAAGCAGAAAGAAGTGAATAAACATTAGTATAAAATAATGATTTTGAACAAATGGTCCTAAGTGGGTTCACTTCAGATGGCCAGAGTTTTACTATATAGATCACAATACATTATCCTTAATGGAAGAACTATTTGGTAGCATTTAATAATTAATGTTTACCTTTATCTTGGAGCCATTCATTAAAAAAAATGAAAGATTTCACATTTAGATGGCCCAAACAAAGTCCTGAGAGCTTGCATCAGCAATGAAGTGGCAAATCAGTGTAAGTGAACCCTAAACTTTGATGAGAACTTTGGCAAAATTTCATCAGTTCTATGAAAATACTTCTGCATTGCTGAGTAAATGATATGAGGAAGTAAAATGGGAAGAGGACTAAGTAAGTAGCTCCAAAAGGGGAAAACTTTTTAAAATAGAAAAAAAAAAAAGTCCCTGTCTTTAATTTTTTTTCCCCATTACAACCACCCCCTTTCCTTGGCCTAGCTGGAATGCACAGTAACATTAAGGGATCCCTTTCCCTTGGACCAGCTCTCTTGGTTAAAGTTCAGATAGCCATCTAGTGGAAAGAAGACTCTTGAAGAATGACTTTCCTCTAGACATCCAATATCATGTTTGTTCAGTTGGCTTGTCCAAACAATTTTTCTGTGTTTTCACCAGAGAAGGATCAACTTAGCATGAAGATTAAAGCTGTTCTCCATCTGCTTTATCTGCCGTTCTTAATTAGAACCTGATGACAGAAATCGACTTGGATTCAAGGCTGATTGTTCCCGAAGAATCTCATTATTATTGTAGAAATCTTTTTTGTTTTTTATTAACCACATTGAGTCTGAGCATCACTATGACAGAAATGTAGGGGAGAAAAGAGAAATAATTTTCTTCATTTAAACATTCAGCATCTTCTATTCAAGATGCTGTGGGGCATATTAAAGTTGCTTACAGTGTGGTAGAGAACGTAAAGCAGGCACGGAAATAATCTTAATCCACAAAGAAGATAGTAAGTGTTTAAAGAGACAAACACAAAGTGTGTGGAAACTCAAAGAAGGCAGTTATTTCTGGTCACAGAATCATATTTTTTTAGTTTTCTTTTGGAAATTAAGCAAATAAACCATTGTTTATTGCTTTCCTTTACTTTAGGATAAATGAAGGAAAGATGCAAATGTTTGGATGCCAGTCTTTTAGGTAAGGAACCTCAGAGAGGCTTAATGGATTTTAAAAAATATTCTACAAATATTTATTGAGTCACTTCTCAAGGAATTTGTAGTCTACCAGCTGTAATGAAATGTAGTTTTATGCATAAAGTAATACTGAAAGTTACTTATAGAAAATGTTCACTTAATTGGCTAATTAGATGTTCTTAATGGAGAAATCAAGAGAGTAGTATTGGTGTCAGGTGTCCTGTAATTAATTAACTGGCAGTGAGAGCTAGTTAACCGCACAAACTGTTCAGCTTAGGGAGGTGGTGTGAGATGGTAGGAAAGACAGAAACTTCGGCTCTGCTACTTACCAGCTTTGGGCCTTGTTAAATTTTACTTTGCCTTTCTGTTCCTCAGTCTTCCCCTCTTTAAAACACCTCATAGGAGTCTGGTTAGGATTACATGAGATATTATATGTAAAGCACCTGACACATAGTGAATTCTCAATAATTGTGGTTCCTCCCCACCCTGTCTGGGCTTGTTTGGAGCATCAGCCATTAAAGGATGAAAAGTTAAAAATGCTTTCAATATTTTTCCCCCTCTTACTCCCATATTGGGATGGCTTATGTTTATTTAATAAAATCACAGATAGTACTAGAGGGTTTACACTTACTACAATCACAGATGTTTAAAATAGGTGTCTGATTATTAGCAGGTCTGAGTGAAAAGGCAAGTGGCACTAGCTACTTGTAGCTACTGTTTCACTAGCTGTAGTTGTGTGCCTCTTTCTCAGTGGTGTGTAATCACTTCAGACTATCTTCACAGTTAATATTTGCTGTTTGACTGGAGATTGAACATCTTAAAATCTCAGATTTCTTTCTTGAAGATCACCAGTAGACGGTTTTTAGTCCCTCATAGCGTCTGCTTCACTGTTTTAAAGCTTGTTTTTCTAAAACCTTGAGTCAGCTTTTTTATCCTTATCAGTGTTTGGCCTTTATGTACTCTATCTCAGTGCATCATTTTTGGGAGAGTTAAATTCCATCTGACGCAAGTTGTGACTTTAAAAAGAAATTGCCTTGTCTTACCTTCTTTGAAAATAAGAGCAAATAATTTTCAGAAGTCACTTATATATGAAGTTAAATAACCAAAGGCCAGCGTTTGAGAAGTCGTAGAGTTGCTAGAACATTTCTAAACTTCAAGGTCTCTGTGTTGTCTGTTTCAGGCAAAAGTGACCAGTGAAACCGAGTCCCCCTAAAACCGAGTTCCCCTGCCGAGTTTATGATTAACCTCTCTGTTCAAAACTTTATTCTCTTTCTTTCCCTCCCCCTATTCTCCTCAGGATTGAAGAGTATCAAAGAAAAGGGGAGATTGAAACAAAGCAGGACCCTGCAGGGCCCTCCCGGGTACAGAAGCCCCTCTGGGTCCCCATTTCTTGTTTGTAGAAAAAGACTTTGCTCTCTTAGGCCTTCCCTGAGTTCCAAAGAGCAGACTTAAGCAGTTACTAATTAGGGAAGTGAGGGATGCAAAAACAAAGGAAAAGCAGTGGAGAAACAGTAGTAGTGCAGTGATAAAACAGAGTCCTAACTCTCTCCTCAAGGGATGTGCATAGATATCTGACACTTATCTTTGAGTTGTTCTGCTGGAACTAAGACCTCCCCACCCCCACCCAGGTGAAGGATGGTAACTACATGCTGAGCACAAGCACATAGACCCCAGACTGGTTGAAACCAGTTTAGGTTGATTCCTAAAACACCACGTGTTACCTCTAACCAGTCAGAAGCAAGTCATGCGCCCTGCGGCTCTCACCCCGACGTTGCCTTTAAAAACCCTTCCCTGAAAGCCATCAGGGAGTTCAAGTCTTTTGAACGTGAGCTGACAGTTCTCTCTGCTGGACCCTGCAATAAACACTGTACTTCCTTCACCACAACCCGATGTCAGTAAATTGGCTTTGCTGCGAGGCAGGCGAGCGGACCCAAGTTCGGTTTGTAACACCAGTACTAACACTTCTTAAGATAAAAGGTAGCCTCTGTCACAGCTGAGGATCTTCGTTTCAACCAGGATTTTGCCAGAAGGGCTTCTAAAGATGATACTTTTTCTAGTTTGGGAATTTTATATGGGTTGAAATTTGTATTTGGTTGAGGTATATGGAGCCATATTTCCTTGTGTCTCATTAAGTTTTCACTGACTTGCAGATTTCATGCCTGGCTGTCAAGTTTGTTTGTGCTCAGCATTGAAATGTGAATCGTGATTCCTGTATTTGCTTGATTAAAATGGAAAAGTCTGGAATGAGCCTACTAGAAATGTTTTCTGAACGATTGGAAGGGATATAGATAACGGTTTGTTGGAGGAGGGTGGGGGAGGTAGGAGTATGAGTGAGTTTTAAAGGTTTAGATTTTTGCCACTTTTCATGCTAACATACAGGAGGGGTTTGTTTAGCACCTAATCCCATAGATTTTGTGACTCAATATTACAAATATTCATTGAGTGCCTGCTCTGTGTAGGGTGTAATGAAGAATAGATAGATGAATGACACACAGTTCTTTCCTCAAGGAATTTATCACAGAATAAGAGGTTAGGACTAAAGGTGACTAAGATAAAAGGTCTGAGCACAAAGTGCTGGGAAGATTCAAAGAAGCAGCCACCTCCTTGGGAGTGAAGTGGGGGTGGGTTAGAGTTTCCCGGAGGACTCGGTTAAGGAGGCCTTCCAGCTCCCAGAGCAAAGGCACAGAATCAGGGAAGTGCCTGGGACATGCTGAGAGCTGTGAGCCACCTGGTGGGTCCACTGGGCTATCTTCAGTCTCTCTCCCCCATTTATTATTCTACTTATTTACTTTTATTTTTGCGGTACGCGGGCCTCTCACTGTTGTGGCCTCTCCGGTTGCGGAGCACAGGCTCCGGACGCGCAGGCTCAGCGGCCATGGCTCACGGGCCCAGCCGCTCCGCGGCATGTGGGTTCTTCCCGGACCGGGGCACGAACCCATGTCCCCTGCATCGGCAGGCGGACTCTCAACCACTGCGCCACCAGGGAAGCCCTATTTATTTATTTTTTAGGTGCAAAAGTCAAATTGACTCTATAAAAGTGAATTTGTAAAGCTGTGCGGCCATCATCCCAATCTAGCTTTGGAACATTTGCTTTCTTCAAAACCTCGAAGTTCCTTCCTGCTGGTTTACACTTAATCTCTGCTTTTGCCTCCACAAGGCAATCACTGATCTGCTTTCTGTCTGGATAGATTTGCCTTTTCTAGAAATTTCATATAAGTGGGAGTCATATAATGTGATACTGTGATGTATAGTAAGAAATAAATAGTTGGTCTTCATCCCCTGTTTCTGGCTTAGAGCTCCTAAAACTCTTGGAATTTCCCAAGTGATAAGAATGTTAAAGATGTCTGGATATTCATAATTGATCCCTCTCAAACACACCTGCGTTTATGTTAATGAGGTGACTTCTGGAAAGCACTTAAGGATGGGGGCTGGTTGCCGGGGGACCAACCTTGTGATTGGAGGGTTGAAACTTTCAGTTCCACCCCCCTCCCCGTACCTCCCTCTAGAGGTTGAATTGAATTGGTTGGAGATGGAATTCAATCGCCAGCTGCCAATGATTTAATCAATCATGAAGCCGCCATAAAAACCCAAAAGGAGTGCGTTTGGAGAGCTCTCGGGTTGGTGAACCAGAACGCGCGCAACCTTATGCTGGGCCCTGAACCCCTCCGGTACAGAAGCTCCTTTGTGTCTTTTATGTATCTCTTTATCAAGCTGTTGTTGATTTGTGTCTTTTAATATCCTTTGTAATAAACTGGTAATCTAGTGAGTAAACTACTTTCCAGAGTTCTCTGAGCCACTGTAGCAAATTAATCGAACCCCGGAGGGGGTGATGGGAACCTCTGATTTATAGCCAGTTGGTCAGAAGCACAGGTAACAATCTGGACTTGTGATTGGCATCTGAAGTGGGGCACAGTGGAACTGAGCCCTAAACCTGTGGAATCTGCTACTCTCTCTGGGTAGTGTCAGAATTGAGTTGAATTGTAGGACACCCAGCTGGTGTCAAAGAATAGCTGGGTGTAGGGGTAAAAAACTGACATGTTGGAATTGGGTACTGAATACTATATATTACATAGTCTTTTATGTCTGGCTTCTTTCACTTAGCATAATGTTTTGTTCAGCCATGTTGTTGCATGTGTCGGTAGCTTGTTCCTTTATATTGATGAATTGTATTATACTGTGTGGGTAAACTCCATTTATTATTTGCTAGTTGATTGCAATTGTATAGCTTCTAGGTTTGGGGCTATCATGAGAATAGCACTCCTATGGACATTTGCATAAGTGTCTTTGTGTGGACGTATGTTTTCGTTTCTCTTGAGTAGATGCTTAGGAGTGAAGTTGCTGGATCATATAGTAAGTATATATTTAACTTTCTAAGAAACCACCAAGCTGTTCTCCAAAGTGGCTGTACTATTTTAGAAACGAGCAATATTTGAGGGTTCTGGTTTTTCCACATCTTTAATATTTGGTATTGCTAGTCTTTTGTATTATAATCATTCTAATGGAAGAGTAATGATACCTTATTGTGGCTTTAATTTGCATTTCTCTAGTGACTAGGAATTGCTTTTAATATAAATTCTGTCAGCCATTTGAGAGAAAGCTCCTTTTATAATAGTGGTAATTGGTACTGTGGTCACTATATGTATTTAAAGCTCTTGAAAAAGATTTTCTATGTAAAAAATCCAGACAGTATTTCACTAGAGACTTGTTTGCTTGTTTTTACTCTTTTTGAGATTTGTAAAATTACTTTCTAATGCAAACTACTGCCTGTGGCCTACCACCTGCTTTTGTATGTCTGCAGAGTAATGATTTTTTTTCACTTTTAAATGGTTGAAAATCAAAAGAATAGTATTTCATGACATATGAAAACTATGAAACTAAGATTTCAGTGTCACATTCTGATGGGAACATAACCAAGCCTATTGAGTTAGGTATGATCTCTGATTGCTTTGGTACTATAATGGCAAGAGTTAAGTTGTGATGACAGAAACTATGGCCTGTAAAGCCTAAGATATTTACTCTCTGGTCCTTACAGAAGATGTTTGCCAACTTCTCGCTCACCTGTTCCATCTCTTGCTTGGTCTCAGAAAAGATTTTACTACTGACTGTCCTTCTTGTTCAGTTCTTGTGTTGGTTCTGCAGTTTGTTACTGAAAAACCCAAGTCCATTTGCAGACTGTTGCCCTGGAAGGGAAAAGAGACTGAAATATTGAAAGACTCATTTGTTAATGAGCTCTTTCCTGGCAGGTGGCTCTAGTTAGAAGGGTTAAGTTAGAAAAAGCACCCAGAAAACAAAGGGGGAAGGGACAGGAACTTTTGTAGATGAAGGTATCATCTTAACTGTTTGTATTAAGTTTGGAAAGTGATGATGTGCAGCTGATACTTTCATTAATTGGGAAATTAAAAAAAATTGCTTATTGTAAAAGTTGAAACAATAGAGAAGTACAATATATAAAGCAAGAGTTAAGTCTATCACCCACCCCCTCACCTTACTCTTTCTTATTGGTCATTACTGTTAAGAATTAGGTCTGTTTACTTTTAGACCTTTTTCTGTATGGATATAAACATACCCAGTTGGATTTTGTGGTTTTTACAAAAATGAAATTGTAGTATACATATTTTAACTTCAAAGGGTTTTTTTTAACTTGGCACAGTCTATGGTGGCCATTTTTTCCACATGCATACAGGTTTGCCTAATTTAGCAACTGCAGAGCTTTGTATGATTCTATAGTTAACCATTGATGAATTTTTGATTCTTCTATAGATAATGCATATGCTTCAGGTAGCCTTACCAAGCACTGGCTGTTATTCATCTTTTAAAATTTTTGCCTATTTGATAAGTGAAAAATAGCTCATTGTTACAATTTGCACTTCTTTAGTGAAACTGACCGTCTTTTCTTGTATTTATTAGCCATTTGTACTTCGAATTGCCTATTGCTTTGCTTATTTTTCTTCTGGTTTTTTTCTAATTAATAGGTCTTTATATATTTTGGCATTAACTCAATCTGCAAGTATTTTCTCACAACTTATTTTTCTTTATGGTGGTTTTTTTATAAATCTATTTATTTTTGGCTGCACTGGGTCTTCGTTACTGTGTGTGGGCTTTCTCTAGTTGTGGCAGGTGGGGCTACTCTTCCTCGGGGTGCACGTGCTTCTCATTGCAGTGGCTTCTCTTTGTTGTGGAGCACGGGCTCTAGGTGCATAGGCTTCAGTAGTTGTGGTACACAGGCTCAGTAGTTGTGGTTTGTGGACTCTAGAGCGCAGGCTCAGTGGTTGTGACACGCAAGCTTAGTTGCTATGGTGGAGTTTTTCCTTACAGAAGTTTTATATTTTTATGTTGTCAAATTTGCCAACCATTTATCACTTTTAGCTTTGGAGTTAAGCTTAGAAAGAGTTTACATGCTTGAATATTTTAAGTGTAACTATCTTTTAATTTAGTGGTTCCTAAACAGAGGAGCAGCAGAATAACTTAAGGGAGTTTTTCCAGTATACATGCTGTGATTTCCTACTAAGATACTCTTACCTGGTAGATCAGGTGTGGGGTACAATTCTGTGTTATGTTTTGAAGGGAGAGGAAGAAGCTGCCTCATGATTGATGTCAAACCCTGGTTAAAAATCACAGTACGTAAAGCAGACGTCTTTTCTTAGAATGAAGGGAGTGATGCTGGTTGGTTACTTTCACCTAAATCCGTTGAATTCCTGTGACAGATCTGGAGATTTAGTAAGGAGGGACTTCATGTGCTTGTTAAAAAGAAAAACTGCTGTATATTATATCCTGAAAATAAGCAAGTTTCTTGATCTTGAGCCAATTGTGTTAAATCCAAAACTGTAGGCTGTATTTCATTGTAAATGTCCATTTTTTTTCAGATTTTAACATCTATGAAATTGGGAGGATAGCGTGTCATAGTCTACTTGGCAACATTTTTTTAGTTGCACATAAAGTAACGGTGCATTTTAAAATCATCTTAGATTAAATGAAATATGGATAATTTTCTGTTTTCACTTTTGGATCTATCGTACATCAATACAATTTTTTTCTCTATTGGTCTTCATGTCCCGAGTGGTTTGTTCTCTAGTATTTCTTTCCCTCTAGTTAGTTTTATACACTGCTTTCAGATCAATCTGCTCAAACTGTGATTCTGATGCAACCACTACTTTATGCAGTAACTTTCAATGGCAAACAACTCTAGCAAAGTCTAGCCTTCATAGTGTGGCATTTTAGACCTTTTGAATGAAATATTCTTTTACTGTTCTCTGTGTACTCCAGTTTTTAGTCACTAAGGGAACAGTATCTTTCATATGTTCTAGTTTTCGTCCTCTCTATACTTACTTATTGAATCCTTATGTGGAATTGCTCCCTACAGCCTTCCAAAATTGCTGCGTTTTAAAATTCTACCCATCCTTTACAGCTCAGCTTCTCTGTCACCCATGTCCTTCTTGCAGTTGTTGCTGATACATTATTGGGGGTGAAAGATAACTATTGAAAAAGAATGAGGAAACTTGAAAAAAAACTTATTTTCAAAAATTTTATTAATTTTTTTGGCCACATCACTATGTGGTTTGCAGGATCTCAGTTCCCTGACTAGGGATTGAACCTGGGCCATGGCTGTGAAAGCCCGGGATCCTAACCACTAGGCCACCAGGGAACTCCTGGGGAAACTTTTTAGGAGCCTTGCAGTTAGAAAGACATTGAAGGGACCAGGTAATACCATTTCCTCGCCTTTTCCTCTTGCTGATTGCGGTTTTGAAGAAGAGCTGAGTTCCAGGTGAAAATGTTTGAAATGATTTGTTTTTGGCTTGAAATGGAGGGGTTGGAAGGGATGTTTAGGTTAGTATGTGTGAGCCTGAAGCTAGGTCATCTGATCAGTCCTTTACTTTGAATGGAAAGGGAGAGAGAAAAGCACAAAAAACAGATCTAAGATCTAGAGGACATGTACATGTCCAAACCGGAATTGTCATGTTTTTGTCAAAATAAGTTGACGGAGTGGTTAAAATCAGATGAAATTTAACTTTTTGGCCCATAAAGCCAATTGTATAAGTAAGCACAGGAGGGGGCTTCCCTGGTGGTGCAGTGGTTAAGAATCTGCCTGCCAATGCAGAGGACACGGGTTTGAGCCCTGGTCCGGGAAGATCCCACATGCTGGAGAAAAACTGATCCCGTGTGCCACAACTACTGAGCCCACGTGCCACAACTACTGAAGCCTGCACACCTAGAGCCCATGCTCTGCAACAAGAGAAGCCGCCTAATTGAGAAGCCTGTGCACCACAAGGAAGGGTAGCCCCCGCTCGCCGTAACTAGAGAAAGCCCACGTGCAGCAACGAAGACTCAATGCAGTCAAAAATAAATTTATTTTTTAAAAAAAGGAAGCACAGGAAGATGTTGAGGGATACGTGGATGATAGTAGCACTTTGGGGCATTGGTCAACAGCTGAGTGCTAGTCAGTAGTGAGGTGTGGCAACAAAAAAGTCAACCTCAGGTGCATTATTAAAAAAGGAATATCTAGAATTGGGGGAGATAATTGTATTCTGTACTAGAGTGGATACAACTATTGAGTCCAGGTCCATTTTGGAATACAGATTCTGGACTGTGTTCAGAGGTGATAGACAAGATGGCGAAGGGACTGCAAGGCACATACAGAAGAATGATTGAAAGAATATTTGGTTCGGAGATGAGAGAACTTGGGGCATGGGGGAGGCCACAGTCAAACATTTGTAAAGGAAGAGGGTTTGTACCTTGTGCTTGCAGGGGATAGAACTAAGGCCAATGGATGGAAGCTACGGGAAGAAAGACATAGCTCAATTTAAGGAATAATCAGTGAAAGCTGTCTAACGATTGAGTGGAAGATAAATTTCTGTTGCTAGAGGTGTGAGGGCGTTGGTTGACCAAACACTTGGCAGCCATGTTTTAGGAGAATTTAAGTCAAATTGCTAACAGCTGCTCACTCTTAAAATTGAAAAGACAATAAACATCCAAAGTTTATCATACTCAGATTTTAATAGGCTATCATGACATAAGGTTATCAAGTTCATTGATTATTTTGCAACTGATAGTAACGCCTTTAGAGAGCATG
The DNA here is from genome assembly GCF_003031525.2 of Neophocaena asiaeorientalis asiaeorientalis. Taxonomy (NCBI): domain Eukaryota; kingdom Metazoa; phylum Chordata; class Mammalia; order Artiodactyla; family Phocoenidae; genus Neophocaena; species Neophocaena asiaeorientalis. The sequence goes on from NW_020185331.1 coordinate 5,665,351, forward strand.
AGCCAGCAGATGCACTCCAGCTTTCTTTACCGCTCTGCCCAGTTCAGTGTCAATGAGTGAATGGATAGCAGGTTTACCTAAGTGGATTGTGTGGGCTGGAATCTTTACAAAGGCCCTCCACAGAGTTACAGCCTTTTCTCATCACTGACACAATTATAAGAACCTGCAAGTATATGTGCATTGAGGAGGCAGGAGGAGCTTTATGCCAAGGTCTTCATAAAACTGAATGAGTGAATTCTTCACATTAAAATTTGAGTGTCTGTGTCCGCAGGGCCTGTGAAGGACTTCTCTGGAACAATCTGCAAACTACGGCAATAACTGATCTCTAAGGACTCCTTCCAGTTGTAAAATTCTTTGGTAAATGATCTTGTAATGTTAGGCGGTAGTTTAGGGTTACAGAGTAATAGAAGCATAGCCAGTTAAAATTGAGAAAAATGTAGGTGGGTTGTAATTGGCTCCTCTGGAGTTTGGCGACAGCTCTGGGAATCACAATTACAATGAAGTCAGCAGTTTGAAACATGGCCTCACCATAGGGGAGAAAGGGATCTCCTTGCGGTAAACACCTCTCTTGGTTCTGTGAGCCACTTCCAGCCTGAAGTGAAGTTCTGCTCCCTTCTTGGGAAAGAACCTTACTGGGTATTTTCAGCTGAGAAACCTTGACGTTCTTAAGAGAAGGGGAGAGAAATTTGCATGATTAATGAAAATAACATTTGGTGAGTATGAGCTCATTGAGCAGACCGAAGGGTTTAGAAGCTGAAAGATCTTGAAGCAGTCTCAGCCCCAAATAGACTAAAACATACCTCCTTATGCTAATTTTCTTTCAAGTTCACAAACTCTTTGGAGGGATAGTGGATTTAAAAGGAGAAAAAGCACAGTGCGTGGAATCTTATGACTAGTGGAAGAAGAATGTAGTAAAGAGTGATGCAGAATTGCTGCCCTCAGCAAATTCCTCCTCATCCTTCCTGTTTTAGCCTTCTCCCAGCCTTCGAGTCTGGGTTAGGTGCTCACCTGGTACTTTACTTAGCCTGTTATAACATGTCTTACACTACTTTGTAATTGGCTGGTGGTTTTCAAACCTCCTAGACTGAAAGCTTCAAGAAGACAGGGACCACGCTTGTGTCTTTGGACTCTAAGGGTTGGTTGGGTGTATGGGAAGCTTTGATAAATGTTTGTTGACTGAATAAATAGGAGCCCGTTTACCTTTTCTTTCATTGTGCTTACTTACTTGTCTTGGCACTTCACTGAGATGTCGCTGGTATTCTCATCATGCAACTTCTCTTGGCCGTTAAAACAACCTTTGCAGGCCAGTAATTGGTCAGGTGGAGTGTTGGGTACAGGGGGGCTCATTGTATTATTCTCTCCCTAATAAGATTTTAAAAAGACATTGACCCCTGTGAAAGTAATTTTCTGAAGAGCTATTCTCATCTGACTACAGGGTGGAAAGAATCTGATAGCTAAATTATAAGAAGTTCTTATTAATTACTCTCTCATGGCTATTATTTTCAACTGGGAATAGTTTGTTTCTCAAGCTAGAGTTCTCTGATGGTTTGGGAACTTACTCTCAGGATCCTTGCTGTCTAAAAAAAAAAAGTGTTAATTTCAAGAATCTTTCAAAATGAACATAAATGTAATGTGGATCTTCTGGACAATCCATTATCATTGAGCCCTGGCACTTCATTTTGGGTCTGTACCAGATTATGCTGCCATTATTATTGTGTGTTAATGAGAAAAGGTCGTAATGGAATGCTGTCTTCCTGCCTAATGGCTGTAAAGACACACTGTACAAATGAGGATTTTACAATTGTTTGACTAGAGGAAAGTGGCAGGACTCTGTGCTGTGTAAGCTGGTACCATATTCACATTGTGAATGGTGGTTTCGTTTTAGGAGGACATTCCTTATCTCACTAAGTTTATATCACTAATTTGGATATTTTTATTTTTTACATTTGTAAAGAGTTTTTTTTATATCTAGTTTATATTGAACACTTGGAATCTTCTTTCCTTGTTTAAAAAAAAAATTCACATTTGAGAAATCTCTCCTTGAATTCACAGGCATCAATCTCTTAGTGATCTTTGAGCCCTAAGTTAACAGGCAGGTTAGTGAGGGAGGTCATTTGGACCAGGAGGCTTAGGTCCTTTTCCAGTTTTACTGTATAGGTACAGAGAGGAACCAAGGCCAAGTGCAATCTGACTTCAGATGTTGGTTTTTTCTATTTTTTTATTGAAGTATAATTGACTTATTAGTTTCAGGTGTACAACATAGTGATTTGATATATTTTTTTGATATTTTTATACATTACAAAGTAATCACCAGAATAAGTCTAGTTATTGTCTGTCACCAGTTATTACACTATTACTGACTATATTCCCTATGCTGTATATTACATTCCCATGACTTATTTTACCCCAGATAGTTTTTTATTGGAGTATAATTGCTTTACAGTGTTGTTAGTTTCTGCTGTACAGCAAAGTGAATCAGCTGCATGTATATACATATCGCCTCCCTCTTGGACCTCCCAGATGTTGTTTAAAGTGGTTCTAGGGCCAAGATAATCACGGAGAGTCAGAAGTATCACGGCTTATAAAGGGTAAAGGGTCAGGAAAAGAAAGGATCAAATAAGAGACCCTGAACTCAGATCTGTGCTGTCCGAATAGTAACCAGTAGCCATGTATGCCTATTTAAATTTAATTAACATTACATAAAACTAAAAATTCAGTTACTCAGTCACAATAGACAGGTGGCAAGTGCTCAGTAGCCACATGGGCCTTGGGGCTACTGTATTAGTCAGCCCAGGTGTAGAGTATTTCTTTTCATCCTCACTTAAACTTCTGTTGGACAGTGCTGCCCTAGAGGGAGCCGACTGAGTGGAAGCAAGGTCAGAGGCAGTGTGAAGGTAAGAAGGAGGAAGTGAGGAAATAGGTGATGGGAGGAATGAAACTAATAGGCAGAATCCCCAGTTCTCAGTGTCTCACATTTTCCTTGGTTTTGAGGATCTTGACAATTTTAAGGAGTACTGGTCAGGTATTTTGTAGAAGGGTTTGTCGGGAGTTGAGGGTTTGGGGAGGAAGCCACAAAGTGTCACTCTCATCACCTCGTATCATCACTTCATATCAAGGGTACATACCGTCAACATGACTTATACTGAGTGTTGATGTTAACCTTGATCACTTGGCCGAGGTAGGCAGTCCCTTGGTTTTAAAACTATGTGCTTGTGCTAACAACTCCCAAATTTATTTTCCAGCCCGGATTTTCTTGATCTCTAGATTTATACATTTATACATCCAATTACAGGTTTAACAGCTCTACTTGGACCCTTCACAAAAATAAGATGCTCACAAATAGACACCCCCTCCCCCTGCCATGCTCTTCAGATCTACACCTTCTGTAGTCTTCTCCACTTCGGTTAAAACACTTCTATTTTCCAGTTGTCAAGGTAAAAAAATCTTAGTGTTGTCCTTGCTGCTTTCACTGTTCTGTAGAGCCTGTCAGGAAATCATGTTGACTTAAGCTTCAGAGTATTCCAGGATGTGGCCACTCGACACCATCTCTACCTCTCCCACCTGAGCCACTATCACGTTATACTGGAGCATTACCCTAGCTTCCTAACTGCTCTCCCTGTTATTTCTTCTTTGCCTCCTTAGAATCCATTTTCCACACAGCAGTCGGATTCATCTTTTAAAAAGAACTTTACTGACATTTATATACACACAGAAAAGTGCACACATTATGGGTTTGCAGTGAGTTTTCACAAGTTGATCACACCTCTAAGTCCAGCACCCAGAGCAAGAAGCAGCACATGGCCAGCAGCTCCTCACATTCCCGTGCAGTCAGTGATCCCCCAAGGATGACCCCTGTCTTGACTACTAAGAGCATACGTTAGTCTTATCTGTTGTTTATGTAAATGACATCATACGATGTATAATTTTTGAGTCTGGCTTCTTTTATGCAACATTATGTGTGTGAGAGTCATCCACAATGGTGCATGAAATTTGGTCTCTTCATTGCTGTGAACTATTCCGTTCTGTTGATATACCCCAATTTATCTATTCTGTTGATGGGCATTCAGGTAGTTCCCAGTGTTTGGCTATTATGGATCACGCTGCTATGAATGTTCTAGTATGTGGCTTTGGGGAAATACATATATTTATGTTGGGTGTGTACCCCGGAGTGGGATTTTTGGTTCAATATGTATTAGCCTCGGCCTTAGTATATGTTGCCAATTTTTTTGCTAGTGATTGTACATCAGCAAATGATCTTTTTTTAAAAAAATTTATTTATTTTATTTTTGGCTGCATTGGGTCTTCGTTGCTGCGCCTGGGCTTTTCTCTAGTTGCGGTGAGTGGGGGCTAGTGTTCGTTGCAGTGTGCAGGCTTGTCATTGCGGTGGCTTCTCTTGTTGCCGAGCACGGGCTCTAGGCGCGCGTGCTTCAGTAGTTGTGATGCACAGCTTAGTTGCTCCGCAGCATGTGAGATCTTTCCGGACCAGGGCTCGAACCCGTGCCCCTTGCATTGGCAGGCAGATTCTCAACCACTGCGCCACCAGGGAAGCCCAGCAAGTGATCTTTTAAAAAATAAAAGTTAACTCCTATTACTTCTCATTTGAAAACCCATCAATGGTTTATTAGCTCACTCAGGATAATAGCTAACGTACTTACAATGGCACATAAGGCCCTATATAGCTGGTTTACCAACTTGTCTTTGAACATGCTGAGGACAGTTACATCTTAGGGCCATTGCATTAGCTACTATCTCCACCTCCTTTGTCCTTCTGACACATCTGCATGGCCTGCTCCCTTATTAACTTCAGATGTCTGCTTAAATACCACCAACGTATATAAATAACCCTTCCTACCCATTTGTTTACTTTGCATTACTTTTCCTCTTACCACTTCCTGGCCTATCTATATTTATATATTTTTTGATGTGGACCATTTTTAAAGTCTTTATTGAATTTGTTACAATATTGCTTCTGTTTTATGTTTTTTGGATTTTTTGGCCACGAGGCATGTGGGATCTTAGCTCCACAACTGGGAATTGAACCCACAACACCTGCATTGGAAGGCAAATTCTTAACCACTGGACCACCAGGGAAGTCCCTATCTATATGTTTAATATATCTAAAATATTATGTGTGTCCCCACTAGAGACTTAGTTTTTTGTTAATTGCTTATCAAAAACAGTGGATATTAGTAGCTGTCCAATAAATAGTTGAATGAATAAATGAATTCAGGAAATAATTCTAGTTGTAATAGACATAAGGTGTCTAGAAATAGAAATTTGGGGAGAATGGAAGTAAGGCAAATGAGGTTAAAAATTGATTAAAAATTTAATTTTTATTAATATAAGAGCTTTAAAGGACACTGGGCTTATGATTAAAAATAGCAGCCCTCTATCTCCTCCCAGTTCCCACCCCCCAAAGTTGACTACTTTCAACTTTTTTTTTTAAATAAAAATTGTTTTAATCATTGTGTTCTGAACTCACAGCATTTTAAAAAAATTAGTTTTTATCTTTTATATTTTTGGCTGTGTTGGGTCTTCGTTGCTGCACGTGGGCTTTCTCTAGTTGTGGCGAGTGGGGGCTACTCTTCCTTGCAGTGCACGGGCTTCTCATTTTGGTGGCTTCTCTTGTTGTGGAGCACGGACTCCAGAGCACAGGCTCAGTAGTTGTGGTGCATGGGGTTAGTTGCTCCGCAGCGTGTGGGATCTTCCCAAACCAGGGCTCGAACCCATATCACCTGCATTGGCAGGCGGATTCTTAACCACTGCGCCACCAGGGAAGTCCCAAAAGTTGAGTACTTTCAATGCTTAGCTGTTTCTTATGCTATTAAATTTGATATTTTAAAAATTTGTGGTTAAATTGCTTTTTTTTTTTTAATTTCAGTTTTAGATATTATTTAAGGGCTTCCTACACTGGAAGATAAGGATCTGCTTTTCCTAAACTTCCTTCCTCCTTCTAATACACAAACATCTTTCTCGCTATCCTCCCAGTATAATTATTCAAAATTTAAAGACATGCTTTCAGTTGGCTTCAGATGCCACTTTCTCAGGGAAGCATTCCCTAACTTCTCATATCAAACTAATGTTTAGTGTGTACATTATTATGAACATGTGAAAATTGTTCACTGTGAGCCAGATAATGTATTATCACATCTTATAGTTTTCTTCCCTGGAATTTTCCATAATTCTTAATTTTTTGTTTGCTTACTCTTCTTCATATCACTAGCTTATTAGCCCGTGCTCATTGCCAGAATTCTAAAACACATGGGGTTATGTATCAGTTCTTTAGGTTGTTCTGGAGGCATCTGTCCTAGAATTGCCAACAGGAACTATAGAACTGTACAGCCTGTTGCTCTGAATCTTACCTTCACAAACTAACCTAAAAATTCTCTTTATCTTTTTTCCTATGTTTAAATCCTTCACTTCTGGATCCCAACTCAGAGTCTTTCTTAGTAGGAAGAGTAATTTTTTAAGATCTTGTATATCAGTTATCTATTGCCATAGTAATGCTGCCTAGCAGATAACTGAGAAGGCTTAGTTGCTCACAATAAGTATTCTTCACATTTCTGGGGTGCTCTGCTGACTTTGGGAGTTGTCTGGCTTTCACCTGGTCTTCGGTGGTCTTGGCTGGGATGACTGGGGTGACCTAGCTCTGTTTCAGGTATCTCATCCTCCTTGGGGACCGCCAGTCTAGCTAAGGTGTGATCTTCACATGGTGATGGCAGAGGGCAAACAGAAATGCTTACGTGCTTTTCTTGTATTTTAAATATACCTGCTGACCGTTTTTTTTTTTTTCTGATTTACCAACATACACTGTATTATAGTTTTAAAATGTAAACAACTATTTGAAGAAACAAGGAAACAGTATGCATTGAAAGCAAAACCTGAAATTACAACACTAAGGAAATTTAAAGGTCATCTGTCAGTAGCTGTCTTTCTGGTTGCAACTGCAGAGACCTCTCCTTGCCCTGAGAAATCACTGATATGTGGGGCTTTTGCTAGGAGTATGACAATTTCACTTTATCCCTTGTCTGCCTTGATTGTCCCAGGAATGAGGCAGAAGCCAAGAGGAGTTATTAAGAAGGAGAGTTTTACAAGCAGTGGTGTGCTGGTGAATGGATTTTCCAAAAAGAAAAGCCCTGATTTGTAGCATTTGCCAGTTCCCATGGTATAAATAGTCCCACCATGGCCAATTTCAAGGATGACTGTATTTAATAAACAAATTGTGCAATTTGTGAAAATTTAACAATCAGTTCTTAGGAGCTAGTACTGGCCCACTCCAGCACACTGCTGCTTAGTTCTAAAATGGGGTGTTTTTAAATATGCAACTTATTTGACCAAAAACAAATATCTGTGCAAATGTGCAGAGAAAAAAATTAAGATGAGTAACTTCCTTCAGCTGTCTGATTAAATGTCACTTTCTCCGGGGGGGGGGGGGGTTTTTTCCCTTTCTATATTATGTAAGATTCTCCTCCAAGTCTTTTAACACTGTTATTGTTCTTTCACAGTATTTATCACACTGATTATTTGTTTCATATTGGTCTATCCCACTAGACGTTAACCTTCAGGGAAGATGGGGACCATATCTATCATAGGGTTAGCCTGGATCCTGCAATAGTGAAGTGTATAGTAAATGTCAGATAAATGAATGATTAAATCTCAGGAATATGAAATATTTTTTAGTGTTCGTTTTATTGAATTGTATGTGAAGTGTGTTCCTCCTTCAAGGATTTGGCAGAAAAGAGAGGAAAAACATTACTAATTTGCGGGAGAGATAAGCTGGCTTCCCTTTGGGCTTTTTGCTGGCCTCACCACATTCCCCTGTGTAATCAAGGTTGTAAAGCTTTGATCAGTAGTATGTTGTTTGTGGCTTTAGGGCCTTCGGATACTAGTAATTGTTTTCATCAGTGTATTAGCTATGACTCTGGGACTTGTAAGCAGCTGGAAACAAGAGTGTTCCTACTGGTAAATATGAATGTTTATTGTTCTGAATTAGATGACAGTACTTTCACTGTTATTTCAGACGAGTGTTTGAAGAACATGTTTTTAAACTTGGCGACTGAGTTGCAGTACAGTTTTGTGATGGGTATTGGCATTCAGTAAACTTCTGCAGCGTGAAGTTTTGAAAGAATGAAAAATTAACATTAATTAAACTAACCTAAGTTATAGAAAGCCTTCTATAAATGAACTAAAAAACTAACTATAAAAAACTGTTTCTAAACATGAGCTTATGTAGGTTTAAATTACCGATCTATAATGTTCTATTTAATCATTTCAGCCTTTTCATAATTTGGAAAGAGATTCACATATTTGTGACCCATTGTTTGGTCATTACAGGCATTGACTTTGTTTGGACAGGATCTTGTGATAGAGCTAGAAATTTGCTCCCCAGATTGAAGCAGACCTTGCTTGTGTGTGGTCTAAATATTTATATTTCTTAATGACAAGTTTTTGTCCTTTTTTTTTTTTTTTTTTTTTTTTTTTTTTAGTAATAGTCCTTTAGGAACTTAAAAAAAAAAATTTATTGGCTGTGCTGGGTCTTGGTTGCAGCATGCGGGATCTTTTTAGTTGCGGCATGCAAACTCTTAGTTGTGGCATGTGGGATCTAGTTCCCTGACCAGGGATCGAACCCGGGCCCCCTGCATTGGGAGTGCAGAGTCTTAGCCACTGGACCACTAGGGAAGTCCCTGTCTTCTGCTTTTTTGATCCAATTAAGTGGTAAATATAGGTGATCTTTTATATCATGAAATTTTAGGTCTCAAAGGGACAATAACATCTTAGTCTAGCCTTTTCATTTTATATAGCACTTGGATTGTAAGTTTTATGAGACTGCCGTTGACTGGCAGTAGTTGTCAGTAAATATTTGTTGAATGAGTGAATAAATGACTGTACCTTGTGGATAAAGAATGAAGACCAGAGAGATTAGAAAACTTTCATGCTTATACAATTAGTGGAATAGCCAAGGCTATTTAATGGCCATTTTAAGAAAGCTGAAGAGTAGGATGACTATAGAAGGTGTTATAAATGAATAGATTTCAGAGAAACAGTAATAAAAATAATTTCTACTGTCATAGTTCCCAGTAACTATTAAGGGAATTCCAATATTTTAAGCTACAGCAATGGCTCCAAGTCTCTCTGTGTACGAGGTTGTTGCAGGAAAAAAATTTTGATGCGATTAGTGATTTTAAAGAAGTATGTGTAAAAAGCTTAGGAAATATTCTCTCTAGAACAAGATACTTCATTGACAGTCCAAGCTCAGAATATAACTTAAATATAATTGTGTGATTACATTTTAGTCGCTGTTAAGGACTGAAAGACTGAATTTTACTACTATTTTCTAACATGTAAGAAATATGAAAGAGAAAGATCTTTCTTTTCTGCAGCAAGTGGACAAAATTCTTGCTTTGTGCAGGAAACCTTGGCAGACCTTGAGAATTCTAAATTGCCGTTTTGTCTTGTTTTCCTCAGAAGAATTTAAATAGTTTTTTTTCTTCTATCTGAAACATGTTTTTCTTCTCCTCACCTCATGTTTAACTTAATTAGGACTCCTCTTCTGTATCTACATATTTTGTCTGATACAGCCAAGTCTTTTTAAAACATCATTGAGAGCTCTCAAAGCTTTTTAAAAAAAATTTATTTAATTAATTTATTTTTGGCTGTGTTGGGTCTCCGTTGCTGCGTGCGGGCTTTCTCTAGTTGTGGTGAGCAGGGGCTACTCTTTGTTGCGGTGCGTGGGCTTCTCATTGCAGTGGCTTCTCTTGTTGCAGAGCATGGGCTCTAGGCACACAGGCTTCAGTAGTTGTGGCACACGGGCTCAGTAGTTGTGGCTTGCAGGCTCTAGAGTGCAGACTCAGTAGTTGTGGTGCGTGGGCTTAGTTGCTCTGCGGCATGTGGGATCTTTCTGGATCAGGGCTCAAACCCTTGTCCCCTGCATTGGCAGGCTGATTCTTAACCACTGCACCACCAGGGAAGCCTTAGAACTCTCAAAGCTTCTTTTACTACCAAGTTCCTCATCCTCAGAGCTAGATATGGGAAGTCTTTCTGGTGCCTTGCTTCCAAGTGAATGGCCCTAAACAGACCAGAAGGCCACAGTCTCATTTGTGTTCTCTTTGGTATTCTCTAGGTATATTCCTGGCAGACGTGTCACCCTGCACTATTTCGGATTCTTCCTTGGGTTCTTACTGTCAGCTCTTAGTCATATTCCTTCTAGCCATCAACTCGTCCAACATCATGACCATGAGTACCCGGAAACTCCTCGTGTTTAAGTAAGCCCTTGATGGCTTATTCTACAACAGAGAGTATGTTTTTGTTTTGCTTTTAAATCGCTAGATCAGGTTGATGGAAAAGCTTTCTTTCTTTTTTTAATATCTTTATTGGACTATAGATGGAATAGCTTTTTAAGCTAGCGTGTATTCAGTTCACAACATGTCATCAAGGGACCATCGTAAAAGTAGGATTGGGAGCATGGAGGACTTGCCTAGTTCCCTAAACAGAGAATGAACATGCCCCATCAACTGAAGAGAGACCTCAGACTTGGTATCATCCATCAGCTTAGAGATCCATAGTTTCTTATACTATGTCTTAGTCCTGGACATTGTTCTGTGCTTGCCCTGATTTACCTGTAGTATTCATTGCCTGTTTTGGTTTATAAGGTGCAAATTAGCTTTGATATTCACCTGCCCTATTTTACTTGGAGAAGGTCATCATGTCTTGCCACTGAAACTCAAAGATTACAAAGATAGTGCATTTGATTTAGATTTGAGTGTGGGTAGTGAGACCTCAGAAGCCAAAACTAGAACCAATATGGAAATTACAGGGAAGTCAGTTTCAGCTTAATATTAGTAGAATTTCTAATAAGTAGAGCTGTTAGAAAATGCTCTGTATTGTTCCTAGATGTGTAGTTACTTTACTAGGGGTGATTCAGCAGAAGCTAGATAAACAGTTGGAGGGTTTTGTGTGGGCACTGACAGTGTGGGTGGGGTGGGCTAGATGATACACCAGTGGTGAGATTTTTGATTCTGATGTAAATTTTCAGTGGTTATAGACTAATGCAGAGAGAGAACAAGCTGAGAAGACTTCTGGCAGTGGTTAGTCACTGAGCAAGATGAAATTGCCAAGGGAGGATGTACTTGGAAGAGCAGAAGGCCATACCTCAAAGCCCATATTTAAAAGGTGGAAGCAGGAAGTGGAACTACTGAAGGAAAACACTGAGAGGAAGAAAACTGGAATAGTTTAGAGTACAGAGGCCAAGGGGAGAGAGATGGAAGGAGGAAGGAGGAATTCGAGAATAACATAGAAACTGGTTTACTCTAAGGCAGTCGTCCCCAAGGTAAGTTGCATGCACAGCAAACCACTAGGATGTAGTAGGACTCGCGTGTCTATTCAAACATAAATAGCTCGCAAAAAAAACACAAAAACATAAATAGCTTTATAGAAACACATTTATACTGATTATTCTTGAATTTATTTATTTATTTATTTTTTTGCGGTATGCGGGCCTCACTGTTGTGGCCTCTCCCGTTGCGGAGCACAGGCTCAGCGGCCATGGCTCACGGGCCCAGCCGCCCAGCGGCATGTGGGATCTTCCCGGACAGGGGCACGAACCCGTGTCCCCTGCATCAGCAGGCGGACTCTCAACCACTGCGCTACCAGGGAACCCTTGAATTTATTTTTGAAGGTATTTCATGATGTACATAATGTATTAATATAGTAATATTTGTGTATAACTTATAAATACAGTATATTGGAGGAGGTGTGGCCAACATTTAACTAATAGAATACACAGTCAAAAAATGATTTGGGTCCTCTGTCCAAGAAAGAAAATGCTCTAGGTCTCTTCTATGCTTATAGGTATCCCATTTAGGTTTTTAAAAAAATTTTTTATTGTGTTAAAACACATAAAATTTACCATCTTAACTATCTTTAAGTGCACAGTTCAGTGGTATTAGATATATTCACATTGTTGTGTAACCATGACCTTCTTCTATCTCCATAATTCTTTTCATCTTATTAAACTGCAACTCTATACCCATTAAGCAGTAACTCCCATTTCCCCCTACCCACAGCCCCTGGCAGCCACCATTCTACCTTCTTTCTTCATGATTTTTTTGACTACCCTAAGTACCTCATATAAGTGGAATCAGACAGTTTTTGCCTTTTTGTGGTTGGCTTAATTAGCATAACATCCTCAAGATTTATCCATGTTGCAACATATTACAGAATTTCCTTCCCTTTTAAGACTTAATATTCCATTATGTGTATATACCACATTTTGTTTTATTTTTCAGTCCATGGACACATGGGTTGCTTCTATGTTTTAGCTATTGTGAATGATGGCGCTATAAACATGGGAGTACAGATAGTTCCCCCACACCCTCCTTTCAGCTTTTCTTTTTAGAATAGACCCAGAAGTAGAATTGCTGGATCATATGGTGATTCTATTTTTAATTTTTGGAGGAACTACCATACTGTTTTCTACAGTGGCTGAACCATTTTACATTTCCACCAACAGTTCACAAGGGTTCCACATCCTCGTCAACACTTATCATTTTCTGTTTTTTTGATAGTAGCCATCCTAATGGGTATGAGGTGGTATCTCATGGTAGTTTTGATTTGCTTTTACCTAATGACTAGTGATGTTGTGCATCTTTTCGTGTACTTCATGGCCATTTGTATATCTTCTTTGGAGAAATATCCACTTAAGTTCTTTGCCCATTTTTAAATGGGTTGTTTTATTGTTTGAGTTTTGGGAGTTATATGCTGGATACTATTCCTTTACTAGATAAACTACTTGTAAATATTTTCTCCCATACTGTGGGTTGCCTTTTTACTCTGTTGATTATTATCTTCTGATGTACATCAGTTTTAGTTTTCTTGAAATCCTATTTGTCTTTTTTTCTCGTTTCCTATGCCACTGGTGTCATATCTAAGAAATTATTGCCAAATCTAATGTTGTGAAGCTTTTGTCCTATATTTTCTTCTAAGAGTTTTATACTTGTAGGGCTTATATTTAGGTTCTAGATCCATTTTTTGAATTAACTTTTGTATGTGGTGTTAGATAAGGATCCAACTTCATTCTCTTGCATGTGGATATCCAGTTTTCCCAGGACTGTTTGTTGAAAATAATATCCTTTCCCCATTGAAGGTTTGGCACCCTTGTAAAAAATCATTTGTCCATATTGCAAGGGTTCATTTCTGGGCTCTCTAGTAGATTGCATTTGTGTATATGTCTGTCTGTTCACTAATACCACACTGGTTTTATTACTGTAGCTTTGTGGTAAGTTTTGAACTCAGGAAGTATATCCTCAAGTTTTGTTCTTTTTTAAGATTGCTTTGGCTACTTGGGGACGTTTTGAGATTCCATATGAATTTTAGGATTTTTTTTTTTTCTATATCTGCCAAAAACATGATTGGGATTTTGGTGGGAATTGCATTGAATCTGTAGTAGCTTTGGGTGGTATGGACATCTTAACAGTATTAAGATTTCCAATTAATGAACATGGGATGTTTCTATTTATGTCCTTAATTTCTTTTGTCAGTGTTTGTAATTGTACAATCTTTTTCCTTCGTGGTTAAATTAATTCCTTATTCTTTTTGATACTATTGTGAATAGAATTGTTTTTGTGAACAGAATTGTTTTTGTAGTTTCCTTTTCAAATTGTTCATTGTTTGTATATAGAAATGCAACTGATTTTTCTGCATTGGCTTTATATTTTGCTACTTTACTGAATTTGTTAGTTTTAAGTTTTTTTGGTGTGTGGAATCTCTAGGGTTTTCTTACATATAAGATCATATCATCTGCAGATAAAGACTTTTACTTCTTCCTTTCCAATTTGGTTGCCTTTCTTTTTCTAGCCTAATTGCTCTGGGTAGAACTTCCAGTACTGTATTGAGTAGAAATGCTGAAAGTGGGTATCCTTGCCTTGGTCCTGATCTTAGAGGAAATGCTTTCAGTCTTGGACCATTGGGTATGATGTTTCTTGTGAGTTTTTCACATATGGCTTTTATTATGTTGAGGTAGTTTCCTTGTATTCCTAGTTTGAGTGTTCTTATCATAAAAGGGTGTTATTCTATCAGATTCTTTTTCTACATCTATTGAGGGATCGTGTGGAATTTTTTCCTTCATTCTGTTGATAATGGCATATTACTTTTTTTTTTTGTTAAGTCTGTTGAACCATGCTTGCATTTCCCACTTGGTTATGGTATTTAATCCTTTTAATATGCTGCTGACTTCTGTTTGCTGCATTTTGTTGAAGGTTTTGGCATCACTGTTCACAAGGGATATTGGTCTGTAGTTTTCTTGTTGTGTCTCTGACCAGATTTGGTATCGAGGTAATGCTGGCCTCACAGAATGAGTTTGGAAGTATCCCCTCCTCTTCAGTCTTCTGGAAAAATTAGAGAAGAATTGGTGTTCTTTAAATGTTTGGTAGAATTCATCAGTCAAGCCATCAGGTCCAGGGCTTTTCTTTGTTGGAAGACTTTTGATTACTGATTCAATCTCCTTATTAATTATAGGAATAGTCAGATTTTCTAGTTCTTCATGATTTAATCTCGGTAGATTTTGTGACTCTAGGAATTTGTCCATTTCATCTAGTTATGATTTGTTGGCATCCAATTGTTCACAGTACTCCTTTTTTTTTGCGGTACGCTGGCCTCTCACCGCTGTGGCCTCTCCCATTGTGGAGCACAGGCTCCGGACGCGCAGGCCCAGCGGCCACGGCTCACGGGCCCAGCCGCTCCGCGGCATGTGGGATCCTCCCGGACCAGGGCACGAAACCGCGTCCCCTGCATCGGCAGGCCTGCGCCACCAGGGAAGCCCTACTCCTATCCTTTTTATATCTGTAGAACCAGTGCTAATGTCCCCACTTTCATTTGATTTCAGTAATGTGAGTCTTTACAGCTTTGTTCCCCACCCCTTTTGGTTGGTGATGTCAGATAATTAACATCTTTATACATAGTACACTCAAAAACAAAGTTATGATTCTTTAAAATTATAAATTCAAAGTTATTCTTTCTCAAATTATGTAGAAAACAAGATTTGGAGTGAGAAACCTAGGTTACAGTAATACTAGCTTTTACACTGATAGTTTTTTTTTTCTTTAAATGTATTAGTCTCTTAAGTCATGGAGAAAAAGTGTAGTTACAAACCACTGTTACAATAATACTAGCTTCTGCAATTGCCAATGTACTCACCTTTACTGAGATCTGTATTTCTCTATAGGCTTCAAAGTACTGTCTAGTGTCCTTTCATTTCACCCTGCAGGACCCCCTTGAGCATTTTTTTGTAGGGCCGGTCCAGTGGTCACATACTCCCTCAACTTTTGTTTATCTGGGAAAGTCTGGATTTCTCCCTCACTCTTAACAGTTTTGCCAGACATAGGATTCTCGTTTGACAGGTTTTCTTCTAGCGTTTGACTATATCGACCTATTGTCTTATGGCCTCTGAAGTGGCTGACAAGAAGCCTGATAATTACCGAGGATCCCTTGTATGTGATGAGTCACTTCTGTTGTGCTTTCAAGATTCTTTGTCTTTTGAAAGTTTGATTATAATGTGTCTTGGTGTGGGTCTCTGAGTTCTTCTTGGAGTTTACTGAGCTCCTTGGATGTTTATATTCATGTATTTCATTAAATTTGGGACATTTTCAGCCATTATTTCTTCAAATATTCTCTCTGCCCTTTTCTCTCTCTCTCTCTTCCTTCTGTGACTCCCACTATGCTTATGTTGGTCTTCTAAATCATGTCCCATGAGTCCCTTAGTCTCTATTGGCTTTTCTTCCATTCTTTTTTTCTTCAGACTCAGTAATTTCCATTGTCCTATCTTCAAGTTCGCTGAGTCTTGTGTCTGCTGAAATCCGCCTCTGAATCCTTCTAATGAATTTTTCATTTCAGCCATGTATCAGTACTCTTCAGCTTCAGAATTTCCTTTTGGTTCTTTCTAAGTTTTCTATCTCTTTATTGATATTTCCATTTTGTTCACACATTGTTTTCTTGACGTTTTCCATATCTCCCTTTAGTCTGTTGGGCGTCTTTAGGACAGTTACTTTGAAGTCTTTGTCTAGTGTATCAGCCGTTATGTGTTTTTCAGAGACAGCATCTGTTGATTTTTTTCTTTTGTTTATTTGGCTGTGTGGGACCTTTCGTTGTGGCGCGTGGGCTTCTCTCTAATTGTGGCATGTAGGTTTTCTCTAATCTAGTTGTGGCTAGTGGGCTCTGTAGTTTGTGGCACATGGGCTCTAGTTGAGGCCTGTGAGCTCAGTAGTTGTGGTACGCGGGCATAGTTGCCCCGCAGCACGTGGGATCTTAGTTCCCCGACCAGGGATTGCGCCTGTGTCCCCTGCGTTGAAACGCGGATTCTTTACCACTGGACCACCAGGGAAGTTCTGATATTTTTCTTTTTCTTTGAGTGAGCCATACTTTGCTGTTCCTTTGTATGCCTTGTGATTTATTTTATTTTACTGGACTTTTGAATTTAGTAATGTGGTAACTCTGGAAATCAGATTTCCCCTTCCCTAAGGTTTGCTTGTTTTTCTTATTGTTTGTTTTTTGGTTTTGATTGTTGTAGACGGTCTCTTTGCTGAGGATCAGTGTGAGATGTAAGCTGAAGGTCTTCCCAGGTCTTTTCTGAGCCTTTCCCTGGGCGTACACAGTCACTTTCTAATTTTCTCCATATATGCAGCTGTTTTTAAATGTCCTAGTCTTTAAAGTCTGGCTCCAAAAGGGGAAAAAGTGAAAAATGAAGGGGGAGAAGGGGTCTGGCCTTTTAATCCCCCTGGAAGTCATTTCAGCCAGAGGGAAGGGGCTGCAATAGGGTCAGGGAGGCACAGTGACAGTGGCCGCCCACCTTCTTGTCTGTGCTCTGTGATCAGAAGCAGCCATCAGCACTCAGAGCAGAGATGCCGATATTTGGAGGACAGGGTCCTTTTTGCCCACCCTAGCTCCCACAAGCTGTGGGCAGTGGTTCCAGGAAAACATGCAGTTGTCTGCCAAGGGGTTGGGGATGGAGGATGGGTAGCTCCTACTGTGCTAAGAGCCCAAATGGACTGACATTCACCACAATCTACCATTGAAGTCTTCCCGTGGAAGTTGCAAGCCTTCAAAGTTCCAAAATGGTTGGATGAGACAGAGTCTACCAATGCAGTTGTTGTCTAGGTGGGAGATAGATTCCTGGTGCTTCATACTGCGGCATCTTCCCGGAATCCCCTCCCCCATTTAGTTTTATAAATATTCCCTCGTCAGATTTTGACCGGATGTTTCCTTTTTGCCTAACCATAATGGACATGATGAAGGCTTAGAAACACGCAGAAGATGCCACCCCTGGCTCTGGTTAAGAGCGCTGTCTTGTTAAGGCTAAGTTGTTGCTGCCTAACAACAGCTCCGCCTCCCGGCCCTCCAAATTTAGTGGCTTAAAACAACCACCATTTTATTGGTCATGATGCGAAGTTCAGGAATTTATCACGGGTGGTGATCTCTGCTCCAGTGATGTTTGTTGGGCTCACTCACGGGGCTGCGTTCACTTGGTGGCTGGAAGGTCTGAGGTGGCCTCACTCACGTGTCTGCGGCCTCATGCTGGCTGTCACCCAGAGTGCCACGGTTCTCATCCTCGGGGCCTTCTCTCCGCACGGCCTTCTCTCTGGCAGGATAGGCTGAGCTTCTTTACGTGGTACCTGGTTTCCCAGGCAGCGGGAGCTGTCAGGCCTCTTAGGGCCCAGGCCCAGAACTGGCACAGCAGTCACTTGTGATGATTCTGCTGGTCAAGTCACAGGGCAGCTCAGGTTCAGGTAGAGAGGAAATAAGAGTCTACCTCTTGACAGGAAGAGTAGTCCTACGTCTGCAGGTTTAGGAGGAGTTGTTGGTACCCATCTTTGCAGAATATCTCCGACGGGAGTCTAGACAGTCACTTGACTCGATATAGACTCAAAACAACTAAATTATAATGAAGTTCAAATTGAATGTGAGATTTCCAGGGCACCCCGCTTCTCCCCTATTGGAATGTGTGCTCCAGGCGGGCAGGGAGTTTTATCTGTTTGGTTCATTGCTTCATTTCCAGCCTGAGAGCAGTGCCTGGCTTGTGATAGAGGCTCAGTGAGTATCTGTTGCAGGAAGGACTGCTTGATGGTGATGGTAGTAGCAGAAGGGTTGGTGTAGAACACCTCCATCAGAGAAGGCTGCAGAGACAACGTGAATCTGCCGCCAAGTTTGCGAAAAGCGTGATGGACGTGAATCAGTGTCTCAGAGGTGGGTACACAATGCTTATTCACTGTTCTGCAACATTGAGGCCCGCCCGTGCCAGATGTGAGGGGGAAGTAAGAGACCTTCCCTTGAGGAAGGGGATCCCAACATCGCAGTGTATGACATGTGCTAAATCATAGAAAAGAGAGGGGTCTTCTTGGGATAACAGTGGGAGGCTTCAGTGTGGGCGTGTTCGGATGGGACTGAGTAAGGTGAGTGTGACTGAAACTGAGCTGAAGACACGACTAAAAAATGATGGTTATGGGGTGTGCATGTGACTGAAAAATTTCCAGAGGCTTGAAAATGTCACCTTCAGGATATATTTATACATCCTGAAATGGTAAGGGTCTCCTACTCTAAGTCTTTAAACATGTGTTATTTGCTGAAAACTAGATTTGAGAGTTTCTGAATTTGGTGTAAAATTTTTTAATATCCGTGATAAGGAGGGACTTCCCTGGCGGTCCAGTGGTTAAGACTCCGTGCTTCCACTGCAGGGGGAACGGGTTCCATCCCTGGTCTGGGAACTAAGATCCCACGTGCCATGCAGCATGGCATAAAACATAAACAAAAAACAGTGATAAGGAGAGTGTCAAGGGAGACCATTCATTATTAGGGTTGGTGAGTTAATTGACGGTGATTATTCACCTTACTGTAGTTTTATGATGCTTTTAGAAGTTTGCAGAGATCATTGCCAAATACATGTGCCACGGTGAAAAGCAAAACTATAAAATTATTAATATGTAGTAGTATCTTCCCTCCCTCCTTCTGCCGGGGAAGTGATCTCAGCCCTTGTTTGTGGTGAGTGAACCCGGAGAGGAGATGGATAAAGGAATGCGATGAGCATTCTGAACATTGAGTTCCATTAGGTAAACAGGAGTATTTTTAAAGTCCTCTCCCCTGAATCACTTCTGTCCATACAAACAAGCAAACCACTGTCGCTGAACCTGTGGCAGCATGTCTGAATGAGCGGGGGAACCTTTTGTTATCTTTTCCATCATCTTGAACAGCTCCTGAAGAAAGTTACTCTTGCTTTAGTGAGTAACTTTTCCCTTATCTATAAACTTAGTTGTGGTCTTCTATTTTCTTGCCTTTTTCTCCTGAGGCGACTTCAGCAAATAAAATTTTTAAAAATTGAGGCTTGCCTGATGTGCCAGGGAAGAAAAAATACTTATTTTGTGTGAGCTCTTAGTTGAAGTGAGTCATGTCTAACTACACTAAGAAAATGAATCACTTAAAGGTACTTTGGTTTTTTTTTTTGTTTTTTTTTTTTGCGGTACGCGGGCCTCTCACTGATGTGGCCTCCCCCGTAGTGGAGCACAGTCTCCGGATGCGCAGGCTCAGCGGCCATGGCCTACGGGCCCAGCCGCTCCACAGCATGTGGGATCCTCCCGGACCGGGGCACAAACCTGTGTCCCCTGCATCGGCAGCCGGACTCTCAACCACTGCGCCACCAGGGAAGCCCCTTTGGTTTTTTTTTTTAAATGTTCTCTTCACTTGTTGAACTCTAGGGCTTCTGACTCCTTGAAGGTTATTAGTATGGTAGGAATAGTGTCATTTATATATTTATTTAATTTTTTGGCTGTGCAGCACGTGGGATCCTAGTTCTCCAACCAGGAACCGAACCCGTGTCCCCTTCAGTGGAAGCGTGGAGTCTCAACACCTGGACCACCAGGGAAGTCCCCCGTGTCATTTATAATAGCAGTCATCACAGCCCCTTACATTTCATGTTCATTGGGCTTTCAGGTGGACAGGGCACAAGGCCAGTGAGGGGTTTAAGAAGAGAACAAGCCCAATTCCTAATCTAGAACACTCCTCACCGAAACTTTTTTGTGTAAATTTTTTTTTTTAGTTTATTAGCTCGTGTCCTTTGTTAATCAGTGTACAATTACTTGTCTTCCGGTTTCTTGAAACAATAGATCACATTTGCCACAATAGTGTCTGTCAAAGTGGCTGGCCGTGGAAACTCCAGCACCGCCTTCATCTGAAGGGCACTCCCTGCGAAGGTGGCTGATTTTACCATTCTCATCCACCTTACGGTGTTTCAGGACAGCCAGCTTTGCCTTCTTTCTCTTATGCTTGCTCTTCTTGGGAGCAGTGTAAGACTTCTTCCTTTTCTTAGCACCACCACGAGGTCTCCACACAGATGAAGAGTGGACTCCTTTGAATGTTGTAGGCAAAGTCCATCTTGCAGTTGCTGGCCAGCAAAGGAGTCTGCTGATCAGGAGGAATTCCTTTCTTTCTTTCTTTTTTTTTTTTTTTTTTTTTCAGTACGTGGGCCTCTCACCGCTGTGGCCTCTCCCGTTGCGGAGCACAGGCTCCGGACTCGCAGGCTCAGCGGCCATGGCTCACGGGCCCAGCTGCTCCGCGGCATGTGGGATCCTCCCGGACTGGTGCATGAACCCGTGGACTCTCAACCACTGCGCCACCAGGGAAGCCCAGGAATTCCTTTCTTATCCTGGATCTTGGCCTTTACATTTTCTGTTGTATCCCAGGGTTCAACCTCCAGAGTGATGGTCATCACAGTAATCTGCCTCTTGGCTGCAGTTCCTCTGTGGATGGCAGATTCGAAAGCCTCTTTAGTGTAATCTTGGTCCTCTTTCTAACCCTTCCCGCTTTTTGATTTGTGAGGTGTGAGGGAATGTCTTTGTCCCTTCCTTAATGTGCATGCCTTGAAGGGTTGTTTGAGGATGTGGAACTTCAAAGATCTTTGCAGAAATGTACCTTCTTGTTTCTTTTACCCCATCCTCCAACTAGATGGAGAATTTGCATTATTGTTGGAGAGTAAGACAAGATCTCTGTCTCTTCAAGACTGAGACCCGTCAGGAAGGAAGAAAACTCTCCTCTACCCTTCTAGGTTCTTCTGGCTGGTCTAAGAATTAAATTGACATGAGTCAGATCAACAGGAGAAAATCAAATTTAATTTTGGGTTGCCGGATGGGATGGGAATGTGGGGAGGGGAGAAATAGGTAAGGGATATTAACAAGTACAAACTTCCAGTTGCAAAATAAATGAGTCACGGGTTTGAAATGTACAGTGTGGGAATATATGTAAATCTTTGTACGGTGACAGATCATAACGATTTATTGTGGTAATCCTTTTGAAATGTCTAGAATTATCAAATCACTATTGTGTAATATTAAACTATGTTAGTTCCTAGGTCAACTGTATTTCAGAAACAAATTCATAGAAAAAGAGATCAGATTTGTGGTTATCAGAGGCGGGAGGGAGAGGGAAGAGGAATTGGATGAGGGTAATCGAAAGGTAGAAACTTCCAGTTATCAGAAAAATAAGTACTAGGGATGTAATGTACAACATGATAAATGTAATTAACATTGCTGTGTATTACATATGAAACTTGTTAGGATTTACTATCAAGAATTCTCATCACAAGGAAAGAAACTTCTTCTGTTTCTTTAATTTGTATCTATATGAGATGGTGGATGCTCACTAGTCTTGTGATAATCATTTCATGCTGTCAAATCATTATACTGTACATCTTAAACTTACACAGTGCTGTATGTATGTCAAGTATATGTCATTAAAACTGGAAGAAAAACATTTGTTATGTATGGGAACTGCATATACGTGAGAGCTTGAGAGACAGAAAGGTAAAATGAAGCATACATGCCATCCTGAACTAAGGAATGGGATAAGGGTCTGGGGCCTCCAAGGACAGGAGGGTCATTTACTAGACAAGAAGAGCAGACATTTGGTGATTAGATGTTTGTTCTCCATGTGGATGGGGCCACTTAGATAAAATTTCTCAGATAATAACCTTTTCTAAAAAAAATCTCCAATATAAATTCTTCTAGGTAGTTAAGGGAGGAATAGAGGTTTCTCCTGAACCTGCAGGATCTTGATTGCCTTTAGCTCAATTGCCTCATGCAAAAATGGCACATTTTTGGGAGGCTTGTTCTGAACCCCTTTAGACCCAACTTTTTATATTTTCCATTGTGGTCCTAGGAAATTTGTAATTTTGAAAGAGTGTGCTCCCTTTGTTTACTCTCTCCCTCATGAAATCCTTTCTAGCTAAAATGGGATAGAAGTAATTGAAAATAAAATATTGATTAAAATGGATATTTTTATTCGGGTTACTTCGTTTTAAAATTGTGGTATATGGTCTCAGGATTTGAACTATGACACCTAACTTTTTCCATTATGCTGTTATACCACTTTTTCCTAATTGGTTTGCTTAGCTCTTAGAATTTTCATTACTTTATTTCTTAAATTCCATCATATGTAGTAAAGCCATACTAACTTGAGGGAGTAGAGGGAAGGCCAGTCTAAACTAGCTTAAAATCTTAAACACAGTAGTTTTCAAGGAGTGTTATATTGTCATTTGTGTGTATATGTACATGTACATAAAACATAAATCACATGTTACCTAGCATGATCCTTAAGGAATTTGCAATTACCTGAGCCTTGGTTTTGCATGTAAATGGATACTTCTAAGTGCTTGAGGCTACTTTGAAAGAGTTCTTAATAGTTTAACCAGTAACCCTTAAAGTCTTGGTTATACTCATAGTAAACTTAAAAAAAAAATTCTCATAGCTAGGGTGAGAGTCCATTTAGCTCAGCTGTGAAGTATTACGTTATTAAGTAGAATGGCGCTACTAGGATTTTTTTAGAGAAAATCTATACTGTTCTCCATATACGTGTGCATTTACATGACTATTACATCTACTACACACAGTGATGTGTATGTGCACATGTATTACAATCCCTGAGCACACCACACATTTGCGGACAAATTGAGGACATGATCTTTGGGTATAAACTAGACTAAGCTTTCTGAGGGCAGGAATCGTGTCCCTTGGCATTCTTCTTCCAAAGTAAACATACCTGCCAAAGACTGTGCTCTGGTACCCACCTCGGTTGGGGGCATCCTTTATGAGGAGCAGCTCGAATTCCCTTCTGCCTTTCTGTTTGGGTGCTAACGACTGGGAGGGAGGAGTATGTGTCGGGGGAAGGCTGGGAGGTTGAGCTGTGCACTGTCTACATACTTGTGACTGGGAGTGTGATTCCTTGCCCGACCCTGATTCTCTTGCCTGCCACGTCATAATCACAGTAGTTAATAGCACAGGCCCTGGATTTGAACCTTGGCACTCTTTTTCCAGCCGTGGAATCTATCTAGAGCAGACCTAGTTGATCTCTCCAACCTTCAGTTCCCTGATCTAGAAAATAGGGATCATAATTACACCCTCCCAGGTATAAGTACCCCAGGTTGGATTTTCGATAGTGGCAGATGGGTAATCCATGTGTTCCCCATCTGTGTATGCAACAAATTGGTGGGTATAAAGTATTAAAAAAATTTCCAAGAAACAAAACTTATTTTTGCTGCTTGCTAGCAACTATTTACATTGCATTTATATTGTATTTACATCTGTTTACATAGCATTTACATGTATTAGGTATTAGAAATAATCTAGAGATGATACAGAGTATCAGGGAGGATGTGCTTAGGTTATATGCAAATACTGTGCCATTTTGTATGAGGGAGTTGAGCATTCCTGGATTTTGGTACGGAGGGTGGTGTGCTGGAACCGACCCCACCCCCATACCAAAAGACGACTATATAACACACGTTTCTGTATCTTCTTTCTAGGTAGTCATTTCTTGTAGGACATTGTCCTTGGCTTATTTGTAACTGACTTATAGAACCTGATATTCAGAAACTTAATTGAATAAATGCATACTCCCCTTTGAGCTTACCATACTATTTGGATTTTTGATAATTATATTTACTACTTGTGTGCATTAAAAAACATATAGTAGAAACACACCATATAGGATGGTGTGTTTCATACATTTCCAATGGCCAGAGTAGATTATTGGCCTGGTTTGGCTAGACATTTGTTAATTCTGTCATTCCTTGGTATCCTCAGGGGATTGGTTCCAAGACCGCGACGGATACCAAAATCCTAGGATGCTCAAGTCCCTTATATAAAATGGTGTAGTATTTGCATATAACCTATGCCATTCTCCCTTATATTTTATATCATCTCTAGATTATTTATAATACTTAATACAATATAAATGTTATATAAGTAGTTTAAATATAATGCAAATACTGTGTAAATAGTTGCCTGTGTGAAGGAAATTGAAGTTTTGTTATTTTTTTGCTTTTCTTTTCCTGAAATTTTTTTTTTAACATCATTATTGGAGTATAACTGCTTTACAATGGTGTTAGTTTCTGCTTTATAACAAAGTGAATCATTTATACATATACATATGTCCCTATATCTCTTCCCTCTTGTGTCTCCCTCCCTCCCACCCTCCCTATCCCACCCCTCTAGGTGGTCACAAAGCACCAAGCTGATCTCCCTGTGCTATGCAGCTGCTTCCCACTAGCTATCTATTTTTAAGCTTGGTAGTGTATATATGTCCATACCACTCACTCACTTTGTTCCAACTTACCCTACCCCTCCCCATATCCTCAAGTCCATTCTCTAGTAGGTCTGTGTCTTTATTCCTGTCTTGCTCCTAGGTTCTTCATGACCATTTTTTTTTGAATTCCATATATATGTGTTAGACTCCTTCAATTTGTTAATATGGTGTATCACATTGATTGATTTGCATATACTGAAGAATCCTTGCATTCCTGAGATAAACCCCACTTGATCATGGTGTATGATCCTTTTAATGTGCTGTTGGATTCTGTTTGCTAGTATATTGTTGAGGATTTTTGCATCTATGTTCATCAGTGATACTGGCCTGTAGTTTTCTTTCTTTGTGACATCTTTGTCTGGTTTTGGTATCAGGGTGATGGTGGCCTTGTAAAATGAGTTTGGGAGTGTTCCTCCCTCTGCTATATTTTGGAAGAGTTTGAGAAGGATAGGTGTTAGCTCTTCTCTAAATGTTTGATAGAATTCTCCTGAAATCTTTGATCCACAGTTAGTTGAATTCAGATGTGGAACTCACTGATAAAGAAGGCTGACTGTATTATGTTGAGGAATTTTGCATATAAGTTTATAAGGAAGGGATACTGGTCTGTAGTTTTACTTTAGTGTTTTGGTCTGGCTTTGGAATCAGGTTGATGCTGGTCTCATAAGATGGGAAGGGTACTTACCTCTTATATTTTCTGTAGAGATTATATATATTTAGTGTTACTTTTTTTTTAAATGTTTGGTAGAATTCACCAGTGAAATCATAGGGGCCTGGAGATTTTCTCCAGAATGTTGTTTTTTTTTTAACTGAAGTGTAGTTGCTATATAATATTTTATAAGTTACAGGTGTATGATATAGTGATTCACAATTTTTAAAGGTTATACTCCATTTATAATGTAAAATATTGGCTACATTCCCCATGTTGTACAGTATATTTTTGTAGCTTATTTTATTTATTTAAAATTTATTTTATTTATTTTTGGCTGCATTGGGTCTTTGTTGCTGAGCGCAGGCTTTCTCTAGTTGCGGCAAATGGGGGCTACTCTTCGTTGCAGTGTGTGGGCTTCTCATTGTGGTGGCTTCTCATTGCGGAGCATGGGTTCTAGGCACATGGGCTTCAGTAGTTGTGGTTCACAGGCTCAGTAGTTGTGGCGCACGGGCTTAGTTGCTCCGCGGCCTGTGGGATATTCCCAGACCAGGGCTCGAACCCGTGTCCCCTGTGTTGGCAGGCGGATTCTTAACCACTGCGCCACCAGGGAAGCTCTGTAGCTTATTTTATACCTAATAGTTTGTACCTCTTAATTCCCTACCCCTATATTGCCCCTTCCCCACTACCCTCTCCCCACTGGTAACCACTATTTCTCTATATCTGGATAAAGAGATAAAAACAGAAGGTTTTTATCTACAATTAAATTTTGTCAAATGTTAGGGTTATTTATTTCATCTTGGATGAGTTTTGCTAGTTTGAAGTTTAAGGAATTGGCCCCTTTCACCTAAATTGTTGAATTTGTGTTGTAGCATTGTTTGTAGTATTCTCTTCTTTTAAGGTCTTATTAACTTTTTAATGTCTGTAATGAAATTAGCTCTCTTCATTCCTGATAAAATTTGTGTTATGTTTTTCTCTTTGTTACTCTTGCTGGAGATTTAGCAATTTTTTTGACCTTTTCAAAAAACTAAAGTTTGGTTTTATCAGTTATTTTTTTCTGTTTTCAATAGTTAGAACAGTAGTGCCTCTACCTTTTTTTCATCTTCCCTCTTATATTCCAATTTGTGACGTCTTTTTACTTTTTGTTATTAAAAGTAAAGGATTGGGGCTTCCCTGGTGGCGCAGTGGTTGAGAGTCTGCCTGCCAATGCAGAGGACACGGGTTCGTGCCCCGGTCCGGGAAGATCCCACATGCCGCAGAGCGGCTGGGCCCATGAGCCATGGCCGCTGAGCCTGCGCATCTGGAGCCTGTGCTCTGCAATGGGAGAGGCCACAACAGTGAGAGGCCCTTGTCCCGCAAAAAAAAAAAAAAAAAGTAAAGGACTTTTATCAATATATTATCAAAGCTGGTAAGATTTTGATTTCATTCTGTAAGGTAACTGCGGTTGTCTTAGATTCAACCTATATACAAATCAATAAATCACTTACATTATTATGACTGTATAAATACTGTTCACTTCTCATCCTAGTACTGTACCTTGATTACATTTCCTTTCTTGTATAGTGTCTTATTTTTTATTTATTTATTTTGGCTGCGTTGGGTCTTCATTGCTGTGTGCGGGCTTTCTCTAGTTGTGGCGAGTGGGGGATACTATTTGTTGTGGTGTGTGGGCTTCTCATTGCGGTGGCTTCTCTTGTTGCAGAGCATGGGCTCTAGGCGTGCGGGCTCAGTAATTGTGGCTCGTGGGCTCTAGAGCTCAGGCTCAGCAGTTGTAGTGCATGGGCTTAGTTGCTCCGCGGCATGTGGGATCTTCCCGGACCAGGGCTCAAATCTGTGTCCCCTGCGTTGGCGGGCGGATCCTTAACCACTGCAGCCACCAGGGAAGCCCTGTATAGTGTCTCTTTTTCTGCTTTTCTTGTTCTTTGAGGTTCTTGCCTTTATTATATTGTCAATTATTTTCAGCCTCTCCATTTTATTATATAATCTACTGAGTTCGTCTCCCTTCCTCCCTGAAACCTCCCTGGAGCCCATTGTTGCTGCAGACTAGACTGATTACTCTTTAGGCATTTACTTCTAGTTATCACCCTGTGAATTCCCATTATTGCTTTCCTAGCTTGTTTCCTGAATCCCATATTTCCTCCTTTCTTGACATACTCCCTGATAATGATGGAACATATCCTTAAGGACCATCTTATTGAAAGATGTGAAGAAAGTACACTTTGAGTCCTTTTATTCAGCCTGTACATGTAATGGCTAGTTGGGTGTGGAATTCTAGGTTGAAAAAATATTCCCTGAGACTTTTGATGGATTGCTTTATTGTCTGCTAGCATCCAGTCTTTTTTTAAATTTAATTTATTTTTGTCTGTGTTGGGTCTTTGTTGCTGTGTGCGGGCTTTCTCTAGATGCAGAGAGCGGGGGCTACTCTTCGTTATGGTGCTCAAGCTTCTCATTGTGGTGGCTTCTCGTTGCAGAGCATGGGCTCTAGGTGCACGGGCTCAGTAGTTGTGGCGCACGGCTTAGTTGCTCCACGGCATTTGGGATCTTCCCCGACCAGGGCTCAAACCCATGTCCCCTTCATTGGCAGGTGGATTCTTAACCACTGCACCACCAGGGAAGCCCTGCTAGTATCCAGTCTTAATGGTGAGGAGGCCAGTCTTATCCTAATTCTTGTTCCAATGTAGAGGACTGATTTTTTTTTTTTTGCGGTACATGTGCCTCTCACTGTTGTGGGCTCTCCCGTTGCGGAGCACAGGCTCCGGACACGCAGGCTCAGCGGCCATGGCTCACGGGCCCAGCCGCTCCGCGGCATGTGGGATCTTCCCAGACCGGGGCACGAACCCGTGTCCCCTGCACTGGCAGGAGGACTCTCAACCACTTCGCCACCAGGGAAGCCCTAGAGGACTAATTTTATACGTGATCTTTGAAAGACTGCAATATGTCTTGACGTAAACCTTCTAAATTTGTTGTATTGGCCGTTGGTAGGCCATTTTAATTTGAAGATGCATGTTCTTTCTAAACACTACTTTGCTAGTTTTCTTCCCTTTTCTCTATTTTCTTTCTGGAATTCATTAACTGGGAACTCTATTACAGTTATTGGTTGCCGTGTAACAAAGTACCCTCAAATGTTAGTGGTTTAAAAAATAATCATTTTATCATACCCACAGATTCTGTGGATTTCAGACACGGCATAACAGGGATGGCTTGCTCTGTACTCCGAAGTCTAGGGTTTTAGCTGAGAAGACTTGAAAGGCAGAGTCAAACAGCTGGAGGCCAGAATCATCTGGAGACTTCTTTACTCACGTGTCTAGTGTCCAGGCTGGGATGACTTGAAGGCGCTGCTCAGCTGAAACTGCTGACTGGAGCACTTATACGCGGCCTCTCTATGTAACTTGAATCTGTACGCCTGCTGGCTGTGTTCTGAGAGGGAGAATCTGCGCCGGGAACTTTTGGAGATGGCCTGTCTAGAGATCAAACATCCCTAGAGAGCCAGAAGAAACTGCTAGGGTTCTTCTGACCTAGTCTCAGAAATTGCATCAGTTCTGCTCATTCTTTTGGTTACTGGTAAGTCAGTAGGGTCAGCCTAGACACAAGGGGAAGGGAATTAGACCCCATGTCACTCCATTGCATAGAGATAAACAGCACAGTGCTGGATTTCTAGTCTATTTGGAAAAATAACACCTTTGTATGAATATTGAAACATTAAAAATTTGATGATAGCTTCAGGTGAGTCCTTGTTCATGAGGGGTATTTTCTAGTTGTAGGGCCCACTCACGAAAACAGGTAGTAAAGTATAAAGAAACAGAATGACCAAATGATCCATTTAGGATAAGCAGTAAAAGTAAGGTAGTGGGAAAAGAGAAAGTAAAAGTGAGGTTGAGCATTTGCTAAGGCATGCTGTAGGGAGGTGATTGGGAGGGCTGCAGTAGCCCTAGGTTCACAGGGCAAAGGGAGCAGATTGTACAAACAAGCCCTGTTAGGAGCCGTGTGCGCCTGGCCTGGAGAGCTGATGCTTCAGTTAAGGAACATTGTACCATATTCCCTCAGGAACCTGTTATTACAAGGCAAATCCAAGTTACTTAATGCCAGGGGAAAGGAATGACTAGATTTCAGGTTACGTTGATGTATGTTCGTTCTTCATTTTGAAGCCAAATATTTCTTAAAGAACAGAGATGCAAAGTGCTCTTGTCACCTGAGTGGAAAAACCTCACTGAGCATCTGGAAATGTAGATGAGGTAAATAAATGTCTTCTTGAAAGTAAGAATGAGTGGGTTTTTTTGTTTGTTTTTCTTTTTAAATTTATTTTATCTTTATTTTTGGCTGTGTTGGGTCCTCTTTGCTGTGGGCGGGCTTTCTTTAATTGCGGCGAGCGGGAGCTGCTCTTTGCTGAGGTGTGCGGGCTTCTCACTGTGGTGGCTTCTCTTGTCGCGGAGCACGGGCCCTAGGTGCGCAGGCTTCAGTAGTTGTAGCACACATGCTCAGTAGTTGTGGCTCATGGGCTTCAGAGCGCAGGCTCAGTAGTCGTGGTGCACGGGCTTAGTTGTTCTGCAGCATGTGGGATCTTCCTGGACCAGGACTCGAACCCGTGTCCCCTGCGTTGGCAGGTGAATTCTTAACCACTGCGCCACCAGGGAAGCCCAGAAAATGAGCGTTTTCATGATAGTAAGTAATTGTTTATCTGACCATATACAATGAATCCACTGATACTTAATGTACCCCCAAATAGAAGGTAAAGATTTTTATGTTTGAATTTGAAATACCATTGAAGAAATATAGTACGGGCACTCTGAAATACAGGAAGCGCATGACTCATGAACATCTTGCATGAACATTACCACCATGTGCTTATGCACATTCTTCAGTGTTATTGCCGTGTGGTCATAGCCACAGCAAAAGGGGTAAAGAAGAAAAGTTGTGTTCCTAAAGTTTCAACTTACTTTGCTTTTTCCCCGTGAAGGAAATAATATTATTTATGTTTTTTCCAATTAACTGCTATTGTGTTAGTTTACTTCTTTCTGTGTTTTTTCTTAGCATTGACATTATAGACATTGAGGACCTCATCAAATCGATTTAAAAATGAGTGTGAACTACCAAATGTAAAACCGATAGCTAGTAGGAAGCAGCTGCATAGCACAGGGAGATCAGCTTGGTGCTTTGTCACCACCTAGAGGGGTGGAATAGGGAGGGTGGGAGGGAGGGAGACGCAAGAGGGAAGAGATATGGGGATGTGTGTATATGTATAGCTGATTCACTTTGTTATACAGCAGAAATTAACACACCATTGTAGAGCAATTATACTCCAATAAAGGTGTTAAAAATAAATAACTAACTAAATAAAGCTGACCTGTAAGCTCATCAGCTTGAGATTATCTCAGCACTTGCTGTATAACCTATTATTCTTCCAAAGTATCCATGAATTTATTTGTATTTCTTCTCAAAGCATTAAAAGACTATAATTAGATTGGAAAAAAAATGAGTGTGAAGGGGGAACAAAAGTCAAATTATTTTTAAAAGATCTTTAAAAATAATGCCTTTGCTAAGTATTAAAAATAACATTCCATTTTATCACAATTAATGCTTAGGTTACTAAGCCCACAGAAGTTTATTGACTCAATATTATTGCTGAGTCTGATACTGTATTTTACGTAGTAGATTTTAGCAACTCTAATAAACAGGTTTTTATGAAAAATCTTACCACAATTTATGACATTATTCCTCTGGGAAATTTTACTTCTGATTTAGAAACATAGGAATACAACCTGCTTATAATTTAGATACTGAGTGTATGTAAAAGTTTGTTTCAAATTCCGATGAACAATTTAAATATAATGGAAAAAGAGATGTGAAGTCCAGTGTTTTGGTTTTAATATTTACATGTGCAGCATCTAAAATGTAAATTTCACATGCTATAGACCAGCTGTATTTAAATTGTTTAAATATTTGTAAAGCATAATTTCTATGAAAAAGCAGTTCAGGAAAAAGACCTATATAGTATAGATGAAAGGTACCATTGTGTGATCCTGTATGAAGTTTCTAATCAATGTAATGTATTTCATCCAGAGATAAAGCTACAATATTAAGAAGGATATGCTTACTTTTCTTGGCAGTTCCATTAGATTTCTTGTTTTTAAAAAAATTATTTTTGGCTGCATTGGGTGTTCGTTGCTGCGTGCAGGTTTTCTCTAGTTGCGGTGAGTGGGGGCTACTCTTCATTGCAGTGTGCAGGCTTCTCATTGCGGTGGCTTGTCTTTGTTGCGGAGCACGGGCTCTAGGCACGCAGGCTTCAGTAGTTGTAGCACACGGGCTCAGTAGTTGTGGCTCGTGGGCTTAGTTGCTCTGTGGCATGTGGGATCTTCCCGGACCAGGGCTCGAACCCTTGTCCCCTGCACTGGCAGGCGGATTCTTAACCACTGCGCCACCAGGGAAGCCCCTGGCAGTCCCATTAGATTTCTAACATGATTTTATAGTTCATTTCCTCTCCCTTAAAAAAAATGACTGAGTATATCATAATATGTAGCAACTAAAAGAATAAAACACTGAAAGAATAAAAGAATAGTGACATTACCCCTAGACTACATGAAGGTTTAGAACAGATATCTCCTTGAGCATAAAACATGATATATTTAATGTGGCTTGTACTACACAGGACATATACCACCTTTATAGGCTTAGGTCAGCATTCAAGTTTTATTTTTTCCCCCTGCTCTGGTTATCTCTAAGTTATAGAGAGTTTGTAAAATCTATTTTGATGCCCCATAAAATTGTACTCACCTAGTTGGCTTTTAGAAAAACATTTTCATGAGTGCTTATGTAAAAGCAAGATTATTTCCTTATACTGAAGCCCCATTTGTGGCTTTCTTACTCATAATGCACGTGTGACTTCAGGCAGTGGGATGGGAGCTCAGTGAATGCATACTTACATTTGCAGAGTAGTTTTACCAGCATCTAGAGCAAGGAAGCCCATCAGGGCTTTATTTAGTGTAGTAGCAAAGGAAATTAGAATGACCTGGCTAACTGCATCAATATGCATAATTGACAAGCTACTCAATACTCCTAAAGATAAGTACTTTCCACTCTTTTCTTTCACTATCAAATGTAACCCCATGTGAGTATTATATTATTCCTAGGCTACTATTTTGTTCTAGAAATTAACATGTATCCTTAATGTTCTAGAAATTAACATGTATCCTAATTCAGAGTGAACAACTTCAAGGAACTTGAAAAATACTGTGTTGCCTCTAGGCAGGATGGTCTTTAAGACAGCTTATTCATCACACATTACCATCACATTAATATCTTTTTTTTTTTAATCTTTTTTAAAAAATAAATTTTATTTATTTTTGGCTGCTTTGGGTCTTCCTTGCTGCGCGCGGGCTTTCTCTAGTTGCAATGAGCGGGGGCTTCTCTTCGTTGCAGTGCACGGGGTTCTCATTGCGGTGGCTTCTCGTTGCAGAGCATGGGCTTTATGGTAAGCGGGCTTCAGTAGTTGTGGCACGTGGGCTCAGTAGTTGTGGCTCGTGGGCTCTAGAGTACAGGCTCAGTAGTTGTGGCGCACGGGCTTAGTTGCTCCGCGGCATGTGGGATCTTCCCGGACCGGGACACGAACCCACGTCCCTTGCATCGGCAGGTGGACTCTCAACCACTGCGCCACCAGGGAAGCCCAAGGGGCTATAGATTATTCATCACACATTGATTTTTTCTTTTTTTGGCTGCGTTGGGTCTTCGTTGCTGCGTGGGGGCTTTCTCTAGTTGTGGTGAATGAAGAGTAGCCCCTGCACGCAGCAACGAAGACCCAACGCAGCCAAAAAAAGAAAAAATCAATGTGTGATGAATAATCTATAGCCCCTTGGGCTTCCCTGGTGGCGCAGTGGTTGAGAGTCCACCTGCCGATGCAAGGGACGTGGGTTCGTGTCCCGGTCCGGGAAGATCCCACATGCCGTGGAGCGGCTAGGCCTGTGAGCCATGGCCGCTGAGCCTGTGCGTCCGGAGCCTGTGCTCCACAACGGGAGAGGCCACGACGGTGAGAGGCCCGTGTACCACACACACAAAAAAAGAATAGAGGAATAATCTGTAGCCCCTAAAGAAGGATAAGGTAGGTACCCAGATTGGAAAGGAGGAAGTAACACTATGTTTGCAGATGACACGATCTTGTATGTAGAAAATCCTAAGGAATCCACTACAGAACTATTAGAATTAATAAATGAATTTAGCGGGATGGCAGGGAGGATACAAGAGCAACAGTATAGGAAAGTCACTTGTATTTCTGTGCATTCACAATGAACAATCAACAATGAAATTAAGAAAATTTTATTGACAATAGAATACTTAGGAGTATATTATATTTAACAAAAGAATTGTAAAACTTGTACTCAGTAAACTACAAAAAATTGTTGAATGTCCAGCATAGACAAATCTGTAGAGACAGAAAGTGAATTAATGCTTGCCTAATAGTGGGGGTCAGGGGTTGGGAGACATGAGAGTGACTGCTGATTGGTATGGGTTTCTTTTGGGGGTGATGAAAAAGTTCTGCAGTTTTAGATAGTGGTGATGGTCATACAACTCTATACTAAAAACCATTGAATTGTATACTTTGGGTGAAATGTATGGCCTGTGAATTATGTCTCATAGCTGTTTAAAAAAAAAAGGGGAGAGGATAAGGTAGATTTTAAAATATTGACATGAAAAGATATCTATAGCTTAACAATATAAAAGTAACATATTTCTGG
Organism: Neophocaena asiaeorientalis asiaeorientalis; assembly: GCF_003031525.2. Taxonomy (NCBI): domain Eukaryota; kingdom Metazoa; phylum Chordata; class Mammalia; order Artiodactyla; family Phocoenidae; genus Neophocaena; species Neophocaena asiaeorientalis. The sequence goes on from NW_020185331.1 coordinate 5,699,332, forward strand.
TTAAAATTTTTTCTAACACCACAGAGCTCAACTTGAGGCATTGAAATTTTGTTTGTATTTTCTCTACTAAGCTAGCTGGGTTCCTCTTTAGGAACTTTTTGAAAACTAGAAAACATTATGGTGATTCATAGAATAAATTTTGTTTCAGTTTGCCTTGTATGTAGGTGCCATAAATTAGATTTTAGAAGGAAAATGTTTTTATTCAGTTATAGTAAGAATTAGTTTTTGAATGGTTTCCCAGTGTCACTGAAACCTTTGGGAGGTCACCACTAGGGATAATCTCCCAGTCTTCCTCCACAAAAATTTGTAAAATAACTTATTAAATTAGTGTCCTTAGTGGTAGAAAGTAAGAAATGAGAAGCTCAGAAGAGTAAACAAAAGAAAACCATTATAAATCTTATCTCCCAGAGAGAACTATTTAGATTTTAGTGTATTTCCTTCCAGAACTTAAAAAAAAAAACAAACAACAGATTTATTGAGAGAGAATTCATTTTCTATATAGTTGACCCATTTAACCTTCTGGTACTTCTTAATGAAAGTTTTAAAAAGTATAACATATATACAGAAAGTACACAAAATGTAAGTATATATACAGCTTGATGGATTTTCCCACCCATGTAAAACTATGCATATCAAGAAATAGTAACTGAGAGGGAATAGTGGTCCCACGTCACCTAAAGGTCATAACCACTGCCCTGACTTCAGCATTGATAGTTTTTCCTTTTTTTGTATTTCATGTAAATTAAAACATACCAGGTGTATTCTTTTGGTCTGCATCTTTTATGCAGCATTGTATTTGTGAGTTGTAGTTACGAGTGCTCCTTCTCATTGCTGAATAGTACTCTGTTTTGTGATTATCCCACAACTTATTCTTTCCATTGTTCAGCACTGGGACAGTTTTTGGTTTTGGCTATTAATAGTGTTATTATAAATACTCTTGTACATGTCTCTTGGTGGACATCTGTATGCATCTCTGATGGGCATATGTTACCAGTGAGTGAAATTGATGGATCCTAGGGCAGTGCTTCTCAAACTGTCCTGTGCACATCAATCACCTGGGGGTCTTGTTAACATGCACATTCTGCTTCAGTAGATTTGGGATGCGGCCTGCATTTTTAACAAGCTTAAGGGAATTCCAGCTGTACTGGTTCTGGACCACACTTTGAGTAGCAAGGTCATAGGATATACTTACATTCAGTTTTAGTAAATAATGCCAAACAGTTTTCAAAGTAATTGTGTCCCTTTACATTCCTACCAGCATTTTACAAGATTCCTTTGTCAATGTTTGTTCTGTTCCATTGATCAGTTTCTCTCTCTGTGCCAGTACCATACTCCTAATCACTTCAGTTTTGTATGAGACTTGATACTTGCTAATATGCTAATGTAAGTCCTTGAACTTTGTATTTCTTCTTCAACATTGTCTCAGCTTTTCGTGGACCTTTGCATATTCATCTAAAATTTATAATTAGTATCAGTTTCCATATACCTGAACCTGCTGGAAGTTTCATTGGGATTGTATTGACTCCAGAGATCAGTTTAAGGAAGAACTGATGTCTTTACAACATTCAAATCTCTGAACATGGTATATCACCCTCTGTTATTGATGTAGTCTTTAATTTCTTTCAATAACACTTGTAGTTTTCTGTGTAGAGGTTTTATTTTGCTAGTTTATTCTTAAATATTTCATTTGTAAATGCTGTTGTAAATGTTTCTATTTTTAGAATTGTTGGTGGTTGATATGTAGAATAAATTGACTTTTGTATATTGACCTTTAATCAAACATATTGGTAAAGTCACTTAATTTTCATTGTTTTTAGATTCTTGTGGATTTTTTTTGTGTGTGAACTCAATCATGTCACGCAAATAATGTTTTATTTCTTTCCTTTCCAAACCGTATACTGTTTGTTTTTTCGCCTAAGTGTACTGCTTAGGATCTCCAGTATAGTGTTGAATAAAAGAAATAGTGGGTATCCTTGTCTTATTTTCCATTTTGGGGGAAAGCTTTTACTATTTCACCATTAAGGATGATGTTTGCTGTAGATTTTGTGTAGATATCCTTCATCAGATTAAAAAAGATTCCTTTTGGGCTTCCCTGGTGGCGCAGTGGTTGAGAGTCCGCCTGCCGATGCAGGGGACACGGGAGTTGCTCCGCGACATGTGGGATCCTCCCAGACCAGGGCTTGAACCCGTGTCCCCTGCATTGTTAGGCAGATTCTCAACCACTGTGCCATCAGGGAAGCCCAAGATTCCTTTTAATCCTAACTTTGCTAAGAGTTTTTTTGTTTCTGAAATCCTGGCTAGATGGTGAATTTTGTCAAATACTATTTCTCCCTTCATTGAGGTGATTATATGTGACTTTTCTCCTCTATTCTGTTAATGTAATGAATTACATTGATTTTTTAAATGTCAAAGCAACCTTCTATTCTTGGAATTTGGGATGTATTGATCCTTTTATATATATCTTTGGATTGATTGGCTGATACTTAGTTAAGAATTATTATATTATGTTAATGAGGGAGATTAGCATATGATTTGCCTTGTTATATGTATGTCATATTTTATGCTGACCTCATAAAATGAATTGGGAAGTATTCCACTTTTTCGTTGCTGCCCGCGGGCTTTCTCTCATTGCAGTGAGTGGGGGGCTGCTCTTTATTGTGCTACGCGGGCTTCTCATTGCGGTGGCTTCTCTTGTTGAGGAGCACGGGCTCTAGGCGTGCGGGCTTCAGTAGTTGTGGCGCACGGGCTCAGTAGTTGCGGCTTGCAGGCTCTAGAGCGCAGGCTCAGTAGTTGTGGCACACGGGCTTAGTTGCTCTGCGGCATGTGGGATCTTCCCGCACCAGGGCTTGAACCCGTGTCCCCTGCACTGGCAGGCGGATTCTTAACCACTGCGCCACCAGGGAAGCCCCATACATCATTTTATACTTGTGTAAGTTTACCTGTAGGATGAATTCCTAGAAATAGAATTGATAAATCAAGGAATGTCTGTAGTTTTGGTAGATTTGGCCAAATTGACCTCCAGTGAAGTTAAAGTACTTAAAACTTATACCAGAAATGTCTGAGAGATTTTATATGTTATAGTTGCCTAGGTATCATTGATAATGTTTAAGAATCTTTTATGTGCCTACATTAGTGCTCAAACTCTTGACATTGTGGACAAGGATAAAGTATATACTTTTTGTCAGAGGAATATGAGCTAAGACTTATTATAAACCATGTTCTAAAAACAGTGGTTCAGTACAGTTTGGATGAAGTGCTGGGCATTGTTAAGAAATATGAAACCTAACAGAGACACCATCCTGGTCATATATTAAAATGAAGTATCGGTTTATTTATTACATCTGAAGTATTGGTTTCAGTTTTGGATACAATAATACAGGAAAAACATGATTGAGTTGGAAAAGGATAACATAGTTAAGAGGATGACTTGGGCTACAAAGTATTCTTGTTTAGAAAAACAAATGACAACTAGTGAGGGTGGAATAGATCTAAACTTTTTAAAGTCATGAAAAATATTAATGTGATACACTTTTTGATCAACTTAGAATTTTAGAATTTAGGAGTGTATACGACACTCAAAAGAAGGAGGTGGCCACCTCTTGGGCCAGAACAAATTGCAGGTGGATCAACTGCAGGAGAATACATTGTTTTTACACTTTTGATTGGAAGGCCTTTCTAAGATTACACAAAACCCAGAATTCATGAAGGAAAAGATGAATAGTTTTTGGGTTGTAGCCAAATCTGTTAAAAGACAACCACAGGTTGGGATAAATATTTGCAAAGCAAATGATAGCACAAAATACTTAATTTACAAAGAGCTTTTAAATAAAACTTTAAAAGGATAAATATGCCAGTAGAAAAATAGAGGATATGAAAAAAAGAATACCAGTAGTCAAAAACATGAAACTATGTTAAGTCTAACCTAGTAATCAACAAGACATCATATTTTACACATTTCATTAAATGAAATGCAAAAATTGACTATCCATTGTTAAGGGTATAGAAAAGTAGGCTTTCATTCTTCCTGGAAAGCAGTTGCATGCAATATATATCAAACTAAAATAAACCTTTCTTGTCTATTTTAAACATGGTCTAATAGAATTGTAGTCAGTTTATACTATTAATATACAATAAACTATTTGCTTAGTAAAGTAAATTTTATATCAGTCCTTAATTAGGGAGATGTTAATTTATGTGATTAGGGCATTATTTGGGCTCAATTTTGTGAACACCTTTAAGCTGCAGAATTGAGGATACTTTTGCACTTTTTGTGTAAGATTAGATTGCAACATACAGCTGTAGGTTTCAGGTCAGGAGTATTTAATAATACAATTTTCTAGTTGGAATGGTAAATTATTGAGCTCAATGAAAGTTTGATAATTAGTAAATACTGCATGAGTGCTCCTTGAATTCCCATTTTAAATTCTAAGCTCATTTGAAAAAACAAATACTTAAAACAAAACAAACAAAAAACCCCAACAAACCTTGCTAGAGATACCGTTATTAGGAAATCACCTGGTATAACTGATTTTTTAAGAGTTAAATTGAACATTGAACACTAGGTTGAATTTTAAAAATACTTTGTCAGTAAGAATTACAGAATGAGAGCTTCTAAAAATGAGTGCAAGTTCATCAGTCAAAACTGGGCTGTTGCACAATAGCGTATATTTGGGTTTTGAGAGAAAAGACTGGTGACTTGACACATGTATTAAAAATAAAATCTTGGGGCTTCCCTGGTGGCGCAGTGGTTGAGAGTCCGCCTGCCGATGCAGGGGACACGGGTTCGTGCCCCGGTCCGGGAAGATCCCACATGCCGCAGAGCGGCTGGGCTCGGGAGCCATGGCCGCTGAGCCTGCACGTCCGGAGCCTGTGCTCTGCAACGGGAGAGGCCACAACGGTGAGAGGCCCCGCGTACCGCAAAAAAAAAAAAAATCTTAAGTTGAATTGCAAAAAATGGTTGAATTTATTTACCTGGAAGTAAAGCAATTTACTGAAGTTCTAAAGACATTGAAGAATGTTCTAGAAAGGGTTCAGTACTTAATGATTTCACTGTGATCCTAGTCAGTTTGGTATAATCTGTTTTATTTTTATTTTATTTTTTTAAGTTTACATTTTATTTCTATTGGACAGCGCCAGTACAGCTAATGTAGATGCTTTTCTCCCTTGCATCTGTCTTTCCCCCATACGTGGCTTTGTCACCTTTGATTTGCTCTCTGCCTTTATCCAATCCCCCTTCTATCTCTCAGCCGGAAAACCACCTCCTCCCTCCAGGAAACAGCAGTTCTTTCTTCAAGGGGAGTATTTTCCCTCTTGGCTCCTTTCCATGTTCTGGAGTACCTAGGAGTCTACCCAAATGAGCACAGATATTCTTCTCTGTTCAGTATCATAGGTTGGAAGGATGGGCTCTAGTCATGCAAATTGGAGTTTTAGAGTCTTTGAGGTCTTGTTCATGTTCCTCATCAGAAGGCGCCTCAGGCTGGCACCGAGTCCAAGCTCGCTCTGCTCACCCCATGACAGGCCAATGAATCAGAGACAAGGTGTAGAGATAAGGAATACGACTTTATTTGGAAAGCCGGCAGACCAAGATGACAGACTAGTGTCTCTGATAAACCATCTTATCTGGGTCTGGATGCCAGTTTCTTTTATCTAATCTGCTGTTTTAAATAAGAGCTTAAGACCCTTCAGAGACAGAAGTTGCCATAGCCTTTCCTTCCTTCTTTTTCCTTCTTTTACAATACAAAATAGAACCTTTTCAGGCAGATTTTTCATTCCTTAGCTGAGAGTGGAAGGAAGTTCTATGAAAGGCCTTATTAAGTTGTATAGATAGCATAGCAAAGCAAAATAATTAACAAGATGGATTTTGGAATCAATTAGAATTCATGTCTGTGTACTTCTTAGCTATAAAACCTTTGACCTTCCATTTCTTATAAAATGAAGACTGTAGTTCAGCAGGCCCTATTGTGTGTGAGGAAACGTTTTGAGTAATCTACTTAGAGTCCTTTGAAGCAGAAACCCAGGGAATGTTAGCCTTTTTAAGTCTCAGTTTTGTGATTTATAAAATGGAATTAATATCTTCTTCATGGGGTTCTTGGATAATTAAATGAGATATACAAACACAGTGCCTAACATACACAGGCCCTCAATAATGGCGAATTATTACTATTACTGCAGCCATGTGATGTCTGTTGATGGACTTATAACCTCTTTGGCCTTAATCAGTACTCTAAGGAAAGGTAAATCTGCTAACTTGGCGGGTTAGGTGAAGCATGTTGCTTTGAAAGGTCATTTGTAGAAGGTACAAGGTGTACGCGATGAAGTGTGACTGTGGGACGCCAAGAAAAATTGGGGTTTGAAGTAACAGCCCCCTTTATCCAAGCAGAAAACAGAGTCTGACGCAAGCAGTGCTTTCTAAATGGCTATGAATGGAACAACCTACCAGGAAAATTTTCCATCTAGAGTACTGGTAATTAACCCAAATGAGACTAAACTGCTGGAAAATCCAAGAGCAATGGAAAATCAAAAGGGTGTCCCGAATTGAATGGGTTAAGGCTGTATTGTACTTTAATTCAGAAACAAGTTTTGGTGGTTGGAAAAAGTTAAAGTAATTTAATTCTACAGTGAACTGTTACATTAAATTTATTGTGGGGGAGAATCTCATTCTTTAGTGAATCTAGTGTAATTCTAGACTGAGGGTCTAGATTATTATTATTTTTTGTGTGTGTGTGGTATGCAGGCCTCTCACTGCTGTGGCCTCTCCCATTGCGGAGCACAGGCTCCGGACACACAGGCTCAGCGGCCATGGCTCACGGGCCCAACCGCCCTGTGGCACGCGGGATCCTCCCGGACCAGGGCACGAACCCGCGTCCCCTGCATCGGCAGGCGGACTCTCAGCCACTGTGCTACCAGGGAAGCGAGGGTCTAGATTTTGATCCACTATTACTATCTGATCCCAATCAAACTCCCTTAGTACAAGGTAGACCTTGAGAAACCCAGAATAAATTTTTAAAATACCCAAGAAACAATATTTTTTGATGGTATAAGATTTGGGGTCTTGTTTTTATTGGCCCTTTTATCTTTGCTCCTGCCATTTATCATGGTGGTTCCCTTAATGTGTTAAAGCTTGCAACCTACAACCTAATAGCTAGAAGTTTAGAATTACTCAGTTAAATTCAGGCAATATTTATTGAGTACCTGTTGGGTACCAGGAAGTGTGCTAAACGCTGGAAATATAGAGACAAATAAGACATTGTTCTTGGCCTCAAGGTATGCGTAGCCTTGTCAGGTTTTATCAATAATGATGATGATAATTATAGCTAACATTTGTAGAGCACTTACAATTTTCTCTAACTGTTTAAGTGCTTTATATGTGTTAACTCACTTAATCCTCACAAGGACTTTGGTGCAGGTGCTATTATTATTATTTTGTTTTTACAAATGAAGACCATGAGGCACAAAAATTCAAGTACCTTTTGCCTGAAGTGGGATAGAGGGCAGGAATTTGAATGTAGGCTCTCTGGTTCTGCTATCCCAGGCAGCCCCTGAGTAACTTATGCTTTGGTCAGAGTTTAGCTTACTAAAATTATGATTTTTAAAAGCCTATTTCCTTTAAACCTTTAAAACACAACAAAAAGATAATCCAGTAAAATAAAACAAGGTATTCCAGTCCCATCCTGATGTATCCCCCCCCCACCCACCTCCCACCCCCAAGATTAGAGTCAGATATTCTCTGCGGAGCCAGTAGCTTTTGTGGGAGAATAGTGTTAGATACTATTAGATATGTTAGAAATTTGATTACATATGAAATTGTTCTGTTGGATTACTGATACTGCTCTTTAGTGACAAAGATCTAAAAGATCTATTTTTAATGGGTCATGGAGTTTCCAGTTTAACTCTAACTTTATTAAATCCTTAAAAGTATTCTTCTAATTAAAAAGATTTTCCATCTCTCTTCCACTTATGCTTTGAGCCACCAGCTTGTTTCCCCTCTGTCATACACAGCAGCATTCACTTAGCAGCTTCGATATATGCTTCTGTGTCAAACTGTGATGACATCAATGCTGTCTAAACTTTCTGTGGTGTGTACCTCATTAGATCCTGATCCCTCAGCCAGGTTTGATTTGTAATCCTTCTGTAATCACATGTTCAGTAAGGAAGATAGATTACCAGCACCTAGTTCCTAACTTGCCTTGCTCCTCCTCCTGGTATCGCCATGAATACCCCACCAGGCCTCTGCTTCCTTTTGCCCACTTCCCTAGTATTTCTTCTCCCCTTTCTTTTGTTTTCTCTGTTCAAAACCCACCAATCTCACTGGATTATGGAGCCTTGTTCCCCACCCCCCCTTTTTTTTAAGTACTTACAGTACTTTGTCAAATAGTTTTATTTTCATTTTTTAAAAAAGCAGATGAGAAAAATAAGTGAATCAAAAAATACTTTTCTCTCCTTTATTTTTCTTCAAATCCAATATTAACCTGCCTCAGTGGAGTGGGTGGGTATTCCTGGGGCTCAACTGTATTTGTAATGTTTTATTCCTTAAAGTAGATAATAGGTACATGGATGTTTGTTTTCTTTTATACCGTTTACGTCTGAAATATTTTGTAATAACACATTTTTTGTACATTGTTCTTATCTGAATCTCTTGATTTTTTTGTAGGGGGAGGAAAAGATGCATCATTAGCCCTTAATAGACAAATACATGAAGATGTGTGGCTGAGGATGTGCAGTCAGTATTACTCAAAGATTTGGTACCCTTTATGTGCCAGACAGTGTTCCAGGCACGGAGGACACAGTGTCACGAGGATAATGTCCCTGCCTTCGTGCATTCTATATCTAAGTGGGGAGCAGACTAAGCAACTAAATATGAAATATAATATCAGATACTGAGAAGTACTACATATAGCATAGAAAGAGGACCTTTGACTGGGGCAGGGGGGAGCTGTTTTTAGATGGGATGGTGAGGGAAGGCCGCATAAGGGGTGACCTTTGAGCAGAGACCTGAATGAAGTGGGGGACTAAGAAACACGAAAATCGAGAGAAGAGTGGTCCACAAATGGGAACAGAGAGAGCAAAGATCCTTAGGCAGGGGTATGTTTGGCATATTCAAGGAACAGCAAGAAGCATCTAGAGAAAAGGAAGCCAGGAATGGTGGGGCATGAAGTTACAAAGGTCCGCAGGGGTCAGCAAGGCCTTGCAGGACATGGTGGGAGGTTTTTACTCTAAGTGCGATGGGGAGTTTTTGAGCAGGGGAGTGACAGAATCTTAGTGAACTTGAAAAGATTACTTTGGGTATTCTGCAAACAATATATCGTAGAGAGTGAGAGTAAGGCAGAGAGACCAGTTAGTAAGCTGTTGCAGTTCAGGTGAGAGATAATAGTGGCTGGGACCAAGGGGGTCAGTGTGGGTGGTGAGAGAAGATCAAATTCTAGATATTTTTCAGGGGATTAGAAGTGAGGAAAAAGTTAAGGATGAAAACTAGGTTTTTGGCTTGAGCAACTAATTTTGGTGAATGTTGGTACATCCCTTCCCCCACTAAAGGAGGAACAGATTGAGAGAAAGAAGGTTTCATATTCTTGGTAGACAGCCTGGTGGAGATGTCAGGTAGGCAGTCGGATATATAAATCTGGCATTCAAAGGAGTGATCTGGATGGAGATGCAGGTAGGGATGTTGGATGTATAAATGATATTTAAAACTTTGACACTAAATGAGATAATTACTCAAGTGAGTAAGTGTCCATAGAGAACAGAAGAGATCCAAGAATGAAGAGCAAGGGTACTCTGTCTTCTAGAGGTTGGGGGAATGAGAGGAACTAGCAAGGGAGCTTGAGATGGAGTGGCCGTTAAGGAGAGAAACCAGGGAAGTGTGGTGTAAGCCAAGTGAAGAGACTGTTTCAGGAAAGGAGTAATCGAAAATTGAGTGAGATGAGGGCTAAGAATTGATCTTGGAATTTATCCAAATAAGAGGTCATTGGGGATCTTCATAAAAGTAGTTTCATTGGATACGACTAGTTTGGAACATATTGAATAGAACAGGAAAGATGAGGAAATAGAGACAGTGAATGGAGACAGTTCCGTTAAGGGTTTTGCTATAAAGAACAGTAGAGAAATGGAATGATAACAGGGAAGAAAGAGGGAATCTGGAGAGCTTTTTCGGTTTTAAAGATGGGAAATGTTTGGCGATTTGAATGTGATGATGAGAATTATCCAGTTGAGAAGGGGAGTCAAGTGTTGGAGGGGGCAGTCTTACTACATAAAACTCTGGGCCTTCTCTAAATCCTGTGGAGGTCAGGGAAGGGTAGTTTTCCCTTCAAACATTATATGAAAGATGAAAGATTGGAAACAACTGTGAAATGTCTAACCCAGAGGAAATGAAATACACTGGATATCTAACAATTATGGTGATATAAAATAGAACTACAATTTACCCACTAAAAATCGTTATAAGGTTCCACGTTGATTGATATGCAAAGATTTTCAGACTTAAGTGCAAAAAAAGGTATTTTTTGTGGAAAATATGTAATAAACACTTCAGTAGAGAAAAATGTCTGAAAGATGGGATTTTATTGGTGATTTTTAATTTCTTCATTAGATTCTAATTGTTTTCCAAATTACTTCATCATGTTTTCTATACAGTGAGCATATATTACCTGCATCTTTTAAAAAGTTATTCTGTGACTGTCAGTGAGCTAAACCCATTTATATCGATCATAAAATATTTCTGTATTTTGACTTTTTAAGCTATTTTATTTCATGTTTTCTGTTTGCTTATTTTTGCTGTCTTCTTCCTACCATCTATTGGCTAAATCTAATAGTCCTTCTGTTTGAAAGTTATACATTCTAGTTTTATTGTTTTGGTAGTTGTCCTTAACTCTTATTTTGATAATATATATACTGGTGTTTGTTCCTATTGAAAATCTTTCCCTATTTTAAACCTTTAAATGTATGTATTCCCCACACACACTTCAAAAAAATACTAGTATCTTAGAAGTTTTCATCTTCCTCTCTATACCCTTCAGTCCCTACACCCCCCCTACCGGGCCCCCTCCAAAGTGCTTTGATTTTTAAAGAATTTTAGTTCTGGAATTGCTATGGATTTACTTTTTGTTTTGTACCTTATTTAGACAGTAATAAACTTGATAAGTTATTTGCTTACCTTTCCCATTTTTATAGTGTATTCCAGAATATGTATTTCTTATTTTTAAGTTTGAATTTTTTTTCCTCATCCCTTTGAACCTATCACTCCGTTGACTTCTTAAAACCAGTGTTGCTTTTGAGAATTCTGGAGTCAACGTGATTCTTGTTTTTCCTTTATAAGTGATTTACTTCTCTGCTAAACTTTAGTTTTGTTTTTTTTTTTTTTTTTTTTTTTTTTTTTGGGGGTACGCGGGCCTCTCACTGTTGTGGCCTCTCCTGTTGCGGAGCATAGGCTCCAGACGCGCAAGCTCAGTGGCCATGGCTCACGGGCCCAGCCACTCCGCGGCATGTGGGATCTTCCCGGACCGGGGCGCTAACCCGTGTCCCCTGCATCGGCAGGCAGACTCTCAACCACTGCGCCACCAGGGAAGCCCAACTTTAGTAATTTTTTTCTTTTGTTGTTCTTTCATTTCATTATACTGTGACTAGTTTAAAATTTTCCCCCCTCTTCTTTTCCCTTTTTATGGGTTTTTTTCAGTCCGAGGTCTTACATCTTTTTCTAAATTTGGGAACCCTCAGTTTTTTCATGTTCAAATATTTTCTCCTTCTGATTTTTCCTCCTCCCTTTCCTTTGGGCCTCATGACATAGGTATATTGATGCTTCCACTTCTGTCCTCTACCTCTTGATGTTTCTTTTTTCCATCCTTTTTTCCCCTCCCTAATATATTCTAGGAGAGTTTCTTAACCTGATCTTTGGCTCTTCAGCCCAGCTATTGGGTTCTTTATTATCTTGGCTCTTAATTTTTCATACCATTAACTCTAGTTCTTATTTTAAAACTTCCTGTTCTTACTGCATGTTTCCAGTTATGGTCCCTCTTTGAAGATATTTACTAATTTATTTTCCATACTGATCCATTAGCTTGATTTTGGCTGATATAGGTGCTTTAATTTTGTTTTTCTCTATAGCAGTTGTGCCCCTAAGATGAGCTCATCTGTCTTCTCTATGAATCCATTTTTTTCTGGCTCTTTAACCATGTCATCTGTTGATGGATCCCTGGACTCCCAAGCAAAAACAGAGGCACTGGCTCGTGCTTCTGAGAGCTTTCTCTGACGATTGTCCTCATCTTACTCCAGCTGGGAAGGGGAGGGTAGGAAGAGGAAGATACACTTAGGGCTTTGCAGTTGCTTGTACGTATGTTTAACTGTTCCCCAGCCCAGCCCACTTGAGCATGCCATCCTAATACTGCTGGTAGAGCCAACTGGGCAGGAGAGTGCTATGAGCAGTGGGGGCCAAGAAAGCAGGAGCAACATAGAGAAAGAAACACAGGTAAAGAAACCTCTCTCTTCCTGGTCTCCTCCATGCTACCTGCTCAGAGCCTAGCATGGGCCTCTCCTCCCAGCTGAAACCTGGCTGCTCTCTGTTGCCTGAGGTTTTTCTCACAGCTTTTATATTAGTGTGACAGTTTTATTAACCTGTCTCTGGGATCTCCAGGATTCTGTTGGGAGCCCACTCTAGTTTGACATCTTGTCAGAACCATGTATATAACATTACAAAATATCATTAAAGAGAAGTTGTAAAAAAAAAAAAAAAAATAGGGCCGGAAGTATATACACATTATCTGCTTTTTTTAAATGATGTCTCTTACAGCAAGAAGCAGTTTGATATTCTAGAAACAATGATACATTTCACTTTTAGTGTTTTCATTTGAATACTTATGTTGAGGATTGGATTTTATTATTTAAACCAGTCAAGAAATAATTGAGTATCATCCATTTATTGGGGACCGTTTTCAGCTTTGGGAATACGGCAGTAAACGAAGAAAATGAGAATCCTTGCCTTCATAGAGCTGTCCTTCTAGTGGAATAGAAGACAATAAATAAGTTAAAACATAAAATACGTACTATTTCTTAGATAATGAGTTGGATTTAACCTGGGTTGTTGTTTAGCCAAGCAAATAAAATGGAGAGGGGCCAGGGAGTTGAGGGTCTAATTAAAATGATTGACAATGGAATGAAGTAGAGCTAGATTAGGAGGGGAAAGAGGACAAGTAAGGGTGGTGGAAACAATGGATTGAAAGTAAGGCAAAAGATTGTTGGAATTGGGGTACTAGCAGGAGTGTCCTAAAAAAAAAAAAAAAGGAGATGGTGGTTGGAGAGTAGACGTTCAGAATTGAGATAATGAGGGATTGCAGTAATTGTGAATGACAAGGTCAAGGGAGTGACCATGGAAGAAAGTGACTAAGTTAGGATGGAAAATAAACATTAAATGGAAAAGAGACTTCCATTTGTCCCTGTGTGGAGTAACAGGGACCAGATTTACCCTCCTTCCTTAAACAAGCAGAAAGCTGTACAAAGTATATTGAAATAGTGGTTTTCAGACATTGGACAGGCAGTGCAGGAAAATGATCCTTGAGATAAGGTGAGCCCTTATGATTGCCCCAGCTTTCTACCTGGATGGAGGTCGCGGTACAAGGAGGGGCAACCTAAACAGAACCTGGCAGTCTCCCTGAGTTGAGGAGGTGGAGTTGAGAATTCAGAGAGGTGAAAGAGACTGGAATTCAGAGAATATCGAAGAAGAGAGAGCTCCACAGATCTCCTGAGCCTTCCGCAGAGTGCTGTTGAGTGCATGCGTGAGAGGAAACCCCTTGAGGCTGGCAAAAAATAAGGGATGGCCTTGGAGTCCTGGGCTTCTTGTGAGCGGCGTAAAGGGCATGATGAAATTAGTCAATGATACCAAGACAGACATTGGTGGAGAGGCTGCAGGTATTGAAGGGGAGACCGGGGAGTGGTTTTGCCAGAAACAGAGTTCTGGGGCTCCCACTTGACCTTGATGATGGAGGAGGCCTTCAGGGGGATTATTTTACTCCTAGGATTGCAATTCCGTCTTGACTTCTGCTACTTCACTTGACTCCTGCCCATGGAGGCATGGAGTCCTACAGAGAGTTGGACTCACCACTGCTAATCATCTAAGAATCATGTTTACGTGCTCCTTTTTCTATGGCCTTTTCCCCCTAGAAGAATACACCTCTAATTTATGGTTTCAAGACAGGATTCATGTAACAAAATGTATTTTCCGTCAAATTTATGAGAAAATATTGGTTCCTTTAAGTAAGAATTGTTTCTACTGTTCATATATATAAATAGTAATTTTGGCCTAAAGATAGTTGCCCAAGATTAGATAAATTCCTAGTAAAGGAAACTCTGCAAAGCCAAGTTAGAACTCCTTAGAGTTGGAGAGAGAGTTCTATTCATGTGTGTTCCCAGACCCAAAGACATAGAAGGCGCTCAGTAAATATTTGTTGAATGAATGTATTTTGGAGTGAAATGTGGCATTCTGAGTTATTGAAGATTTCCTGTGAATCTTATCGTGGGTACTGAGGCAGCCAAGATTCTAACTTTTCCACATATAAATAGACCTGTTAAACTGCAGTTTCTACCATGTCAGCTGGGCATGATGATTTGGAACTTTTCTTATTGGTTGTGGTTGTTGATTTTTAAATTCTTACATTAGGAATGATGGGGATGAACGCATAACTGCATGCATGTCAGGCTAGGGACTTCAGGTGAGAGAAGAGCTCTTTCAAGAGGCCCATGTCCTAAAATTTATCGATTTCAATTTCATTTATATTTTGAATAAGTGATACATTCACATTTTTCAAAATTGAAAAGGCTCAAAGCAATAAAGTAGCTTCCTCCCATTCCTGACTACAAGTTGCCCAGCCATTCAGTTCTCCTCCCTAGAAGCAACCACCATATGACATCTTAAAAAGATGAGATGACCTTTTAGATTACGCATCAGGTTAGAAAATAATAGTATAATAATAGTAGGAGGTGCTTAGTAAGTTAGTGATTACTGTATACCAAGCATCACGCTATTTGTATATAATTTAATATGTTGTCTTCTGTGTTCACACCTCTGTCTCCTCCCCCGCCTTGCCCCTTGTGGGCTGATGACCTTGCTGCTTTGTTTTCTGTAAACCATCTTCTCCCTCTCTCCTGTTACGGCTGGTATCCTTCTGTTATGATCTGGATTCAGTGGTGTTGGAACTGGGCTCTTACTGGCTGGAAAGACCAATTGTGCTCATCTCTTCCCAACTCTTTGTTCAGTGACATCATGTTAGTAATTTGGAATCAGTTGTGGTAGGAATATTCATACCCTGGAAACTAGCGAATGCTACATGCCAGGGCTGTTTTCCCCAGAGCTGGTTGTTATACATGTATGTATCAGCACCCCACGTGTGGATCCTCTCCCCTCTTACCTTTTAGTTGGTTCACTAAATAACAAAGTTAACTGAAATGTGGAATTTAAAAAATTATGTACATATCTTAAATATATTATTTTGAAAAAAGCATTTGCAACCCTTTGACAAACTTAAAACTTTTGATTATGAAAATGTTCAAAAATACAGAGAATTTAAAAACTGGTATAATGAATATTCATATACCTATCTCCTAGATTTGATAGTTCTTAATGTTTTTTTAACCATTTCAAAGTAAATTGCCGACATCATGACAGTTGACCCTGAAATGTTCAGCATTACTTCTCGTACATCATCTTCATTCCGTTATCACTAAGAAATTCGTTGTTCCCCCAAATCATTTACTACCCAGTCTATATTCGGATTTTCTAATTGTTATTTTCCCCAAATGTCAGAATTGTTTTTTTCTAACATGGATTCAGTCAACGTTTGTGCATTGCATTTGGTTGTTATGTCTCTCTTAAGCTAGAATAATCCCCCCCTCAGTTTTTTCATGATGTTGAGTGTTTTCTACTCTTTATGTTTCGAACGTATATACAGAAGTAGTAAAAATAGGCAATTAACCCCAATATAGTCATTGGTTCAATAATTATCAACATTTTGCCATATTTGCTTCACTTTTTTCTTTGCTTCTATTTTAAAAACAAATTCAGACATGTCATTTTACCCCTTTCAACTATTAAAAAAAAAAAAAAAAAGACATGTTCTTATGTAACCAAACTGGTGTCATAATGATACCAAACAGAATTAATAATGGTATTGACTTTTTATTTTTTTGCGGTACGCGGGCCTCTCACTGTTGTGGCCTCTCCCGTTGCGGAGCACAGGCTCCGGATGCGCAGGCTCAGCGGCCATGGCTCACGGGCCCAGCCGCTCCGTGGCATTTGGGATCTTCCCGGACCGGGGCACGAACCTGTGTCCCCTGCATCGGCAGGCGGACTTTCAACCACTGTGCCACCAGGGAAGCCCCAATAATGGTATTGACTTTTTAAAGAAACCAAGCTAGTTCTTTGGTAGAGTATTCTACATTTTGGGTTTCTATGATTGTTTTCTCATTATTATCATTTAATTTCTCTGATCTCCTGTATTACCTATACACTGGAAATTAGATCCAAATTCTTAATTAAACACTTTTGGCAAGAATATAGAGGGTGAACGGTACTTCACAGCACATCACATCAGGTGGCACACAGTCTGGTTGTTCACTGTTAATAATGTTGAATCACTTGATTAAAGTGACAACTATCAGTCGTCTCCACTGTAAAGATGTTTCCCCCCTTCCACGGATCATCACGGTAATTCATGGAGTGATACTTTGGTACCACATGAAAATTATTTTCTCCATCAACCTTTCCGTTAATGTTTAGCAGCCACTTATGTTCTTTGCCTGAATCAGTTTTCAACAGGCACTGGAAAATAGTATTGCTTTTTCTTTGAATGTGGGCTGATTTGTGTTCCCTGTAATGGTTGAAGGAGACCATCTAACATCTATATTATATCTTCTCTCAATTCTCTAAATTTGAGTTTTCTTTTTAAGTGGAATAAACCATACAAAGGATTTTTGAACAAACAATACAAAGTGCAGAATCATTAAAGATTTTTTTCCTCACTTTTCATGATTCCCTTGCCCACTCCTAATTCGGTATAAGTTTTTGAGGTGTTTTTTTGGTTTGTTTTTTAATTGGAGTATAGTTGCTTTACACTGCTGTGTCAGTTTCTGCTGTACAGCAAAGTGAGTCAGCCATATGTATACATATATCCCCTCTTTTTTGGATTTCCTTCCCATTTAGGTCACCACAGAGCACCGAGTTCCCTGTGCTGTACAGTAGGTTCTCATTTGTTATCTGTTTTATACGTAGTACCATATATATGTCAATCCCAATCTCCCAATTCATCCTGTCCCCCCCTCTTTCCCCCTTGGTATCCATACATTTGTTTGGAGGGTTTTTTGTTTTTTAAAGCAACTTGGCTTTTACTGATTCTTTCCAGAGGATTCCTCATAGTTTCCATAGAAACAGGAATTTCTTTTCATTGTCATGAGTTTCTATAATATTTAAATTGCAGCATCAAGTGCAGATGTCATAAATAGGTTTGGGAACAAAAATAACCAATTCTTAGTAAACGTTCTGTTTACTCTATGCGAGTACAGTATGCAGAGTAGTAGTTTTACTAGCCGGAAGCTTTCAGTGTGCTGCGGGCCTCAGTTGGTGTGTTTCACAGGGAGATTGAGTGTGTCAGTTAACCAGCAAGTTGCCACATGGAGGTCCCTTGAGAGAGTCTACGATGTTATACTTGTCTTTCACACTAGGTTCCTAGTTCCTTGACAGTGAAGACTAGTCTTATTTGTATGTGTTTTAATCCCTCATGCTTAGGACAGTGCCTAGCATGTAGTGAGTGCTCAATAAGAATATTTATTGAATGAATCCATGACCAGCACCAGAGGAGACCATATTGACCTCAAGTCAATTCTGATCTTAAACGTAGTAATCGTCAGTGTTTTTGCAAACGTCGGGGTTGGCATGGCTGTTGTATATGATTTATTCTTTCACTGGCTTTTCCTCTTCACGTTCCCTCAGTCTTTGAGTCTTTCTCTGCTCTGTGCCAGCTTCCTTCAATTTATGGTGTATGGCAGGCTACCTGTGTTCATTTTTATCATTTCCAGTTTCCTGATCAAGATGCAAAAATGTGTAACAGTTCTGCTGCAATGGCGCTATGCACAAAGAGAGATGAGATTTCTAGGAGAATACAAAGTAGTTCCTTAGTTCTCTATTCTAGAGCTTAACCAATCCCAGGAACTGAAGTCTTCTGTTTCTTCACAGAGGAAATATGACAAAGGCAGTGGCTGTACAAGCTTCCTTCATGGGCCGCCCTCCCCACTGCCTCATCCAGTAAGCGGGAGCAACTACTTCTAGAGGTGAGAGGGGAGGGAGGACAATCTCCATAACCCATTTGAATCCACCCAGCTGCGAAGTTTTGGTTTTGAGAAACAGTGAACAATTTGTGGGGTTGCTATGCTGAAGAACTTTAAAACAAGCCTGCATAGGATGGAGCGCTCAGGTGATGTAAATTACCCTTTTCATAGAAGCCCATAGCCTCTATTTTAGAACAAGCAGCTTGTAGCTGAATATTCCCAGTGATCCCGAGTTCCTATTTCTATAGATATTAATAGTATTATACATCTTCATTTGAGATGATCATTAGCTTCCGGAACCAGGAGAAAATTCATCAAGAATATAATCATTATCGTTTATTGCATACTTGCTATGAGCCAGGTACTGTGTTAAATTCTAAACTTTTTCATTCAATTTTCATGGAAACTTGGGATTTTTATCTCTATTTCACAGATGATTAAAGTGAGAGGCCAAGAGGGGGTAATTGACTTGTCTTTGGTTACACAGCTAGTGGGTAGCAGAACCAAAGGATCCAAACCCGGATCTGTCTAATTTTAGTTTAAGCCCTTAGTCACTGACATGATTCTCTGGGGTCCCAGCACACATATTTGAGCTCTGAAACTGACTTTTTAGGTGAGGGATTAGTGACCAAGGATGACCTAGGTTTTTCTGAATGTTGTCGGGAACCAAGGTGATGTTCTTATCAGGCAGTTGTACCTACTCCCAGAAAGCTTAAGACATGTTGTCATTTTGACCGAGGGGCAGATACCTCAAAAGGTGTTTGAAGAATCTTTGTGTAAGCAAATGAGCGTTGACTTCTTTTGAACATTCATTCATTTACTAAGCTAAGTTCATTTCTTTCTCTCTCTCTTTTTTTTTTTTTAACTTGACAAACCATGATATTTCAATATTTGAGTCTCAGTTTCCAGGCTGAATTCATGTTGTGTATTTAAGAAGACAATGAAAATTCTTTGAAGATATTCTCAAGCCCAACAGGAAGGAGCACAGGGTTTGATTTGTACTTGTTTTTCAAGCTGGCTTCATCTGGGGACAAACTCTATTGTAACTTTTCTAGAATTTGGTGCCAGTAGGAGCTGAAATAATAAAATCAGTAAAATTAAATTAAATAGGAAATGAGAGTCTTTTATGTACCAGGCCTTAGATTAGGTAAGAACAATTGGTCACTCTTCTGGGAAACTGTTGCTAAAAATTACAATCAACTGGCAGTCACTGATTGGCCTCGTTTACTGCATTGTGTCCCAGGAAGAAAAACAATCTCCTCTTATGACAAGAGCTTGCAGAGGTAATGCTGTTTTTTTTTTCCCCTAATCTTCATCCCCCTTCTCATTTTCTTATGATTAATTTGAGCTATTTATTCAGCATTTATTGACAGAATTATATACCTGGCACCGTGCTAGCTTATGAGGCTTTAGGTATAAAGGAGAACTCTTGCCTTCAAGAATCTCACAATATAGTACAGGAGAGAGAATATTACAATACACGATAATAAATCGTCTGGTGGAGCTAATGAAGGCTCTATGGAAGTGCTGAGACAGGACGTCAAACCCAATTGGCATAGGTGAGGTTAGGAAGACTTCAAGGATGAGTCGACAGTTGAATTGTGTCCTTGAAGGAGAATCAGAGTAAAGGAGCCAAGGGGAGGAAGGTGTTCTTGGCAGAGGGAACCGTAAAATGGCACAGGAGAGTGACAGAAAGTGTTCTCTGATGTTGAATGACCAAAGATGTAGGAGATGAGGCTAGAGAAAGAGCTAGGGATCATGTCATGATAGCTTTGTAGGCCATACTAAAGTGTTTCAACTATCCCAAATGCAATGGGAAGCCATTAAAGAATTTTAAGCAGTAGAATAACACATTCAGATTTGCTTTTAAGAAAGATTACTATGGCATCAGGGAGGTGGCTTTGGGAGATTACATTAAAGTTAGAGAAGTTAGAAGGTTATTGCAGTTCAGAAGAGAAATATATATATATATTTTTGTATAAATTTATTTACTTACATTTTTTATTTTTGGCCGTGTTGGGTCTTCGTTGCTGCGCGTGGGCTTTCTCCAGTTGCGGTGAGCGGGGGCTGCTCTTTATTGTGGTGCGTGGGCTTCTCATTGCGGTGGCTTCTCTTGTTGCGGAGCATGGGCTCTAGGCGCAAGGGCTTCAGTAGTTGTGGCTCGCGGGCTCTAGAGCGCAGGCTCAGTAGTTGTGGTGCACGGGCTTAGTTGCTCCACGGCATGTGGGATCTTCCCGGACCAGGGCTGGAACCCGTGTCCCCTGCACTGGCATGCTGATTCTCAACCACTGCGCTACCAGGGAAGTCCAGAAGAGAAATGTTGAGGGCCTGTAACTAAGGCGAGCTGGTGTTGGGGATGCCTCGGAATATGGGAGCGATCCAATAGATATTTAGGAGGTGGTCTTAAATTTACAACTCAACAGCTTAACACAGTGTATAACCAGTTTGCCGTAGCAGGATGAAACTAGAGAAAAAGGAGGAATCTAAGATGACTCCCACAGTTTCACACTTGATATATTCTGGTACCATTAGTCAGAAAGAGGAATAGAAGTGAAGGAACAAGTTTGGTAAAGAAGATGATAGATTTAGTTTGCGGCGTGTTGAACTTGAGATGCTCATAGGACAAGTGAAGAGGATCAAGTAGGCAATTGGAATATTTTTATGTCTGAAGTTTAGGAGAGAAGATTAGACTGGGGATGGTGGTAGTATATAGATTTGATCCTTTTCAGTCTTTGTGTTCTGTCTACTTTTGTTACATTTACTTGATTAATATGTAGTGAAAAGCGGATTTACCATAAAGCTAACTAACCTTAAACTTAAATGCTTCTCACATGCATGGGCCCTAGCCAGATGTGTTTATTTACATGGTCATGTGTTTTTGTGAAATTTGCAAAATCCAGATATTTTAACTACAATTGATCAAAATTTCTCTCTTGGCATTTTTAATTACCCTCGTTCACTCTTTGTCTCTAATGTTGGAATGGTCCCAGGTGTTTTTTGGAATCTAGCTGCAGGGAAGTTGAGCTGGGGATACATTTAGTTTGGGTTTGCAGTCACTTCAAGGTATAGTTATTGCTAGCCATCCCAGTGTAGGAATGACCTCGAGAAATACTCCTGCATGGTGCCAGCTCACCTGGTATTGTGACACAAAGGTACAAAACCAGCATTGTATCAAGATACCAGTGCCAGAGGTGTTAAGACACATTGGTATCATGGAAACAGAAGGGGATGAAATGTACAAAGCCAGAAACTGGTCAGTAGAAAAACTTCTGATGGCGTCTTAGCCTGAACATTGGCCTGCTACAAAGGCTTGCGTGCTGGGACGTTTATTTGGAATAGGATCCCAGGGAGCAGGAGTTCAGGACAAGGGAAGTGAAATGGGAAGGAAGGGAAGAAAATTCAAGGATGTGATAGTGTGTTAACTTCGGCTATAGGCAACAGGTGTTCTTTCCTACCTAGGACTTCTATTTTTGAAAATATTTATGTATTTATTTGGCTGCGCCGGGTCTTAGTTGTTGCACTCGGGATCTTTTAGTTGTGGCACACGGGATCTTTTAGTTGTGGCATGCAGGATCTTTAGTTGCAGCACACGGGATCTTTAGTTGCGGCATGTGAACTCTTACTTGCGGCATGTGGGATCTGGTTCCCTGACCTGGGATCAAACCCTGGCTCCCTGCATTGGGAGTATGGAGTCTTAGCCACTGGACCACCAGGGAAGTCCCCTACCTAGGACTTTTAAAGGAGCCTTGTGAGATGCTCTCAGAATGGTGCTTGAATACAGAGGGGGATGTATTTTCCCATGGGCATTATTTCCTTCTCCGTTTAGGAGAAGTCCCAAGGCAGAAGTGAGAGATGCAGTGAGCTGGGCCGTGAGCTGTATCTGAGATGATGTCTGTTTGCACTGGTCACACGGGCATGAAGCCGATCTGAGCCTGTGTGGAACTGGTTGCTGCGGCAGTGGAAGGGGTGAAAGGGGTAAGCAATGGGACCGAGAGGATTTTGAAGTGGTGCTTAGGAGGCATCTAATGTTGACAGAGGATTCTGTTCTCATTCATTCCTAGTCAAACATTCTCTCGTTAGAATTATGTACGGTAATGTAGTGCATGTGGTTATAAATCTCCATTCTTTTTTACTTTTTGATGACAATCACACAAAATAGACTTTATCAGAATTATTGTTTGTAGGACACAAACTTTTGATGGTTACAAATTTCAGTCAACATGCTACTGTTAACTGTTTCCCCTGTAGGACGTTTGGTCCTGTCCAAAACGTCCTGAGCATATTTGGTCCATGCCAAATGGTTTTGGACAAGACTGAATATCAAGGATATCTTACGGACATTTTGGATGGGACCAAACATCTGCTAACCAACTATTGCTTGCCAGAATTTTCCTATACATATACAATTTATACAAATAGGATCATACTATGTAAAATATTCCAGTTTTTTTTTCCTTAATCTATTTTGGGTAACTTTTCATAACAATTTAGGGAGATCTACTTTGATCCTGTTTTAATGGCTGCATAGTATTCCATTGTATGGATTTACAAGAACATATTTAACCAGGCTTCTCTATTGATGGATGTTTTTCCTTATAGAAATACAAAAACCTGGGACTTCCCCGGTGGTCCAGTGGTTAAAACTCTGTGCTCCCAATGCAGGGGGCCCAGGTTTGATCCCTGGTCAGGGAACTAGATCCCATATGCTGCAACTAAGAGTTAGCATGCTGCAACTAAAGATCCCTCATGCCGCAACTAAAGATTCCACATGCCACAATGAAGATCGAAGATCACGCATGCTGCAACTAAGACCAGGCACAGCCAAATTAATTAATTAAAAAAAAGAAATACAAAAACTTCTTTCTTTTGTCTCTGACACATTTTTAAGAGATACTGGGAGGAAAGATAGATAATGGGAGTGGCGAGAAGGAATTTTAAACAGAAAATGTTTGGTTTTTAAAGTCATCTGATGTATCTTTTTTTTTTTTTTTTTTGCGGTACGCGGGCCTCTCACTGTTGTGGACTCTCCCGTTGTGGAGCACAGGCTCCGGACGCATAGGCTCAGTGGCCATGGCTCACAGGCCCAGCCACTCCGTGGCATGTGGGATCTTCCCGGACTGGGGCACGAACCCGTGTCCCCTGCATTGGCAGGTGGACTCTCAACCACTGCACCACCAGGGAAGCCCTGATGTATCATTTTTTTCTCTTCTGTGGTGACGAAGTGCTTGAGGTTTCTAGGGACAGGAAAAAGAAGAGTAAAATGCTAGGACTTCTATTATCTCAGGTCAGCAAGAAAAATACTCATTATTTTTGCTCCCTTTATATTTTTTCAAGTTTATTATTTGCTTAAAATTTGCAGATGGGATTAATGCACTGGATGAGAATTTGAACTAGATGACTTTTCATTTTCCCCTGCAACTCCAGGACTCAGTGATATTTTGATAGCCCTTTCCCCTCATATCATGTGATTATTAACTATATGATAATACATAACTATTAACTTATATTAACTGTATAATAATTTAAAATAGCAATTCCATTTCCTCATTACAACTCGAGGTCATCAGGAAGGACTTCTGAAAAGAGGAGACTTTAGTAAGAAAAGGGGATAAGGTTTTCCTTAATAAAACCAGCCTTTAGTTTTCCCTTTAAGCAGGTTTTAAAAGAAGAGATGACCTCACCTCTCTCCTTAAAATGCCTGCTCCTAAAGCAAATGTTGTTAGGGGTGGTTTCGTCTGTAGTGTTTTTTGGCACGTCATCTGGACTTAGGTAATTTTTTTTTTTTGAAAAGTGAAAAATTCCTTAATTTTTTATTCCTGGTACCACTACCACAATTTACAGGGCAATATACCTGATGTAATGAAAAGAAAAAGAAAAAGAAAAAGCTACAACAGATAAAAGACCTCAGGAATGTACATCTAATTGACACTACATTGCATTAATCGATAGCTGCACTTTTTGCAAACTGTGGCTATGACAGTCCTGAACAAGAAGGGTTTCCTGTTTAAGCTGCAGTAACTTTTCTGACTATGGATCATCGTTCCTTCTGTGGCAGATTTTTACAGTTTCTCTAATGCATTTGGGACGACTGTCTCAAAGTAACCTGCAGCTTTCCTGACAACTCCTCGCTGTCTCTCCTGCTAAGAACTGTAGCCCTTTTCTTCTGAGTTTTTAGAACTTTCTGCTACGATATCCATGGACTTAGGTAATTTTTATTCACTATATCACAAGAGAACCATGTTTTCATGTCTGCTTTGTCTAATTACCGATCTTGCCTCCTTGTGTTGTAGAAATCATCCAAGAAATTAGTTCAGTTGATGTTAAGAGTTTTGGACTGCAAAACAAAGTTCTAAATGTTACTGATCCAAAGACTAAGACCCAAGGAAGGAACAGAAGAGCAAATCATAAAATTAAAACACAGACAGTTGGCCTTACCTTAGCAGTGGAAGTATATTTCCCTTTTTTGAATCTCCTGTTACTGGGTTTGTTGGGCAATTACTAATATTTTGGGCTGTTACCTCACTAAGATGGTCAGTCCTTATTTATCATCCTTACGAAAGCTACAAGTCTAAAGGAAAGACAGAAATAGACTCATTGGTTCTAAAATAAGCCCCGCAGTTTTATAGAACTACTTATCTCTTGGGAAAGATGGGAAGGTTCCCATCATCTCAGCCTGAAAGCCATCCTTTGTCTTAGCCACGTTTTCCATTGCTGATCATTTACTAGGAAAACATTCCAGTGAGTGTACAGTGAGTGGTACAGACCACGAAAAAAGATGAAGTGGAGATGCCCGGCATGCCTCACTATTTATAAGAAAATATTTCCCCAAAAGATGGGAAAATCCAAGTCTTTAAATACTCTGGGAGAGGAGAATAATGGAAAAAACTCTTCAGTTTCTATCCTGTTGGTTCATAAGATTTTTCTCACAAATCATTTGGACAGGCCATTAAGCAAGTCACATAGTGACTGGAATCTTCTATTAATTGCCTCACTTTGGGTTTCTGGCTAACGTATCTGGCAGCAAGACTGAAGAACAAGCAAAAGAGAATGAACAGCTGGTGGTGGTGTGGGAATGTGAGGCCATCTATTATTTGTGGCCTGGAATCCTGAGTTAGGTGGGAGGACCACAGGGCTGTCCTTAATAGGATAATCCACATGGATGGTTTAATAAGTAAATGATTTGGCTTCTTGTCTTTAAATACAATCACAGTTTAGTCTAGGTTAATTTTTTGTTCTGAAAATTTAGTTTCCTTGCTATTTCTACCCGGAAGTTCATTCAGCAGGTCTCTCTGGCATTTAGTGCATATATTACTACATAATATTAGTTTGTCTTCCTAGACAATCAGTCACCCACCGTCTTGGGTTTGGGAAATATTACCTAGTCTAATCCTAGTCTAATCCTGGTTTTTCTTTTTGGCCACTCCATGTGGCTTGAGGGACTTAGTTCCCCAACCAGAGATTGAATCTGCGCCCTCGGCAGTGAAAGTGTAGAGTCCCAACCACTGGACTGCCAGGGAATTCCCTAATCCTAGTTTACCTTTGGTATCTGCCTTCTAAATCCCTTTGTGGTATGGATCCTGAGTAGGTCAGTCATGGTTCAATAAGCAGAACCAGTAGAAGACAGATACCGCATTCATTAAGGAATTTTCTTAAAAGGGGCAAGCCTATGTAATTGCAGAGGCTGTCTAAGAGAAAGTACAGAGTTGGTAGGGCAGGCCATGAGGGAGGGAAGGTCATGAGCAGGTGGAAACCCCACAGGTGTGGTCTGCAGCAGCTTTCGACAGGTGGAAGGTCATCTCTCTCTCTGAAAGCCTTCACCCTGCTTTTAAGGCCTTCAGTAGATTGAGCCCGTCCCAATCTGCTTTAAGGGTAGCAGGATAGCTACCCTTAAAGTCGACCCATTAGGGACTTTAACTACATCTGCAAAATCCCATCCCAGCAGCACCTAGATTCACGTTTAATTGAATTACTGAGGGCTGTTACCCAAGTTGACACATCAAAAATCCATCACATTCAGAGAAGCCAGAGGAGCTGCCTGGAAAATACTGCCACAGAGGTGCTTCTGCAGACATTTATTAAATCAGGGCTGGTATCTCTGCTGCTTTTTATCAGCAGTCCCATCTGAGCATTCACAGTTGTAGAACTGCCTGCTGTGTGCCTCAACCAGGGGAGCCTGGTTAGTTAATCTTGTGAGGACTGAAGCCCACTCTTGAGTTTTCAGAAGTTGCATGTAAAACAGGTTTTTGTTGACTGAAAAATGTTTTCCTACTGATCACCATTTTGTGAGTTTTTAAATATTTGTTTACACTTAAAAGCTAAAGGTTAAGAGCCACTGTCAGTGGAAAACTAAGCACTTACTTTACCAGAGAAGCTATTAACATGGTTTGTTCTGGGGGTTGGAAAGGGAAGGGAGTGTGACTGTAAAAGGGCAATGGGAGGGGAGTCCTTGCGGTGATGGAAATGTTCTGTACGTTACTGTGTTGATGTCAGCATACTGGTTGAGGTGTACTGTCACACAGTCTGGTTTTGCAACATGCTCCCAAAAGTATGTGGGATCTTGGGTGAACACACATCATGAGACCTTTCTGTTATTTCTTGCAATGGCATAAGAATGCAGTTATTTCAAAATAAAATTCTATTAAA
This sequence comes from Neophocaena asiaeorientalis asiaeorientalis, assembly GCF_003031525.2. Classification (NCBI taxonomy): domain Eukaryota; kingdom Metazoa; phylum Chordata; class Mammalia; order Artiodactyla; family Phocoenidae; genus Neophocaena; species Neophocaena asiaeorientalis. The sequence goes on from NW_020185331.1 coordinate 5,726,272, forward strand.
AATGATCCATTTTATAAGGCAGTCCTTTTATAATATGATTAATCTTTTTCTAATCTGTCTTTTAAAAATAGTCATGTTTTCTTAAGGAGGTAGACATGTATATGTCTTAGCCCTATGCTCGAATAAACTACATACTCAATATATATTTGAGTGGATGAAAGTATGCCTGATGGGGAAATTGTAGGTGATAGATGATTTTTTACAAAACATTTTTATATTAAACACAACATAGAAGCTTAAATTCTTAGGTGAAATATTGAGCATACTGTAAAAAGATGGAGTCTTCACTCTGTAATAATGATGACCGAGAAAAGATGTGATTTACTACCTCAAAAAATAAGGCCAGACATAACCTAAAACATAAGTCTAGAGGAAACCTCTAGAAATGCGCAGGAGGTAGTTAGCTGTAGGACAAATACTATTTTAGCCTGGAAAGTTGTATAGATTGAAGGTAAAACTACTTTCGAAGGATTCAGATAGGTGTGTGGATTTGCTCCTTGAGTGAATATTTGCATGCCTCTGAGGTGCCGGGCAGCTATCTGTAGTTTTCATGTATTTCAGGAACTTTTCCAGATGTAAATGCTGATGTCCTTGAAGGCAGCCACACCTTCCCCAAATCTCCATGGATACAGCTGTCAAAATCTGAGAACCACGTGGATTGGATTTTCTCAGTGTATGTTTCTAATCTTACTGCATCAGAGATATTTATGGAGAAGTGAAATTCAACCAGTCAAAAATAATAGTAACATTCTAAAGATATCTACAAACATAATTCTTTTTTAAACATTGATTGTCTTAAAAGATATGTTCAACCTAATGTTTTTCTCTTTCAGGTATTTTTTTTTTAATATTTATTTATTTATTTGGCTGCGCCAGGTCTTAGTTGCGGCACGCGGGATCTTCGTTGCTTCGTGCGGGATCTTTTTTTTTTTTTAGTTGCGGCATTCGGGATCTGGTTCCCTGACCAGGGATCGAACCCGGGCCCCCTGCATTGGGAGCACGGCGTCTTAGCCACTGGACCACCAAGGAAGTCCCTCAGGTATTTCTATTTTAGGGATACAGAATAAGAAACTACAGTTAAGAATGGGCAGGTGGGACCAAACTTAGTTTAAATGTTAAGAAACAGGTATTTATAGCAAATAGAAGGAAGCCTGGGACAATCAGAGAGGTAACCTCCAGGGAGCAGCATTGAGGCTGGGCCCTGGTAAACTCAACCTAGGTACTCTTACTCCTGGGGGCTCCCTGCTCTGTGCCCAGGTCTCTGTAGTCAACCTTCAGGGAAGGCATAGGCTTTGCTTCTGTTTTTTTTTAAGTCCCTTAGAGGCTGAGCGCCTCCGTGAGTGATTGCCCTTCTTACTTTCAGAGCTTGGTCAATGAATTTCCCTGAAAGCGGTTATAATCTAAATTAGTAGATAAATTCGGGTTCTACCCAGGAAACGGCCCTATTAAGAAATACTGTCTGCATCAAAAACTCCTACCCTCACCCCCCAAAATTAGATTATTTTTTAGGAAACCATGACTCCATATTCCACCCTAGTAAACCTCCTGGCAGATGTGACCTAACTGGGAGTGTCGATGGCTGAGGAACCCCACATACCTGGAGCTGAGAGGTTGTCCTGCTAGGGAGATCTTGGTCAGCCACTTAGCTGGTGGCCACTGGAATTTTTAGAAGTAGTAAAACTTCTGATAAAAGAGGGCTTTTGTCTCCTGGAATAGCAACAGTTATCATCACTTAAAACCCGTGTATTTCTATATACAGCAAGTGCTTCTATAGATATACTCCTGGATTATTTATACAGGACTATTTTAAGATCTGTGTCACATTTTTCTGGTGTATTTTATGGTGGGAAAATTCAGTTGGAAAAAATGCACTTAGCTGTGGCTGGGATGGTGAGGTAAAATAAGTACTTAAAAAACATGAAGGTTGTGGGTTTTTTTTTTTTTTTTTAGCTTTAAACAGGACAGAAATAGCAAGGTGATAGCTCCCTGAATGAAATCGTGTTGCTTCTCCTTAAGCAAACTTTACCATTGTACTCATGTCATAATACTAGATCTATCACCGTATGAGTCAGTAGAGGATCTGCAAGACATGTGTAAGAATTCATCCATGTATTCATTACAGAAATCTGTGAGAAAATAGCTGCTTTTGTGTATTATAGCTTGTTATTCAGGGTTTCTTTTTCTTTTGATTTTGCACCTGTTGAACTGAGAGGGCGATGGATAGGGTAAGGACCTACCTACTGTTAAGAGTGATGTGGGTATAGAGACCCAGGCACTCCCCGTGTTAGGGCTGTGTGTGCAGGAGTCGGGCTCCTGTGATCGCTGATCACTTCCCCTGAGGAGAGGCTCCTTCTTACCTCTTCTGTGGGGATGAGGAAAACCATGGAGGTTATGATTCGACGAAATCAAGTCATTTGATTGGCCGGGACAATGAGAGCGTAAGAGGAGTATGATGGCCTTTGAACCCCACTCGAAGACGTTTTCTTTTAAATTTAGCTGTGGATGGGAAAGGAGCACTTTTTGAGTAATAGGACGATATGATTGTGTTGCGGTTTAGTAAGTATTACCTTTGTGTATGTAGGAGTGTTAGGTTATTATGCTAGGCTTGGTGGGGCCTGCGGATGAAGAGTAAGACAAAGATGAATAACACAGAGGTCCCTGTGATCAAGGAGTTTATGATCTAAGCAGGGAAACAACTAACCTGGTGGTAAATGAGGTTCGAGTACACGGGCAGTGTTGTCAGCTGAGGAGGGGCCACAAGAACCAAATGGTTACTTCCGTTTCAGAGATTTGAAGGCTGCCGTCCTGCCTCATCCCTGCCCAGGTTTCTCGTCTAGCTCAATGTCTCTGGCCTTCATTTCCTCCTCATGTGCCACTGCGTATACATCTTATGAGATCTTGGTAGCTCTCACCTCAGTTTGCCTCTTACAAAATGCAAGACCCAGACCTGAACACACTATTCCACATATGGCTAAATGTAGTAGGAGCATTGCTTCCCCTTTTCTGAGGTTGTATTGCCACTGAGTCATCATGAGATAGTGTGCTGCTGGACCACCAGGTCATCTATTTTATGGGGACCTGCTATTAACACAGAAGGGGTTGCCGACAGGTCCTACCTGGGAGGCCACAGGCAGGCCTGTATTCCCCTCGGAACCTGTTTACGTCTGCTTATCCGACTTAGCTGCTTCTCCTGTCGTGCCCTGGCACCTTCCTGCCCCTGCCTCCCATACCCCTGAAGTCCCCTCTAGTCCCTCCTGGGTGGTAGTTCTGTAACTACTCCTTGAACTATGCATTTTCTTTTTTTTTTGATGTGGACCAATTTTTTTAAAAGTCTTCATTGAATTTGTTACAATTTGGCTTCTGTTTTATGTTTTGGTTTTTTGGCCGAAAGGCATGTGGGATCTTAGCTCCCTGACCAGGGATCAAACCCACACCCCCTGCATTGGAAGCGTGGAGTCTTAACCGCTGGACCACCAGGGAGGTCCCTGAACCATGCATTTTATACACATTATTGCATGTAGGTATCCATCCATTCATTCACTGTTCGTTAAAAAGGGAAAAAAAAAAAAGGTGGGGAGAAATGGAGAGAAGAGGCAAAGGTGATTTAGAGTTTAAAGCCTGGGTGATTGGAGATCTAATGGCATCATTTCCAGAAGTGGGTATTCAAAAGAGGTGTTATTTGGGGGAGGACAAACCAGACTCTGTCTAAAGACACAGGCCTTTTTCTCTCCGGTGAAGGCTCCCTGGCAGAAGCAGGCCAGTGTGTGTCCCTGTTAGAAGTAGGAAGGGCTGTTCTGGAAATCACAGTGGATGGCACTGAGATGATAATCTTTGGATTCTTCATCTATGACCTTTCTTATCTTGAGCATCTTTTGTCACCAAAATCATTTTTCACAACCTTTTGACCACATATACTTCTGACTCTTTTCTGCTTCTTGAAGTGGTTTTTAAAAAGTTTGGCTTCCAAAACACTGTTCTCTCTATTCTCTGCTCACTCCACCGGCCCCTCCTTCTCAATCTCCTTTTTGGCTGTATCTCTACTTCCTGCCCTATGAGACATTGGCCTGCCCCAGGCTCAGTGCTGGGATCTTTTCTCTGCCCACACCCTCTCTCTCGGTGATCTCCTCCAGTGTCTGGCTTCACTAGCCTCTCTTCTCTGGGGGTTCTCGCTCTTCATCTGTAACCCACATGTCTCGCTCGCTCTCTTTCTCGAGTTCTGACGTAGGTATGTAACTGCCTGTTTGACATTTCCACTAGGATGTCTAGTAGGCATCTTGAACTTAACCTGTCTAAAACTGAATTGATTTTTTCCTTCCAGACGTGTACCTTCCACAGTCCTTCTTGGCAACTCTATCCTTTCCATGGCTCAGGCCCCAAAACCTTAGAGTCAGCCTTGGCTTGTCTCCTTCTCTCCCGCCTACATTCAGTCCATCAACAAAACCTGTTGGCTCCTTCTAAAATATATACCTGGAATCTAAGCACTTCTCATCCCCTCCACTGTTAACATCTGGTTCCAGTCACTATCTCCTCTCACTGGGATTGCTGAAATAACTTTCCTTCCTTCCTTCCTTGCTTCCTTCCTTCCTTCCTTCCTTGCTTCCTTCCTTCCTTGCTTCCTCCCTTCCTCCCTTCCTCCCTTCCTCCCTCCCTCCCAGACAAATACCGTATGCTAACACATATATATGGAATTTAAGAAAAAAAAAAAGTCATGAAATAACTTCTTGATTGGGTTTCCTTTTTCCCGGCTCTGCCTTTCCCGCTGCATCTTTCTCCCACCAGCTGCCAAGCCTTTTCTCACTACAGCAGCCAGTGATCCTTTCAAAACAATACAGATCAAGTCACTCTTCAGCTCAGAACCCTCCAGGGACTTCCCATCTCCGAGTAAAAGCTAAAGTCTTTGTGATGGTGACATGATCTGCCCACTGCCCACCACCCCTGCTGCCCGCCCCCACCCCCATCTTTGATTCTTCCTCTCCTGCTCACTCTGTTCCAGCCACACCAGCGTCCTTGCTTTTCCTCAAGCATGCCAGGCCTCCCCTCTTCAGCGCTCCGTTGTTCCCTCCACCTGAAACATCTTCCCCAGCCCCTTACTTACTTCATTTGGCTGTTTAATGACATTCAGCGTTGCTCAAATGTCTCCTTTCCCTTGGCCAGCCTAAATTAAATAATTCGGCCCCTGCTTTTTTGTTCTCCACAGCACATTTTATACAATCTGACATGCTTTCATACTATCTCTTTCCCTTAGTGTCTGTCTCCCCTGCTAGAATGTTCCTTGAAAGCCAGAGCTTTGTTTTGTTCCCTGAGGTATGAGCCTGGCACGTAGTAGGCATTCAGTAAATGTTTACTGAGTGAATGAATGGATTTGTGTGACTATAGTTCATTGATACATACGTAGCATTGTATTTTCTGGATTATAAATTATGTTCATAAACATTAGCTCATTGATCAGTTTGTTCACTTTTTGTAAGTCAGACTAAATCTAACTCTAATGCTATTTAAAGTGTATTGACTTCCTTGATGACTAATGTGCAAACTGGTTTCCTTGGGAGATCTTAAGTATGGCCATTCAAATCTATCCTCCATCCCGTTTTGTTTTAGTGATGGGGGCCCTGAATTCTGATTTACAGAGCATTTCTTTCTTTTATCACTAGTTCCATAGAACAGCGGTCCCCAACCTTTTTGGCATCAGGGACTGGTTCCGTGGAAGACAGTTTTTCCACGGACGGGGGTGCGGGATGGGGGGATGGTTCAGGCGGTAATGCGAGTGATGGGGAGTGGCAGATGAAGTTTTGTTCGCTCTCCACTCACCTCCTGCCATGCGGCCCGGTACCTGTCCTCGGCCCGGGGGTTGGGGATACGCGGGCCTCTCACTGTTGTGGCCTCTCCCGTTGCGGAGCGCAGGCTCAGCGGCCATGGCTCACGGGCCCAGCCGCTCCGCGGCACGTGGGATCTTCCCGGACCGGGGCACGAACCTGTGTCCCCTGCATCGGCAGGCAGACTCTCAACCACTGCACCACCAGGGAAGCCCCTATTAATTCTTACTTATTGAGTTACTATAATTCTTATGTTAGATAAACTGGGAAATGTTTAAAAACAAAGGCATATCAGATGCTTCATTTGCCCTACCCTTCTTTAAGTGAGGGGCCACGACACTGCACAACCTCAGGGGAACCATTAGGCCTTACATTCTGTGCCCCTACAGTGGTGTGACACGGCAGCCATGGCAGATATAAGACGTTTGGCTTTAGTTTCTCATGGCTGAATCTTCTGTTTGTTTTCCTCCTGCTGTTCGAGTAGCATTTAAGACTCTGTCTGCCTTGCGCTTGCATTGTTAGGTCTCTTGGACCACCGCCTGTCACTTGTTATTAGTGCAGCTGTGTCGAGTTCTTCCTAATTCCATTCTACTTCATCTACCCTCTTGGCTTTCTTCCTTAGCTATTTCAGTTACTCTGTCTACTGTTCTATTTCACTTGATTGACATCACACTTGTATGATAGCCAGCGAGTCCATATTTTCATCAGGCAGTTAAGGTACCCTTTGCCAGCCTAATCACTATCTAGTTAATTATTTCTATCAAAATACAAATGGTATCTGTCATTCAGAATTCGAGCCTAGCGTCGTGGTAAGGTTAAAAAATGGGAGCGTGGCAACCTGCTACCATTCTGGGCTGATTCTCCAGAGAGAATAGGCAATACTTTGATTTAGGGAGCAGTGAAAGCAGGCAGAGGCAGAAATTCGATCCCAGTTTTACGTGTGTGGATGATTTTACTTAGCATACCTCACAATGAAGACATGTTCTTGTAATTTCATCTGTGCAAGTGCCCTGTTTTGAGCACGTAGCAGTTAAAATCTAGGTGATTATTTCATAATAACTTGCTTATGATACTGAATTTGAATAGAAATATATTGATAGAGCCCTGTACTCTGAAAAGAGGCCTGCATAGATTCTCTTAGGTCTGACTTAGTGATCCCTTAGCGATCTAGGACCAGACTACGTGAAGAGAGGCTGTGGGTATAAAGTTCAGGGCAGTTGGAAATGACATGAATACTGCAGGACCTCTTATAGCTAGCAAAAAAGGGCTGTCTCCAAGCCCTAATGTCTTGCTTTATTCTGTATATAGTTAATCAAGTTAATTTAATCCATGTGTGTTTGAAAGTTTTAGTGCTACTTAATGCCTATAATTACATATTGTGCTGATTGCTGTGTTTTCATTCTTTAGAGGTTAAGAATCCAAAAAAATTTCTAGTTTTTGGTTTGTAAATGCCTTTTACTAGTTTCCCCAAAATTGCTTTGCTGCTTTCAATCCTGGCTTAATGCCTCCAACACTCAGGTTCAAAAGGATGCTATTTGAGCTCAGTTTTTAAAATTTCTGTATTGACAGGTTTACATTTTCTTTTTGATTGCTCCATGGATGAGGCCAAAGACTGAACTCCCTGCAGCGAATGGTTAAGTGGGGGAAGAGGTACCTTGTATCGTTGTCCTCCAAAAGCATGATTAGGGAAGAGGGGTATCATTTTTTTTTTTTGTACTGCTTAGTGGGAAGAAGGTTCAAAAAACAAGACTCACCAGGAATTCCAAAGCTAAAAATATGTGGCTCTGGGGCAGATGAAGAAGTTTCAACATTGGAGGTGGGGGTGTGAAAGGGAACAAGTGAGCTTGGAAGAAAACTCAATAATTTTCAATCTCAGAAGCCTACCTTACATGAATAATTTCTCCGAGAGTAAGGCTCTTTCCAGTCAGATCTGTTGGTGCTGCTGAGCTGGTATTTCAAGTATGTCCATCTGCATTTAAACGAATTGCTCCAAGACAATCTGATTATGCGGTAGTTACTTTGGTGAGAATAGCGCCTCAGTGGAATGGAAACTTCATTTTGAGTCTAATATTAGACCTTGCTTTGGAAAATTCCTTTTAAATGATCACAAGCTGGGAATAGCAAAAGAATTTAACTTTCGACAGACAGCATTCACCAAGAATTTTTAACTGCTTATGTTTGGGTCCTTGGGAAAGCAGATGTGAGAAACTGACTGGACCAAATTGACTAGACTAGAATCGACTTGAGCTGATGCCGTGTTTATATCTATTGCTGATAAGTTTCCCTCCTAGTCTCATTTGCTCAAAACATTTTCATTCTTTGAGCGTGAGCCTGCTAAGGATGCAAATTGTTAGGAGGCCTAATTGTCTAAACTTCTAGGCCTCCAGACACTGTTGCGTGTAAAAGGGTCTGAGGCAGAGCGGAAAAGGGCGGACAAGCTCTACAGAACCAAAGCCAGTTTCTGAGTAAGTGCTGGGAACTTGATCAGACCTGGCCTTCAGGATATTTTTAGTTTGTCTGGCTGATTGTGTCTGAGCAAACTCACCCAGTTTGAAGTTTTAAGTAAACTTTATTTAAAGGACACCCCCTCACTCCACCCCCACCCCCTGCAAAAACCCAAAAACCTCACCGACATTAAAAAAAAATATATACGTGTTAACTGATCATGAAATTTCCAGATATCATGTCTCCTTGGCTTAACCTAAGGATAAGTTTCAGATGCCTTGCGTGCCTTGGGTTGGGAAAACCAATGTTGGTGTTTGAGATAAATTTAATATTTTAAAAGATCTTTCTGAAATTGAAATGCATCTTTGAACCACAGTGTACATTTAGTGTAGTAGGGTTTTTTTTTTCTTACTAAGCTGGCAATAAGTTGATGGTGCCTTAGAATTGAGGAGGAATATTAAGAAATTAATAGGAGCTACCATTTAATGATCACCCAGTGGATCCCAGGCACTGTCTTTGCTAGGTACCAACATTATCTCTGACACTCACGATAATCCTGTGTGGCAGCGGCTATCATGAATGAGCCTGGGTTTAGAGGAGACTGAGGCTCGGAAAAGTTAGGTAGTTTGCTCACGATCACACTGCTGGTGATGGCTCAAGTGGCAGTGCTGGAGTTCACATCCAGGACTGGTCAGCTTCACAGCATGTGTTCTTCCTTGTAGGTTATATCTTTTTGATGTTTACTATATTTGAAATTAAACCTGAGAAATTTTCAACATTTACTTATTCGTTTTTGAGGGACAATCATAAATCCATTACATGTTAACATAAACAACATTTTTATTAAAAACTTTTTTCCAAAACATAGTGTCATTGTTTACCTTTATGTGTATCTCTTTATTATCTAGCTAAATGGAGGGCAGCTGGATTCTCTTCTGCATTCAGTCTGTGCTGTATACTGTTTTAATTGAAGTATGTGAAGAAAATCTGGCCTCACACAAATATGTATTTGGAAAAGGGAGGGGTATTTTAATAGGCTTTTTGAATAATTGCGTATGTTCTTCCTTGATAATATACCAAAACTCCCCAAGTGATAGTTTCTTAAAGGTTAGTTGCAATATAGAATCTGAAACTATGCCAGTGGACTTTTGGTACACTGTTACATTAAAATCTTTTGGTCTGGAATCTTCCTTACAGAAGAATTCTGAATAATGTATGTAGCTACCCTCTGACTCCAGGAAGTAGAGCTTAATTCCTACCACTCACGCCTCCCTGGGGGTGGGCTAGACCTAGTGACTTGCTTCCAAAAAGTAGAATGAGGGAAAGGGAAAAATTAGTAACTTTGTAGTGGAGAAGAAACCTGGGAAACTCTACCTTAACCGAGTGGTGAAGGTGAACATCGCCTGTGATGTCACGTGGCTGCCATGTGAGCCCTGATGTGATGTAACTAGAAAACTCAAAATCCCAGTCTAATCGTGAGAAAGACATATCCAGATAAGAGGTCATTCTGCAGAGTACCTGACCAGTGCTACTTGATGGTCAAGCTCATGAAAAACGAGGGGGGACTGGGAATCTGTCACAGAACAGAGGAACCTGGGAAGACATGACAGCTAAATGCAATATGGTACTCTGGATTGGATACTTGAACAGAAAGAGAACATTAATGGAAAAACTGGTGAAATCCAAATAAAATCTGGAATTTACTGAATATTACCATATCAATGTCAGTTTCTAGTTTTGATGACTATATCATGGTAAAGTAAGATGTTATCAGTGGGGGAGGAATTGAGTAAAGGGTATACAGGGACTCTACTGTCTTTGCAACTTTTCTGTAAATCTAAAATTACTGCAAAATAAAAAGTTTTTAAAAATCTGCTGTTATGTATTGCATTCTGAATAAATCATTTACCCATGCGTGATTTGGTAACACCATGGCCATGGTCATTTGGAAAATACTTGTTCACACAGTTATGCAGATCTTTGAAATGTTGACACATTTTATTGTTCAGTGCTTTCAAAATCTCATTTGTTAATAGCACCACCTGTCTCATCAGAAAAGTCTTTACTGAGAAGCTCTCAAGCTCATGGCAGTGGATACAAGTTTCCCAAAATTCTAATTTTCCCTTGAAAGCTCAGATGTTATCTTTGGCAGCAAACACTGCTGTTGTTTTCCTCAATGTAACAGGCTCATCTTGTTCATTTTCAAGAAAATGTCTGCCAAATATCCAAGTCTAAATAATCATAGTTTGTTTGGTAGTCATTCTTTCAAATAAGTCCTTGTTGGCTATCTATTTTATATATGGTAGTGTGTATATTTTAATCCCAAACTCCTAATTTAAGGGATATTCTTAAGAGGAACTAATTTTTTCCCCTCTGTGTGTGTTTGTGTGTGTGGAGGAGAAGACAGTGACCACTAGCATAGTGACCACCACTACCGCTGCCTTGATTTGTGCTCAGGTACTTTACACCATTGGTGCAAATATCGACACAGTGGAAAATTCCAGGAACATTTTAGTGTTCTAAATGAAAATAGTTTGACCTTTCTGACTCTCCTAAAAGGGTCTTGGGCACCCCTAGGGGTCCACAGACCACACTTTGAGAGCTCTCCTAAAGTAGCAGTTGCTAAAAGGTCACAAAGGAAGAGCTGACATAACCGAAGACCAAATCCATCAGGAAGCAAGTGGTAACATGGTGGTACCATGTGCGTAGACGATGATGCTCTTCTGGATTAACTGGTCTTACTTTTTATGGCCCATGAAGCTTTTCCATTTGTTTGTGGTATTTCCCAACCATTTTTAAATGCTGAAAGATAGACTTTGATAATCTTGTATCTGTGTTCGCTGCTATTTTTACCATCATCATTTATAAGACTTCATTCAGGAAATTCTGAAAATTACCTCTTTGTTTTCTTTTCTTTAAAGGTAAATCTCACCTGGCTATTGTGCAGCGAGTAAACAATGAGGGAGAGGGGGATCCATTTTATGAAGTTCTGGGAATTGTCACATTAGAGGATGTGATTGAAGAAATCATCAAATCTGAGATTCTAGATGAAACAGATTTATACAGTGAGTACCATTGCCTGCGTGTAATTTTCCAAAACCTTTGCTTTTATTTGTCATGTTGTTTGTGAGTCATCTGACATCTCTCCAGCTGTTGTCTGCCTGTTTCTAATTATGCACTGTGTGTGTAGGCTGGGTACCACCTACCAGTATATTCCAGTCGCTTCATCAGAGAGGAAGAAGAGGCAGGTCCTGTAATGTCAACTGACCATGTTTTTTTTGAAAAGCCAACTGCTTCTAACTGTTGATCTGAGCATTGCTTGCCCTGAACAGAAAACTCCATTCCTGGTTTTCACATTTATTTTACATCTGGAGGGAGACTTGTTCTTTACTAAATTTTCATTTTACACAATTAGGCAAATTGTTTTCAGATAAATTTCTGTCTGTACCTATGGTCATAATTCAAACACTTAAAAAGTGAGGGGGGATTGTTAAATTGATGGATAGCAACTGTTGAAATGTCTCTATTCCAGGACCCATGGGCCAGGGTAGAGGTGAGGTCTGCAGGCATAGTTTTGCTGGGGCAGTGGTGGTGCAGCAGGGTATATATAGAGAAAGCAGGACGGGTTAGGGTACACAATAAAAAATGTGTTTTTCTTGTTCTGTGCTTCTCTGCCTTTTGAGAGGTGGTCTTGGATCGGGTCAGGGGAAGGGAAGTATCCACACCTGTTTGCCCAGGAGTCGGCTTGATTCTGGGCTGAGTGTTGAACATGAATCTTGTCTCATTAAAGTCCACAACTGTTGGACTGTGGAGCTTAAACCCTCTTCCTCAGCCTTACTCTTAGCAAAGTAAGACTCTTTCAAGAGTTTCTTAATGCCAGAGGTGGCCCAAGGCCTGAGATGTTTGGGGCTCTCAAAGGTGGTATAGAGAAAGAGGATCTGGGCTCTTTTTGTCCTGTTTGGCTTTTAAAGAGTGACTTGGAGGGGGAAATGGACTGTTCAAATGGCCTGGAGCACCCAGGACAAAGCCAGCCTTGCTCAAAGCGGAATGATTTGTTTTCAGTCCCGTTAGAAGGGAATGTCCCTCATTTAAAAAGTCTTCCATGCACCCTTAAAAAAATACATTTTATGTTTAGCTCTTGACCTCCTTCTGAAAATGTATCTTATTTTTTCCTCACATCTGTATAGTGTTCTTTACAAAAAACACCAGTTCCTATGTGTTTTATCCTTTTGACTCTTGGAGAATAATCAGAGATTTCATAATAGAGAATATTGTCAGTATTGCGTTTACATTCTTTTCATCCTTCCTCATAGTGACTGTTTAATACCAAGTGTGTCTCTGCATATTTATGTGTTTCCCCAGGGGTAATCCTCATTGTAAGAAAGATAATCTAGACATTTATGAGCTTTTATGTTTACACTTCAGTTCACTTCTTTTAAACCTTGGTGAGACTGATTTCATACATGGCTTCCTGAGATGAGAGGCTGAACTTGTGGTTCAGGTATATTCTTGATTCAGATCAGGGATGGTGACTACCTTTGTCATTAGAACATTATTTAGGATGCTTGCATTGATTTATGCTATCTGATTCTAAAGAGAATTTGAGACAGGAAAATTACAGGTTGTGTTCACCGTCTCCCCAGGACAAGCCTAGTTAGTAATCACTCTGTTTTGCCCTCAGCATGAAATGGTAATGTAAAGACTCAAGATTCTTGGGGGAGAAAAAGGAAGCAATTAGGATCTTGTCTCTAACCTAGTTTTTTCTTGATCATTACTTTGTCCAGAAAAATACTTGAAGAAAGGTTTTGCATGAGACACCTTCTAGATCAAGGATTGGCAGACTACAGCCCTCAAGAGCACGCCACCTGTTTTTATATGACCCAGAAGCTAAAATTTTTTTTTTTACATTTTTCAGTTGAAAAAAATCAGAATAATAATTTTATTTTGTGACATGCAAAAATGATAAGAAGTTTAAATTTCATATCTGTAATAAAGTTTTACTGTAACACAGCCCTGCTAATTCATTTACGTATGGCTGCTTTTTGCTAAACAGCAGGGTTGAGTAGTTGCAACAGAGCATACATGGCCCGCGAGCCTGAAGTATTTGCAGTCTAGCCCTTTACAGAGGAAGTGTGCTGACCTCTATTCTGAATCACTTCCTTTGTATTTGGTTGACCTTGAGGATCTCATGGTCTGGGGTAGAAATGCAGCTAACAGTTATTATTATTAAAATACTGTTCCATGAAAGTGTTCTTGTTTGTTTCTTGAGTGTGTGTGTGTGTGTGTGTGTTCCCTTTCAGCAGAGGCTGGGATCCTCTTAAAGGCAGGGACGTGCTTCCCTGTGTCTTCTGTAATGATTGTTCTTGACTGTGGTGTGGCGACCTCAGTAGCAGGAGCGTGTGTGCGCTCCGGGCTACAGGCTCTGTTGCTCTGTGGTTGTATAGGCCCCACGAGGGGAGGATTCTTGTCCCCAGCTGCCCAATAATGTACTTAAAAGGCCTCTGAAGATCCTCACGAAGTGTGTCGGTAGTTGTTCCTCATCAGGTTGCCTGTGGTTTCTTACTCTGGATTGTGTCGCAGTCATGACTGTGCTGCACTGATTTAATGAGGATTCTCTCTCCCTTCCCCTTTCCATGTGGTGCTTGTATGTAGCGTGCCCACCATCTGGAGAGAGAGCCTAGCCTTTTCCATATACTATGTCATTTTCATTCGAAAAGAGCCCCAGTCTAACGGAATGTATTTCCATTTCTCCCTCAGCTGATAACAGAACGAAAAAGAAAGTGGCCCATCGAGAAAGAAAGCAAGATTTTTCTGCCTTTAAGCAGACAGACAGCGAGATGAAGGTTAAAATATCACCACAGCTTCTCCTGGCCATGCACCGTTTCCTAGCAACAGGCAAGTGCAGCTTATCACAGTTTGAAATCTCTGCCAACCCTGGAGCGAGTTTCTCACCCACCGCTGACTGGGGTGGGCTGGGGGTGGAGACTGGGAAATGGGGTGATAAGTAATGCCACTTTTGTGTTTTGTTTTTTGTTTTTTTGTTTTGTTTGTTTTGTTTTGTTTTTTTCTTTTTAAATTCTCTCCTCTCCTATGTTCAGTGTCGGCATGAACCCTCTGAGACATTTGCCAGGGGTGGACCAGTAACTTAAAATTGGTCTGAAAGGTAAGGATGAATGTTAGTGCCACACTGCATGTGAACAGTAGGCCAGGTCATCCGCTTCAGCTAAGTCCAGGGGAGAGCCAGCTGGCGGAGCAGGCGGACAGTGCAAACCAGACACTACCTCGTTGTGTGTCGGACAGTTGAGTAGTTCTCTCTTCAGCTTGCCTCAGAAGAACAGTTGGACATCGGTGGTGACACAGGTGCTATGATTTGCAAAGAAGAACAATAAATTTTCAAAATAAAATCTTTACCCTTTATGGTTTTAATGAAATCAGAAATTCTAAGAACTCTGACATGGATTTCTTGATGGCCTCTTCAAATCAGATTGTTAACTTGGGCCCATTCCAGGAGGCAAGTGTTCACATTATTAAAACCACCAACCCAGCCAGCACTGACTGCTCCAGAGAGGTCAAGGTCGAACGGACTTGAGAGACCGACTGACCCTGCTCACATCCCCAGATGGCTCTCTAGGCGAAGGGTGAGCTCTGTTGGCCAGGGGAAGTGTGAGAAAATCAGAGTACCCAGTGGCCTGTAGAAGACGTCTGTGTCCAAGATGGGCAGCCAGTGCCTTTCAACTGAATGCAGTACACTTAAGATATTTTGAAAAGAATGCTAACAGCAGCCGTGTGATGGAATGTTACGTACTCTTTAAGATCATGTTTTCAGATACCTGGACATGCTCACCGTATAATATTTATGACATGGGAAAATACTCATAATTTAATGTAAGGTGAGAAGAAACAGTATAAAACTGTGTGTACACAAGATTATCCTTGTGTTCTTGTGTACACACACACGTACACGGCACACATGCCTAGGTGAGGTATTAGAAAGAAATGCTCACCAATTGCTCAGAATGGTTACGAGTGGTTGGTTTATAGGTGATTTTATTTTCTTCTTTATTTTTTTCTGTGTTTTCCAAAATTTCCACAATGTACTGTCTAATTTTGTTATTACAAAAAAGTCACAGAAGCTAGTGCAGAATTTATATCGCACATATAAAATTAAAAAATTTTTAAAACATAAACAGTGTCTTTAACTTGCTTATTATTTTCTATTTCTGATAATATTGTTCATCATTTAAGAACCACAATTTAAAACTAAATGTTGTCCTACTCTGCCTCTGAGGCACCATAAAGTCCACTTTCAGGACGGCACCCTCAAGTCAATAATTTTGGGTTTTGTTATTTTAATAAGATCAATATCTTTGTAAACTCAGATCAACATTACTTTTTTTTTTTTTAACTAGCAAGTTGGAGTGCATGTTGATGTGTGCACGTGCCTTGCTTTTATTCTGAATCTCTACCTTCCTTTGTTCCCAGACTTTCTCAGGGTAGTTGAATGGGAGAATGAGATGTGGAGCACTGCCTGTGTGCACCTGGTACTAACCCACACCTAGATGCTTCCTGACCTTTGCTTCTTCCTTTGGCTGTTGTTGGACAGTCAGTCTTTTGTGGCCTGTTGCAGGGCGTCCTGGCAGTCATGGAGCCTGCTTCTGGTTGCTTTTCCTTTGTGTCAGTCAGAAAATGAGGGTATTTTTCTGAGAACTGAAACCAATGACAGGTTGAAAATGAAAAGTTTTAAAGCAACAAACGTGAGAATTCAGCATTTTCTAATTTCTCCCAGGTAATCTGCCCCCAGCGGATCACCAAACGGAAGTCTCGTTAATCCATACTGTTACCGCTTCAATTCCAAGTATTCTTTTCTCTAAACACCTTAATCACTAGTATCATTTTTTTCCATCCATTTGAAGTGTAATATCAAGTTGTGTTTATATCTATAGAAGTAGAAGCATTTAGCCCATCCCAGATGTCAGAGAAGATCCTTCTAAGGCTGCTAAAGCACCCCAATGTCATCCAGGAGCTGAAGTATGATGAGAAGAACAAGAAAGCCCCAGAATACTACCTCTACCAGCGAAACAAACCCGTAGACTACTTCGTTCTCATTTTGCAGGTCAGAAGAATTAATCAACAGTTGTTTGATCTTATTGAGTACCCACCCTTCCAGTTTGGAGGAGACTTGGTATAGGTGAATGGGTGTCAAGGATATAACATACTTAATAACTTCTGGGGTGGCCTTACAGTGGGAGAATTTCATCTCCCTGTTTTCGTATCTGCAGACAATTTCAATATAAAGCAATGTTATTAATTTAATTTCCAATACAGACGGGCACTTAGTGATTGCTGAGGCATTGAGGCATTCATTTGAAGAAGGGTGAATTTAGGTGTTTGTATTTTTTTTTTTTGAAGAGTTTGGGGAATTACCTGTGCATGTCTAAATCTTGGCTGGGCATTTGAAATTTAAGTGTTGTGAGTTCCTTGAGTCTTCTTTTTATCATCTTTTATTTCTTCCGCCCCTTGTTACGACTTGGTCTTGCACAACTTCCTAGAGATGCCTTATGATCGCTTCCCTTAACGCCATGAAAATAATCCATTTATTATTGTTTTTATTCCTGATTACTGCCAGCTTCTGTTTTAATGAGGAACTGATGGGATAATCACAGCCTCTCATGGCAGTGGTAACTTACCTCCTTCTCACTGTAACCTAATCCACTGTATAAGGTGAGAAGGTCCATCCATTTGAACCCTCCTAAGGGCCCTAGAGGGGCTCTTGTGCTTGGATTGACAGGAGGCCCGTATTATCTCAAGTTTCACTTGGTAGCACAGTTCTTGGCCTGGAGACTGAGATACATAGTACAGTGAAGAGCATGCTAGTTTTATTGATTTCTTGTGTCTCTTTATTGAAGAATTACTTTTACAGGAATTCTGAGTGTATTTCAATATAAGAATACTAGCCCCTTAAGCATTCTCCTGTTTCTTGGTTACTTCCTAGGTAAGAATTGGAGGGATCTTTATAAGAGTATAATTAGCACTTGGTAGACCCATCTACAATTTACGTTGAGTCCAGCAAGTCCCAATTATCTAAATGAATCAAGATGTTTCTCTTTATCTGAAAATAACTCTTATCAGATGTCTAGATGTTAGAAACTCTGGGAAGTGTTGTGTTCATGCCCCGTGTTTGGACTGTATAGTGAATTCTGGAAGCAGAAGTGAGGAACTGTAGAAAAGTCTATGGATTAACCAGGTATATGCTGCTTTCATATAGTGTTTCTTGGAAACTTCTGTTTGCAGGTTTTCTAAGTCAGTACCCTGATTATTCTACTAACCTTAGTCTCATTCAATCCTGAATTGTTTTTCTTTTTCTCAGGGGATAGACAAGCTTGAAACTCTGAGGGGGTTGGGAATTTATTTGATTTACTACAGTGAAGGAGTAAGGCATTCATATTTCTCATAAAATCTAGATGTGAATATTCCTTAAACCTAGAGAAACTGAATGACATTTAAGACAGTTTATTTAGAACTTTGAGGATTGACATTGTGAATTTCAGTAATATTAGAAACTCTGTGGCTTTCAATCGTCGATTTTTATATAGTTAGCGTTTATGAATTCTGATTCAGTAATGCCCTATTGGTATGTAAAAAAGCCATTTCCTGGCTGGTGGATCTAAAAATAGATTTTATGGAAGAGGGACTTCATAATTCTTGTCCCTTTATAAGTAAATCTTTAAAGATATTTTTGATAGGTTTTTATGTCCATGTACCTATATTTGAATACCTATGTCATGTTAAATATTTTTACACATGTGACAAGTTCTTGGAACTGACGATGTCATGGGAGTTTTAAAAAATTTTTATTTTATTTATTTATTTTTGGCTGTGTTGGGTCTCAGTTACTGCGTGCGGGCTTTCTCTAGTTGCAGCGAGCGGGGGCTACTCTTCGATGTGGTGTGCGAGCTTCTCATTGCGGTGGCTTCTCTTGTTGCGGAGCATGGGCTCTAGGCGCGCGGGCTCGGTAGTTGTGGCTCACGGGCTCTAGAGCACAGGCTCAGTAGTTGTGGCGCACGGGCTTAGTTGCTCCGCGGCATGTGGCGTCTTCCCGGACCAGGGCTCGAACCCGTGTCCTCTGCATTGGCAGGCGGATTCTTAACCACTGCGCCACCAGGGAAACCCCATCGTGGGAGTTTCATAAAGATTTCAAAGGTTTATGGAGGTATTCAAACTGTAGAGTTTGGTGAAAATCATGTTCTTGAAGGCCAGGCAGTTACCTGAGGTACCCAGAGTATGACAAAATGAAATATCATAATACCCTGTCAGTCTCGCATAGCCATCACCATTTACAGAGTATATTCCACCCTAAAATATCACTAATCCATCATTGGAAATTCATTCCAGGTTATTGAGCATGTTCTACTGCATTTCGAGAGCATTAAACCAGAGGAAAGCAGCTGTAGCTGCCTTCCCTTCCTGGCCCCAGTGCCAACGAGCTGCCGTCTTCAGACACTAGAAAAACTCTTTTATTAAGTAATTGATGTTTGGAATACAATTATAACTAGAAACAATCACTTTGAGTTTAAACCCTAGATGAAATAAAGTCTAATTTATTCGAAGCAAACCATTTAAGTAAGCTTACTTAAAAGAATATCCTATAGGTTATGGGACACATACTGCATATGAATAAAAAGGCACTTTCAAGTTTTATCTGAGAAAGTAGATTTTTAAACTAAAATGTATTGTGGTAAAAGCACAATAAATAGTGGAAGAAAACTTTATTGGCTCTACATGTCTTTAATAACTTAACAGAATACACATATAAAAGTAGGAATGGGTAGGAACATAATCTTGGTGGGAAATTTTTTCCACCATCATAAAAGAGCAAGAAAAAAATATTAGAGTTTTAAATTGTGTAAATAAAATTAACCAAATTGAAGAAAATTAAATATAAAGCCAGGGAAATACACTTAAAAAAAAAAGTTTTATGTTACTTCTTCATAAAAATTGGTCATTTGTGCTGTCACATGTAAATTCTAAAAAATTCAGAAAGATAGAAATTTCATAAAACTACCTGCACAGATCATAATGAAATAAAATTAGACATAAAAATGCATAAGCGAAAAGTACTAAGCTATTTTAAAACTAATCAATTCTCTTACAAAGGTTTATACATAAGGTATAGAATAAAAGACTATTAAATAATATAAATACCGTATCCACAGTATGTCAAAGTTTAAAATTTTATTCCTCTAGGTATTTACATAAGAAAAAAATCTCTGATTTTCTATAATAGAAAAAGAGCAAAGCAACAAACTAAAAAGAACAAATAATAGTGTCATGAAAATAACTTTTAAAATGAAAACGTTTTACATCCCATAAATAAAATAAAGATTGGTTCTTCTAAAAGATTAAAAAAATCATTATTCTATTTGCATAATTAATGTGATAAGAGAAAAAAGAAAACTAGAAGTTCTCCCTTCTCCCCCAAAAAGCAGCTAGAATCAAAGGAATTGCTTGGGGAAAAAAAAAAAAAATTGAGACTCTAAAGAACTCAATTTCTGTATTGTACAAATAGAACAAGATGATTTGATAGTTAAATGCATTCTTTACGACAGTATGGCCTAATCTGAAGTCTGATAATCTGGACCAGTCTCACTTGTCCACATTGATGGAGAATTCCTAAATAAAAAGGTAGCAGTTAGAGACCAATAACGAACCGAAAGAGCTATTCACTGTGACTGTGACTGAATTAGGATTATTTTAGGTATTCAGGGCTAGTTTAATAGAAGGACAACAAAACTAAAATATGCCGTGTTAATTAGGGAAGCAGTAAAGGAAAAAACCCCTATGCTTAAATCAATAGATATCAGGACAAAATTAAGCATCCATTCTTGATTTCTAAAACAAACCAAAAACAAAAAAATCTTTGTAAAAATCCATGATGAACAGTGAACAAAAAAGAAAAAAATGCTGTAAACCAATCCCATGCTTAAACTGGCAGCTTCCTTTTGGGAATAAATATATAAAACCCCTCATATACATGCATTTCAAGAAATCATTTTTTATAAAGCTTTTTATGCAAATAGATTTATAGCAAATAAATCTATCAATTATAATTAAAGTAGTAGAAATAGTCCATATGTCTAAGCTAATCAAATTTCAGTGTGGATAATATGAGAGATCATTATGTGGTCATAAAAGAAGTAGAAAGCGTGTACAAAAATATGTCAAAAAAGATAGTGTGCCTGTAATTATAACTATTATAAGCCATTTTTCTAATATAGTTGATATTTTACAGTGAAGTATTTGTTGGTCCTTTGGGGAGTAAAATGTCTAAGCAGATAAAAAAAATCATTGTTCTTACACAACACGTAATTAGGTTATGATTTTAGTAAATATAAAGAATAATAGGAAAACAAGAGGAATAGCTTTTTCCTTTGCCAATTATGTAATCAATGGAAAGGGATGCTTTTTTTTCTGGGGTTAATTTTTGTTGATTTCATGCCCCAGACGTTTTATTGTTCAATTGACCCATCCGCTCTTTTCCTTTAGGGCTTCTGACGTAGATTCGAAAGGGTTTTTCCCTACGGAGTGAAATCTGTTCTTTTGTGGAGGTGGCAGGTAGCATCTTAGAACTGAACAGCCTTTGACAATATTTAATATCATTTCACTTGTTATTGGGAGAGAATTGAAGCCTTCAATACCAAACCTTCTCAAGGAGTTTTGAGTTGCAGGGTCTCCGTGTCCCAGTGAATAATGTTTCCTCACTCTGGAGTTGTGTACAGATAACACAGCCATGTTACAGAAAAAAATTATTTAGATACCTAGTGTTGACTCTATTTTTTAAAAATTAAATACGTATAAATATAAAACTAGCATGAGCTCCTTTTGAACCCTTTGAGCTGAGAACTCTTACATAGAACAATAAAGAAAACAAGTTTGTAATTAGTATTTTAAATGTGTAAATGACACTGTTTGGCTGATAGGAAAGTGCCACTGGTCGCAGGACGGTAGCAGGGAGCTCTGGCGCTGGCTCTTGCATTCAGCACACTTAGGTCCCTGTGTGCCTGGCAAGGATGGCACCCTCCAGCCCTGTGCTCAGTTTGAGCTACTCTGTACGTTTGTGCAGTATGTTGTATTGTTATTTGGCCTCCACTGGGTGTGACCGGATTATTTGTATGTTTAGTCCTCCCCTGTTCCTTTCTCTTTGGCTCAGTGCTTCTCACACTTCAGTGTGCTTGGGAATCCCTTGGGGATTCAGTACGTCTAGGGTGGAGTCTGAAATGCTTCATTTCTAACAAGCTCCCAGTTGGTTGAGTAGCAAGCCTTAGCCACGATGATTCACGTAGTAAGAACAACTGAACAGATTTGAGCACTAAGGCAGATGCTGCCACTGACATCTGGTGGCAGCACCAGATAGCCTGAACTATATGTAAATTAATTTTTGACCGTCAAAAAAAATTTTTTTTTAATTTAAGTGTTTATGAAGCAAACTTGCTGAGTCCTAGGACTACATCTGTGGACTGCAGATTGAAAAATGTTGCTAGAGGATGTCTGGGTGGTGCATCCCCTCTTACTGGGCAGTGCTGGTGAACACAACCTAGCACTTGTGCCCCTGGCATTTCATTACCTCCTTTTAGGTGTCAAACCCTATTTTGTGATTTAAAAAACAAACAAAATTAAAAAAGAACTCAATTCCAGAGTGAGCAGGAGACCAAGCAGATGCTCAGCGTGTGGGATCTGAGGGTCTTCAGCCTTGAGTCCACGGCTTCCACTGAGCGCTTGATCTAGTTCGTGCCAACGAGGATAGCTTAGGCTTCTGCCTTGAGGCCAGGTACAGCACGTGACTGCTGGGTACTTTGTGGATCCTTAGAAACTTTGAAAAGAGTTGTCTAATACCTTTTTCCAAAGGAAGGTAGGATTCTGTAGTAGTAACTTTACTCGGGGAGCCAGCTTTGCCTGGGACAGTGAGGCTGTCTTCTCATTTTGTCAGTTTACCAACATGAAGCCCTAGCTTCCTTTGGGAGTCTGTCCTGTCTCGATTATTATTCTTCTGTGTGTGTGATATACTAGACTAAAGCAAATTCGTGAATGTTCCAAAAGTAAAATTGATACGGAGCTCCTTCCCTATATGGAAGAAATTTATTTTCTGAGAAGACACCTGATTGAACTTGGGCCAGGCAAGCCGTTTCCTTATGGGGTAGCCCTGCTTTGTGTACTGGTAGGTTTACTCGAAAACGGTCGCTTCTTTGAGACACTGACACACGTAGATGAGTAAAAAAAATGTGTTCACTGGATGTTTCTAAAACTTGCCTACCAGGAAAGCTTCAGTCCTCTAGAGGAGGAGGTGGGGCTGGGCAGTTTTTTAAACGTTTGGACCTGTAGAGCTACAGGATGTTAGGACTGAGAGAACCACGGTCTCCCCTCCTTTGCTGCAGTTTTACAACTGCAGCAAAATTAGTCTAGTGCAGTGGTTCCTAAATGCAGATACTTGGCAAAGTTTTCGCCAGTTTGAGGCAAAATGAGAAAAATAAAAACAGTTGCAGTGAGTTCTTCATAAAGCTGTGTGTATTCAGCTTAAAGACCTGTTATTCTGAAATTATACATTTTCTATATTTTGGGGGTTAAAATGTCTGGGCTTTTGTGGAATGATGGTCACAGTAGATAGCTGTGTTTTAAAAATATCTTTATTTTATGAAATAAAAATGCGGCAACCCTCTCGCTGTTTCTGAAAGGAAGATGGATTTTCCTAGTTCTTGGAATCCAAGCAGCTGGGAACCACTGACCTAGTACGCCCGCCTGTAATCTGATGGATCTAGACTCCAGAAGAAAGATAGCGGATCCTCTCCACCACCTGCCGGCCTGTCTTGTGGGGCAGGGAGAGATCAGCTGAGGGGCTGCAGATCTTCGAGCAGCTGTCCTAATTTAACTTGCAGGCTCACAGCTGCTGGGGGAGTCTCTTGAGAGGCTAGGGTGCACAGAGGTTCCAGAGCTGGCACCCATTCACAGGGACACGGAACACAGAAGGCCCTGTAGCTTGTTTAAAAAAAAAAAAAAAAAAAAAATTAAAGGATCCAGATCAGCAGGAGATCCATAGAAACGATATGAGGCTCTGCGGCATTTGATCCTTCCTCCTGATTTTCTGCATAGAAATGCAGGTTACGTGATGGTCCTACAGACACTTTCGAGCTTACAGTCACTGAGGCAGACGTTTTCAGTTAGCGTATACGTACATCCTAGCTCTCTGATACAAAATCAGGGATTAGTCCATGAAGAAATGGATAAGTAACTGAAGGTATACACAGCGGGCACCTCCATTTCTGCTGCTCATCGTCTCTGAATATTGTCTCCCTGCCCCCCTCTCTTAGGGACCTTACATCCCATTCTTTCCCACCAGCTTTTGGCTTTTGCTCCCTGAGTTCCCACCTTCTCTCTCTCCACTAACTTTCCGCCCTTTCTGCCCCAATTTGCCTAATCCTAAACAAGCCTCATTTGACCCCAAGGCTGCTGCCAGCTCCCCTGCGGCCCTGCTGCCTGTGCTTTGTCCCTCTTGCCCTCCCTTCCCTTCCACAGTCTGATTTCTTCAGGAAAAGACTCCCTGAGGCCACAGTGGCTCCCTCCTCAGTGACCCTCTGACCATCCTTTTACTCTGAGGTTCTTCCCTCTCCCAGCTTCTGTGGTGACAACGGTTGTCCGGTTCTACTCATATCCGTTTTCTCTTTGGTCCCATATTTGTTTCTTTTTCTCCTCCTACTCCCAGTCAAGGGCTATAATTCCTCATTTTCTCTTCTCCTCTCTCAGACCCCCGTCTCCAGTTCTGACCTTTTCCGTGACCTTTGTCCTTCCATTTCAGCCTTTTTGATGGACTCTTCAAAAGGCCTTGTTTTCTTAGAGGGAATTTGTCCCCTCTTCCCGGCCCCCATCACTGATGCATCCCCTTCCCAACATTTCCATCTCCACTCATGGGGTCCCCGTTCTTCAAGTCGCTCAGAGCAAACTTCTCTTGTGATTATTGACGCCCCCTTTCTCTCCTTGCGCTTCTTTCTCCCTTACGGTTTCACCAAATTATGTTGATTTCTTATCCGTAGCTCCTCTCATAGTAATCTTGCTCCAGTCCTGTGGTTACTGCTCTCGTGTACGTCTAGACTTGATCCTCCTGAAACCGTATTCCTCTGCTCAAGAACCTGACCTCATTAGCCCATCCTTCAAGGGGCTCCACAGTCTGACCTGCTCACCAAACTGCTTTTCCAAGCCCATCTCCCCTTCTTTCCTGGCAAACCCACTGAGCCTGAAAGTCTGCTGTCACCCACCTCTGACCTTCCTCAACACTGTTCCCTTCCCTTGACTCAAATTCTACTCAGATTTTCCTTCCTGTATAAAATTTATCTTTATACAAGAACAGGAAGAATTTTTGTTTACTGCCTTGCATCGTTGAGTTTCATGTGCTCTCCCCTTTTCTGGACTGTGTGCTCTCCCCTTTTCTGCATTGTATGCTCTTGGAGGAGCAAGGGCTGTCTTCTCACAAGGCTGCACAGCCTCTCCTGAGGACCCTACATGGTCAGGGTTTTTAGTGCCTGTTGGTTTGCAGGTTGATTTTATATTATAGCAAGAGAATTGTTTGGAGAGTGATAAAACTAATATTTTCCATTGAATGAAGGAAAACCCAAAAGAGAGACAACAGATCGTTTTCTGAAAAAGGGTTTTGAGAAAGGGATTCCATAACTGGGAATTTGGTATAGAATAATAGGGAGTGATCGCAATGATGGAGTTTGCGTTCGTAGGTGGCACAGTGTAGCCACCTGGTGAAGAGTTTGTTCTTCGGTTACTTCATCTTTCTGAGCCCTGCTCTCCTGATTTATAAGACGGTGGTAATTGTGTCTGCTTCCTAGACTTGTGAGCATTAAAATGGATTCATAAGCACTATGAATTGTTAGCACAGTTTCTCTTCAATAAATGGTAGCTTAATTTTTGTTTACCCATAGTAAAGGATGCACCATAAATGTACCCTCCTACTAGAGAGGCAATAATTATAGGTAAGGTGAGCCAGTGCTGTTCTGATCCTTGACTTGGAAATCTAGAATGCAACTTGCTTATGAGGGTTTTCCAATAGCCCAGAAAATGGTTATGGTGCTAGAGGGATGAATAAGGCACAGTGTGTCCCAGAGGATATGATGAGAGGGAAGAAGTTGTAGTCAAGTTAGAGGAAGGAAAGAAAAGGGAGAACCTTAGAAGAGGTTTTGTCCTGATGGGACGAGATGACTTAAGGTGCTTTGCTGAGAAGCACCATGGTGTCCCAGTGCCTCTGGAGTGTCTGGATGACCAGGGATTGGCCTGCGACGTGTCTGCTCAGTTGGTCAGGACCCATGCTAGGGAGATAAGAGGGAGTTCCGCCGCTGGGAGCCGGTTTAGTCCTCCCTGTTTCATGGTGACAAACCATGTTGGCCCTTGACCCTGACTCTGCTCTGACTCAGCCTCCCGTGGAACTGCTTGGGTGACCGTCACTGAGCACCTTCTCAGCGTTTGTCCCATGGGTGGAAAAAGAGCCCCATCTTTCACTTACTGGGAGGGCTCTCAACCCACGGACTGGGATGCTGGGAAATATTGAGTGGACTCGTGGAAATTAAACATCACATTACTTTCACCTCTGCATCTCTAGCTAAATCCAATTTTTCATATTTAAGATGAATTAACCCTCTCCTCGATCTAGGTGGGAAAGATTATCTGAGGCTTTTTTTTACTTCCTTGGGATTGTTGGGAAAGGAGTTTAGACAAAAATCTGAGGAAGGACTAAATCTTGCATAGAGTTTGCAAAGAAATTCATGTAATTGGACTGAACGTGCCCCCTTTTTTCTTTTCACAGGGGAAAGTGGAAGTAGAAGCTGGGAAAGAAGGTATGAAGTTTGAAGCCAGTGCTTTTTCATACTATGGTGTAATGGCCCTTACAGCCTCCCCAGGTGAGTTTCCTTCTCAGCCTCAGGGCAGGGCTAGGTTTTAGGAAGTAATGCCCTTGTATTGTCATCTTTCTGTACCCGCCGGCTAACCCTATTTATTTACTTTTGAACTTTTTATTGAAGTGTATCATGTATACAACAAATACTGCTCACATCATACATATATACCTCCATGAATTTTCACAAACAGAACTCTCTTGTGTAAACCAGCTCCCAGATCAAGAGACAGCACATCACCAACCCCAGAGAACCCTCCCCCCACCCTCCCCTTTAGTCACTATCTCCCCCAAGGAACCACTGTCTTGACTTGTAAGCATTGACTAGTTTTGCCTCTTTTTGAACTTCAGGTAAATGGAATTATACAGGACATTTTGCATTGAGTCTGGCGGCTTTTACCCAGTGTTGTCCTGGTCGCACTCATCTGTCCTGCTGTGTGAGCTTGTACTGTTTCTTCTCATTGCTGTACAGTTACAGTGTTCCATGGTATGAATATACAGCAGTGCATTTATTCTTTTCACTGCAGATGGACACTGGGGTAGTTTCCTGTTTGGGGGCTACTCCGAATTGTGTGTCTGTGACACTGTCCGCGTCCTTTGGTGAAGACATTTCTGTTGGGTGTACGTGTAGGAGTGGAATGGCGGGGTCGGCGTTAATAGTTGCAGCCCCACAGTTTCCCAGGGTGGCCGAGGCAGTCACACTCCTGCCCGTGCTGACTGGGGTTCCAGTGGCTCCATATCCATCACTTGATAACTGTTGACTCTTTTAGATGTTAACGATCCTGGACTTTTTTTTTTTTTTTTTTGGACTTTTTAAAATTTGCATTTTTCTGAGGGTAGTTGAGGTTTTAATATATATCCATTGCCTATAGCCAGCTTTTCTCAACTAGAGAGCTGGCCAGTTAAGTCAGCCAACTAAGGGTGGGTGTGCCACGGGGTATCGACCTAGTGCTCTGAGCACAAGATGCCAGAAAGCGGTGTCTGTTCTAGTAGGAACATGGACGCGGATACTTGGCTCACCTCTGGGATGGGACTTGAATGGTTCTTCTTTGCACCACTTGCTTTGCTACCTTATCCCCGCTGGAACAGGGCAGGCAGGTAAACAGGGGCTGCAGTACCACCTTGTGGCCAAAATACCAAATGACATGCTGTGCTAGGAAATAACCTTTTATAAACCTCAAACTTTAAAATAGCCGATCCTAAAAGAATGCTGTCACTTCTGAAAACCAGTCTCAAAAAGGGGAGGGGGCACCTGCAGACAAGTCTGTGTTGTGACGTTGGTCCTCATCTACTGCTCCACACAGTGTCTGAGGCGCCCAGAGATGTTACAGTTAGAAAGCCAGGGAAATGTCAAGAATTCTCTGACATTTCTAAACCTCCCCGGTCCCCGATGCATCTGCTCACTATCCTGGTGCAGGTTTTTGAGTCACATGGGCCAGTGTCCCCATTGTCTAGCGCCCAGTGTGAACAAAAGCCTGTCTAACCCCACTTAATTAGTAGGTGTCTGCTGTCAACTTCAAGGTGATCTTCTGTTTTCACTGCTACTGAGAGGACGGGGAGATTCTTAACTAGGCCAAGACGACCTCGGAGACAGCCTGAGTTCCGCTTATGGGTTATCTGACTGAGAAAGGCCCTTGGCTTCCTCCTTATGAAAAGGGTATAAGGTTACCTCCTGTGGCTGTTAGAAGAATAGAATGTGATGATACTCACATGAGTACTCTGTCACCTTTAAAGCACAAGAGGAAATGTTTGTTTAACACAAGTAGGTGTTGCGATTGTGACTATTGCTTGGCAACCACCCTCCAATTTGCCCCAGGTTGGCAGAATCAGGTATGTAAGGTGGCTTTGAAAGGGCAGCTAGAGGAGTAACTTGTACATTTTTATGCATCACTAGTTCTTGAACCCTAAATATTAGCCCAGTTCATATTAAACCATGGATTTATATAGGGTAAATCACATTCAGGAAAGGAATTGAAGAGCAGGTCTTCCATATAGGAAGTGTGTGGGGCTGCAATTTCCTACCTAATGTGGTAGGAAATGCTCGGAAGGGAGAGAATTTCATTAACGGCATCTTATTTACTTCAAAGCCCAGCGTTTTACTTGACTTTACATTGAGGATTCAGGATTTTGTATATTCATTGAGATGCAGTAATAAGTACAATAATCCCAAGGTAATGTTTCTATTTATTAATGTTGATTGCCTAGAAAGACCCTACAGTAATCAGTTATCAAGACCGGCCCAGTTATTTGTCAATTATACCTCAAGTTAAAAAAAAAAAAAAGCAAAAAACAAAAACCTGCCCAGAAAATATGACCCCTGCCTGGTAGGGCATATTGACTGACTTTGGTCTGCCATTCCCAAGAAATCTGTATATGATATTCTTTATTTACCTTCCTCTAATACTTTGAATTGCTATGGAATACTGTGAAATTTCGAAACATCTGGTCAAAGTTACAATCAGACCAATTAAGCATGTAAATGAATTGAATCATTTTTTGCCACAGATAGGGACGCTGTAGGCTGTGCTGTGAACAGGTATCGAGGTGCTGGCACAGGCAGCTTGGGTCATGCTCTCGGGGCAGTTGATGAATCAAGCTCCCCTTTTGCGTGGCTAGCTGTGATTGAAGTCCTTGAGAGCACGTTTTGAGCTATAAACTGCAATGGGGTATTACTGGCTTAAGAGGTTTCTAGGTCAGTAAAGAAGCATGCGAGTAGGATTTCTCCCGATTTCAGCCTCCCTGTGTTCCTCTTCCTGGAAAGCAGTGTGTGTTCAGTTGATTTATATACTATCATATAGGCTTCTGCATTTCCGGAACTGAACGCTCCTATGGGTAGAACAGGTATCCACTCCTGTCCCCTGATTACAGAGAGCTCCTTTCTTGCCTTTTGATATGGTCTCACCCTGTTTTTCTCCATTTTTCAGTTCCTTTGTCCCTGTCTCGTACCTTTGTTGTCAGCAGAACAGAGTTGTTAGCAGCAGGTTCTCCAGGTAATTCTGCATGTTTCCTTTTCATAATTCTGATTGCCTCCGTTGACCCCACCAAAGCCCAGCTGGCCGGGTCTGCCCCCTTTATTTGGTCAAGGCCATTTTCAGTTCTTCTTTGAGCTCTAAAACTCCATGGTTCTGTGACTAATAGTGAGCTATCCAGGACAGCATAAGCCCACAACAGATGCGCAAAGGGTTTGGGAGATGGGAAGGGAATCTTGAAACTGGGAAGGGGAGAGTGGGTCTGACATGAGTTCCCTGCGTGACCCATCCACACTGCTGACCTCGGATTTTCGAGGCTGCCCTTTGGTCTTTTGGTGACCTCAGCAAAGTCACGGTGCGTGGAATTTGCAGAGGCCCCAAACCTGAGGATTCTTCTGCAGGACACATTCAGCCGAAAGGACTATGAACATTTCTTGGCGAGGCCCCCAAATCTCTGTTCCTTTGGTCCTTTTTGTGGCCTCCCTGTGAACGAGGCGCATGTACTTCCACCCTTCCCCGGGCGGTGGCCCCGCTTCCCTCTCGCTGTCTTTGTTCTGAAGTTAGTACTGTGCAGAGTCCTGACGAGCTGCTGATTATTGCCCTGCAGGAGAGTATGCTCGTGCCTGGCTAATATGTCCAGCTGCTAAGAGAAAGGCAGAGGTTTAATCTCTCTTTAATTAAAGTTGCTGGGCTTTCCTATGTGGTAGTACAACTTTTCTGTATTTATTTTGCTCCATACAGCTTATATTTTAAAATCTGGCCGATGAGATTTGCATTTCATAATCCAGCTTCTGCAGAACTCTTAAAATGCGGATGTTCGGCAAAGGAGGCAATACTTGTCTTAGAAGCTAATATTCCCTCAGGTCTTTGCTCTTTAAAAAAAATTGCGGGTGTTTGGGCATAAGATATTACTCATGGGGCTATTTGAATCAAATCCGCTGACAGAATATACCCGTATACACATATATGTATACGTAAATATGTATTTATGTGTATGTTTGTATTGTTTCCTCCCCATTTTATTTGCTGGCATCTGCTACCAATTTAAAATGTCACAGATGCTGAAGTAAAGTGACTTTTGGCCGAAGCTCAGGGAAATGTCATTTGTGTCTTACTTTTTCCGTAGAACTTAGAGATTTCTTAGTTCTGCCCATTCCATCTGATCTAGTGATGAGAAAATCCACTTTGCGGGTCCAGGCCTTCGAGGTGCTGGCATTACAGTAATATGATACCTGATGAATGGGGGTTGAGCTACACCACTGATTTCCAGCCAGTTCCACACGGTGCCTGGTGGCTCTCAGGGTGGAGGCTGGGAATGTTTCTTTATTGTGTCTTTCTAGCTTACTAGCAAATGAAAGCATCCCTAGGTAGGATGAATGAAATAAGCCAAGACCAAAAAGCAAAGAAAACAATTCTGAAAAGGCATAAGAGGAATTAAAATTGAAAGTCTTTTTCATAATTATTGTCATAAAACCGTGGCACATAAATTTGGCAACAAAACATGACCTGCACTGGGAGGTGGCCACTTAAAGTCTTTGTCCTCCTTGGTATGAAGACCCGCACATCTCCCCACACGCCGATGAAAGGTGACTGTGCTGCTTCCTGTCGAGTTGCAGAAGAGGTCCTGGAAAACGGTCTGCTGCTCCAGACTGTGGCTGTGATGCCAGGCAGCGGGTTCCTGGCAAAGGAGAGGGTTCATCTCTCAGAAAACAGAGGGCAGTGGGTTGAGGGGAAGCTGACTGGGAGTCTAGATACTTTGGGAGACCAGAGAAATTGCCCTGTAATCCTCCGCAGGAGAAAATAACAGGAGATGGAGAAGCACTGCCTAAGGCCTCAGACGGCGATCTGGCCATGCACAGGGTCTGACCAATAAGAAAATTGCCCTTTAAACGTTTTGTTTTTATAATCTTAAATCGTAACCCACCGAAGGGAACACCATTTCAGAAGTATCTGTAGATTTGGGGCTAAAGCCCAGGGATACAGTGGGATCCCTTGTTTCACAGACTGTTCCATCCATCAGCCTGTGGGAAGTTATCACAAGTACAGAGTAGCTTGATCCTGAGGGTAGGCGCGTGGTGGAGAGGTCTGGGATGACACTTATGGGAAAGAATATAAAAATGTTAACAAGCCTCCTTTATCAGGCACTTACTGGGTGTCAGATGCCGTGCTAGGCACTTCATATACCTTATCTCATTTTGAATCTCCGTAAGACCTTACGAGGTGGGTGCTATTACCGTTCGCCTTTTACAGATAGGGACTCTGAGGCTTAGCAAAGTTGGGTCATCTGATCAAAGTTGGGTCATCTAAATAGGAAACATCTGATAAATTAATTTGCCTTGTTCTCGTAGATAAGTGGAAGCAACAAGAGGAACTGCTATTGAGTGTAATTTTGACTAACAATGGAAAATTGGTTCATGACATGAAAATTGTAGGGAAAGTGGTTACATGAAAATTTTAGGAGAAAGGGGACTCGCCATATGAGGTTCCTTGAGTACTTGCCATGTTTTGTTCTGCATGTCATGTTTTTAGAGGGACTTTGCTGGGACTTCCTTGGAGGTCCAGTGGTTAAGACACTGCATTCCCAATGCCAGAGGCATGGGTTTGATCCCTGGTTGGGGAACTAAGTTCCCGCATGCCGCACGGCATGGCCTAAAAAAAGAAGAAAAGAGGGACGTTTGCTGAATGGACTCTCAGACAACGGTCAGGATGGGGTAAGTGGGGGGGGGGATAAAACATGTGAGGTGAACAGTTGAATCATTTAGCCCAGAGAGGAAGAGACTTAGCTATCTTCAGACTTTTAAGGGCTATTCCAAGTAGCAGAGGAAGGGAAAGCACTCAGTAGAGCTCCACAGAGTGGAGGAGAGTGAAGTTGGGGAAGCAGATTTTGACGGGTGTGATGACAGACTTTCCGATAGTTGAAGGGTGGGACCAGCTGACAGCCAGTCAGGGATACATTGGAAAGAGGAGCCAACCATCAGGTGGGAGAATTGGTCCCTTTCAATCCCGTGACATTGTACAATTCAGCGTGGGCACCCAGTTGATATTCGTGCAATAGGTTTGACTAGAGAAGCAAAAATGGAAGAAGCCCTGGTGAGGGTGTGGGTTTTATTTTTAATGAAATTTATTAGAAGCTATGGTGAACATGCCTCTAAAAGCAGCAACACTTAGATTCACCTGGATTTCCTTTGTTTTAATGAAAGTACTGTCGATCTCATTGAAGACTCCCCCAGCACCTAAGGTGACTAATCAAACCGTCTCAGGGTTTGGTGTCTTCCAGGGTTCTTAACAATCCTGAGATGTCCTCAGGCTGCCTGACAGGGATTTTACTGGGGTCAGAGGCAAAGTTAACAGGTTTGGCTGCCAGGTATGGTATAAGCAGACAGAAGCGTTTTGATCCCTTTAAAAACATGTACTCATTTATGAACGTTCAAGAGTCCTTTGTTTTTGCTTCTGGCAAAATAATGCAGCGCTGCCTTCCTACAGCCCATGTTTCGTATCAAGTAGCTTCTGTGTCTCGGACCTCGCCTCCCCAGCCTGTGCTCCTGACACAGTGTGCAGCCACGGGGTCTTTGCTCTTGGAAACTCGGAGGATTGGGTCTGTTGGCGTGGACGGGGGCTGGGAACGTGCTGCAGGAGACCCTGCAGCTGGGCTGCATGGCCGAGGCGTCTGGCATAAGTTGATTGAGCTTGTCTATTCATTATTCTTGGGAAAATAAAGAGCTTTGAGTTGTGTCTACCTCACTTAAAAGGCAGTTGGGTTTCTTCTCCTTTTCCAGGTGAAAACAAGTCACCTCCTCGCCCATGCGGCTTGAATCACTCGGACTCTCTCAGTCGCAGTGACCGGATCGATGCGATAACGCCGACGTTGGGGAGCAGCAACAATCAGCTCAGCTCTTCATTCCTCCAAGTCTACATCCCGGACTACTCGGTGCGAGCCCTCTCCGATCTCCAGTTTGTTAAGGTAAGAGGAGACGACGGCTTGGCAGGGCCCGGCAGGTGGCGGTCAGCTTCCACCGAGAGCGAGAGCGTTTGGCTCCGCGGCCTCTGTGCCGAGCCTGCCTCGCTCATTTTGCGGGCGCCCTGCCTCCAGCTCCTGTGCCCTGACTCTGGCTGGGGAAGAACATCGGTCTCCTTGGCTCTGTCCAGTGAGCTGCCAAGTCACGTGTGGCTTTTTCAGGGAACGAGAGCTGGAGGGGGTAAGAAAATGAGTAAACGTTTCCAGCCGGTCTTCACGAGAGACGGAGCTCTTTTCTTAGGCTGAAATAAAGATAGCTTTGGGGGGGATTAGCTGATGGAAGCCACTTTCTAGTCTCTGTGAAATGTCGAGACAGAACTTGGAGATGGCTTATTATATATCAGCAAAAAGTGTATTGTTCACTAGAATCAACTTGAACTTTAAGAAGTGGCTCAGTTTATACTCAAGGATGGTTTTCTTCTAGAGCAACTGCTAGGGGCCCTTCGGGGGACGTAAGGTGTAATAAATACCATATGGAGACAAGAGAGCCTAAAAATAAACATTATCTCGGTTTGTTTTCTGTACCATCTCCTGGCCTCAGATCTCAAGACAGCAATACCAAAATGCCTTGATGGCATCCCGGATGGACAAAACTCCTCAGTCTTCAGACAGTGAAAACACTAAAATTGAATTGACTCTTACGGAGCTGCACGACGGGTTGCCAGACGAGACGGCCAACCTGCTCAATGAACAGAACTGTGTGACGCACAGCAAGGCCAACCACAGCCTGCACAGCGAGGGCGCCATCTAGAGCACCGGCCTCAGCCTCCGCGCCTGACCGTGAATCCCATTAGCGTGCGCTTGTGTGCCATGCTGCATCCTGCACCGTCCTGAGACCAAAGACTTTGTCCCCTTCCTGGAAGCAGCAGAGGAGGCCGGGGAGGGCAGGAATGGAAACTGGAGACGTGAAATCGACAGCCAGGGCGTGGCATTCGAGATGATGGAGATGAATTTCTTCCGCCCAAATAGAATCATGTTTATTTTTTCAGCTGTACCTTTTATCATTATCCACTCTCCTCCCTCGATTTGCATGAAGTTGAAAATTGTTGCGATTTATTTTTTTCCGAGAGATCATGTTTTTAAAAAGTGTCTTTTGCAGAGTTTTAAATTGTTCTGTCTGAACTCTGCTGTGACCCCATGATGTAACCTTAGAAGGATGGACTTGTCCCTCCAGTGGCCTTCCTTGGCCCCCGCCCCAGGGAGGGGCACCCTTCCTCTGTGCCCCAGCGGGTGTCGCTGTCGAACTTCAAGGATGAATGACACAGACCTGCCCAGGCTGTTGGCCCTGAAGGGTGGAGCCTGCACAGGGACCTGCAGCCTCTCTGAGCTCAGTGTTGTTTTAAGTTGATGTTTAACGGTGTCCCTTTCCCTCAGAAAGGTTTAACGTTTGCTTGGAATGTGATTTTGCTCCCACTCTAAGGAATTTTTATCACCAAAATGAATGTTAATGGATTTTAAACCTATGGTTTATCTTTGCAAGAGGCGAGGTGGCTTCACCCCAACATTCCCACAGCCTGGGGCCTCCAGCTCAGCCAGGCCTCTTCTGCCCCAGCTTACAGAGCGCCGTCACCCACCGCCCTGTCCTTGCTCTTGTTAACCCACGATGCTGCTACACAGATGCCAAATGGAAATCTTCCACAGGGCCCTCGAGTAAACTCGTGGTGTGGAGTCCACGCTCCTGCCCTTCCCACTGGGATGTATGTCATTGTCAGAAAAGGAGTCGGACCTTCCAGCTGTGCTCTGTGCACCCTGCCGAGAAGGCACGTCTAGGCCCATGTGTCTAAAGGAGGGAACACTGGGGACTGCCGGCACCTGGCCCCTTCCCCTGTCCCTGGGCCCACGGGGCCCAGCAGTGGCTGTGTCCCCGCCTGAGGACCTCTGTGTCTCCCGCCTCAGACGTGGTCCACGCCAGAGAGGCTGCCCATACAGCCAGGGTCAGTTTGGCCCCAAACAGGGATTCAGAAACCAAATGTGTGTTGTGGCCATTTCATGTGTGTCTCTGTCTTATTTTACTATCAAATTCATCACGTGTAGTGAAATTAATGTCAGGAGGTATTTCTTGAGTGACTGAATTCCTAACTCTTCTATCTGTGTTTTAAGTGTTAACCCAAGGGATATGTGCATTTTGTCGGCAACATTCGTACACTGAAATGACTTCCTACTGACCACAGTTTTCATATAGACCTGTCAGTCCTCGCTGCGTCCAGTCACTAGGTGAGAAGATAGCATCTTCTCCACTGGGTCTCACTGCACGAAGGGAAGCCCTGGGGCTAAGCGGCAGTTTCTTCTCCTTCCTCCAGGTAGGACTGTGCACCCCAGGCTGCGCGCTGGCTGGCGGGTGGGAGCTGCGGTTGGGAAAGAACCAGCAACACGCTGGGCTTGCCTCCCGGTGAGCAGCTCGGTGGCTCCAGTGTCATGTGCGCACCTGGCGCAGTGTTTCCCCTGGGATGTTGGTCCTGGAGCATCTTCCTCAGAAGGTGCCGTGCCCCTTAGTGAGGGAAGTACTGGTCTCACCTGGTAGAAGTCACCAGGTGCCCCCTCAAGGGGCTGAGTGGCCTGCTGCTGGCACCCAAATCAGACCACCGTGGGATGGTGCTCCCACCGCAGAGCTTGACGTTAGTGGGACCCTGTACTGTATTTGCTTTTATAAACAAACCCATCCAAGTGTAAAGGTCTCACTTTCTTAAGATGCGTCTAGCTGAGCACAGCGTCAGTATGACATGACACGGGAACTGGGATTATCTGTAGGGGGTGCAGAAACGAGAGAGAGTTCCCTGTAACAGAGTGAAACCCGGGCCTCGCTAGGGGAGGAGGCTTCTGCCCCAGCCAGCACACCACGCTCTGGGCCGGGACAGCAGTGCCATCCCTGTGGTCTGGCGCTGCTGGGCTGCCAAGCCGTGGTTCCTCTGGCCTCCTGGATCTTCTCCCGTCAGCTTCCCCTGGCCTATCTGCTTTGATCTGCCTCTCCACACGCAGTCCGTCTCCGGGCGCCTTGCTACTGGAAGGAGCCTCTGGAATCACAGTTACTGTGATGGATCTTTTTTGGAGCCCTACTGCTGCTCTGTGAATCCTAAAGCCCTTTTGAGAGGATTCCAGCTGCTGGCTCCTTGACTTCAGGGAGAAATGGTTAACATTTCCATACTGTCTTACCTGCTCAGTGTGTGGCTTTTTGAAAAGTCCTCTCTATAAAGGAGCTGGCACAGGGGGGCTTTGCAGTAGGGCTCCTGGAGGACGAGATTTTAGCCTCCCAAGTTCGTATTTATTTTCTATAAACTACTCTTTACCTTTGATTTTTCACACTGTTTTATAACAACAGGGAGTCCCAAATAAGTCCTGTCTGGTCCCTGAAGGAATGAAGGCTAACATTTGGCTACAGTTATATCTGCTTTGGGCAAGGCCCAAGACCCTTCAGATGGTAACACTCAGTATCTGAGCGACAGATTCCTCTTTCAGGCCCCCCACTTTCCTTCTGGAAACTAACTTCAGGCTGTTGAAGGAGAAATGCTGGCTCATGGCTTCTGTGGGGCAGCAGGAGAATGATTTGGGTAAGGTCTATGCAGTTTGTGTCTACAAAGTAAATGAGAGCAAGGCAGAGAAAGACCATCAAATAGTTGAGATCTTGATGTGCAGCAGCCCGTCCTCTCCTAGGGCTGCTGGCTTCGTAAGCGTGGGGAGCGGGCTGTGGAGCAGACACAGCACAGGGCCCGGGGTCCTGAATTCTGTGGGAGCTCCGTTGTCAGGCCAGGGCCTCGCACTCCTTTTCAGTGGCCCCTGCTGCAAGCCCTGGCTCTGGGGGACCAGACAGGGTGTCCCCCTCTCCTAAGCAGCCACTCTGGCATCCCGAAGCTTCCTCCTGGAGCTGGATTCCTAGTATCCAAGTGTTCCTGGGACAATCTGCTTTCTCTTCATAAATGAGGGAGACTTTCTTCCTACTGCTTTAGCGTTTCCCTCCCTTTAATTCTGTTTCACATGCATCAGGCAAGTCTAAAATCGTATGTTTAAACTCTTAGGAAAACAGAACCTTAAGATTTGTGCATGGAAACTGAGATGTTAATCAACTAGCTTAAGCCTTGGTTCTTACATAATTTGAATGTGAAAGGGCACCCCATGTAACTCTTTTTTCCCCTCCTTCCTCACCTCACTTCTGGAAGAGAGCTCAGTGCCCGTGCTGACAGTGTTGTCTTCCCCAAGTGGGAGGAGTAGGGCATCTTGCCATTTTCTAATATTTCAAGGAGCTTTTGTGCAAATGTTGAATGCAAAACTTCACACTAATATGGAACATTAACTGTGAATATATTTACTTGTGCTATCCCCAGTACCACACAACTAAAGGTCCAGCTTTTCCAACTCTAGGAAAACAGTGCTAGATACAAGTAGAACTGCATTTCCCTTAGGAAATGAAGCCACGGGAATTTGGGATTAGCAGGGACCATGAACTTCTGTCCTCAAATTACCTCAGGTTGAGGAGCAGACCTAAGTAGGCCCTGGCCAATTGAACCTGTGTCCTGGCTGGTCAAAAACAAAAACAAAACCCAACCCTGTCATCTTCTGAAAAACCAGCCAGGGATCTGACCATCTTTGCCTTGCCTGGGCCAGGAGAGCAGGACTCCTCCAGTGTTCCCCAGGGCCCGGCCTCACCTGGGCTGGCACGGGAAGGTGCTCACCTTGTTCCCTGGGATTCTAAGCAGGAGGCCACCAGGGAGGGTTGGCTTGTGCATGTCACATGACACAAGCTCCTTGCTCTCAGGAGAGCAGGAACTGTTCCCCTCTCAGCTTTGATCCCGGAGACGGTTTTCTTGCGGAGCGTTGAAGACCGCGAGGCTGAGCTGGCAGTTCAGGGAGCGGAGGCTTCTGAGGCTCTTGTCCTGGGTCAGGTGTGGTTCTATTCCAGCCTCTGGACTAGTGGTGCTTCTGTCCAGCAAGGGCATCTTGGTGGGTTGCAGGTTAGCCCAGAATTAGGAGGGATTTAGAGAGTTCAATATGGAAGTGATCTGGGGATTCAGAAACTTTTCCCATGTAAATGGATCAGTGAGCAACCTACTCAGTGGATTTTTATACCTCAGGGCCATTTGCAAATCTTTATCTTTCCACGTTTCTTTTGTATTTGCGTGGGCTGATAGGAGAGATGAGTTCGGAGGGTTCCAGGATGATGTTTGTTCATTTGCCTCGGTTTGCGGATGTGCGGGGCACCCGCGCCAACCTTGCTCGAGGCTGTGGCAGTGGGCCTTCCTCCTCCGGCACATGCGGGCACCCTTCCTGCAGGGAGTGCTTACATGCTGCTTTTCCTTCTGCCCTGCCTGAAGATGCCAGAGCCCCTGGTCAGCCCTAAGAACAGGAGGAAGATGGCAGTTCACAGCAGCTGCAGAGCTCGGAGCAGCTTTCCTCCCACTGTCTTGGGCTGGGGACCTTCTTTGCTCTTCAGACCTTTGCCAAGGTTGTCTCGGCTCAAGTAAGCTTTCTCACTGTATAGGTTAGAGCCACTGAGGTCATCTCAGAAGAATTGTTTTAAGTATCAGGCTGTACTTGAAGCAACATGGAAACAAAGGTTCTAAATGGCAAGAGAGTAAAGTTCTAGGAGTTTGTATGCCGAGGTTTATATGTACACAGATCCAACACATACTATAAGACTTGAGTGAGTACACATTTTCAAGTTTCCATACCCACTGGGTATTAAACGAATTGGAAGAATGACTGGGAGTATTGTTTTGCCTCACTTGGCAGGGTATCTTCCAGCATTTGCCCACATCTGACCAACATGGATTCACTCGAGAAGTGATTTCTTTTGGGGCCAGCTTCCTCTTCAGACTCACCCTGGAGAGAACTACCACATGGACCTGGTAGGCCTTGAGTGCCTGCCCTTTTTGTTGGAGGCCCAGGCCCCTTGGATATAAACAACTGGTTTCAGGCTCCCAGAGCAGAAGGGAGAGGGAAAAAAGTAAGGCCTCAGGACTCTTGTTCCCCAGAGAGCCCCAGCCTTGCTCCTGATTCATTACTCCCCGTGTCTAAAGTCTACTGTGAAGGTGGAGTGTGTCAGTCCGTTGACTTTTCTTGTTTCTGGAGTCCTTTTAAGTCCACAAATGTATATGCTTTATTTTATATTATTATTTATTATGTACATATGCCTCTACTGTTAGTACATCGTCTGTGACTAAGATGAGATCTGTTCTGGAGCCCCTCATCCATGGAGCCTAGGGTTCTGTTGTCTTTTAAAGTGGGTGAGAAGGAACGGTTTTGCTTTTGTCTTAAACAGGTTGCTGCTCTTACGTTGGTCCTAGTGTCCCGGCCCCTGTTATTAGGCCCACCTCTATTCCTGATGGCAGGTGTTTGAGATGAGGATGGAGGCAGGTCTTTACTTCATGGCAGGGCCTCTCAAGTACCTCCGTGAAATACTTTAGAGGTGGTTTCCTGGTGACTGGGTCTATTCTCTGGGTAATGGTACAGCGTGGCTGTGAGGCCACAGCCTCCTTCCTCACTCCCACACTCCCAAGCCAGGTTGGTGGCCTGGTCCCACAACAGTGATGGTCTCTAATTCCCACCTTGGATTGCAGAATCCATCTCTCTGGACCATGGAAGCTGCCTGCCCACCTGGGCTTCTAATATGCCTTTTCTTGGTTTTGAGGCCCAATGCCAACACTGCCTTGGCGCCTCAAATAAGACCCTGCTTTGAGTCTGATTTCCATCCTCCTTAGCCTTTACTCACTGTATCATAGTGTACATTTCATGCTTTGTAGCAGTGAAGTTTTTGAACACAGTATCCAGAGCTGTGTATATAAACCTAAATAAGCACAAATGACATGTATAGGTTTCGTGAGCTGATTGTCATAATGAATGCATTTTATAATTCAAATGATGTTGTAGATTTACAATCTCTATTTATTTTGTATCAATTTATTTGTAAATTTTGTGATTGTTTTAAAAGGTTTTTGTTCATTTCTATTATTCTGTTTAGATAAATGATTTCTGTTCACCCTTCTAGCGAATGTGTGTTCCCTCTTTCCCCTGTCACCTGTGCAACACTGACCTCGGTCCCCTGCCTGGTGGGAAAGCTGGGATCGGTGGTCGGCATGGCAACACAGCAGAGCGTTTCCTTTGGATGTACACCACCAAGTCTTATGTTAAAAGGGAAGCGGGTGCTAGAACTGAGCCTCCGACTTCCAGCCTGGTACAGCCAGTGCCAGGGGTGTGTTCTCTTTTTTGAGGATTGTAATCTGTCCCCCATCAGTTCATTTTAGATAAAGATACTGGGGCTATCCACTCAAACTGCCCCAGACATTTGCCACTCAGTCACTAATAACACACACTTCAGCTGGCAAATCTCTAAGCTGTTTTTTCCTAGGCAAGACCAGAGGCCTCACTCAAGCCTCTCAATTGGCTCTTAAAGATGAAAATGGCTCTGCAGATCCTTCTCTGCGATGGGAAGCCTAGGAGAATGGTTGCAGCAGGCACAGATGGTCCACCCTCAAGTTAAAAACTCTGGGCATTGAGTGTGGTGAGTCATGGTCAGATGCTCTTCAGGATTCAGTGGGCCTCCCACGTTCCCTAATAAGCCACATCCTCTTCCATTGTCCCTTCTATTCCTTCTACCCTCCTCACTCATGTGACCAGACTCTGAAGATCTTCCAGTCGAGGTTCATGGCCCCTCTGTGATCTATTCCTAGACCACATTCTTTTGGAATCCTTCTTCCCTCCACTCTTAGTCTCTGTTTTACATTCTTCTGAGAATTGAGCCTCTTGATGACTGGTCCCTTGTTTTTCCTACCATATTGTTTTAACCATGATGTTCTCGGTCTGTTTTACTTACACTAGTCCTGTGGATGGAGACATTTCAGTGAAGAACTGCTGACAAGACGGGCTGAGACGCTTCCTGACCTAATCAGTGCTCCCACCTCCCCAATCATCACCCCCAATTTCTCGAAAGTGGAACAAGGTAGATTACATTCCAGTGAAGCATTATCTTCTTGGGAGCCTGTTAGAAGCAGAGCAGAAAGCAGCAAGCAGTGCCGGGAAAGGAATTCTCTCTCTAGCACGTCTCCTCCCAGTTGGCTGCTGTGCTTATTAGTTTTTCCTGCTTTACTCACTTTGTCTAGATGAGTCCTGAGCTCAAATCAGGAAACTCTCCAAGGGAAATAAAGGTGGTTTTTCCTATTGTGAAGATGGGGTTTGCCTAAGCCTTCCCTCTGCATCCATGGGTTGCCCACATGTCAGTTCACTTCTCAGCTGTATCATGATAAAAGCTCTGGGGTTTCTATTCCGTCTAACAGATTATGCTCCCCAGCACCTCTTCTCGACTCAGCACTTCTGAGGACACAGATAGTGATCAGACGGTCTTGTAGAGAAAATGACTGGTACAAACTGAACGACCTTTTTGTAGCCTGGAGCTGATTTCTGAAAGCACACTTTTTGAAGGTAATTCAGTTTAATAGAGAGATGATTTCTTATTAAAGCCAAAAAGTTGAATTACATGAGACGGCTAGTGAACGTTTGGCTTCTTTGTATGATTGACTGATCTTTTTCCCTGAGGTCCTCGTATCTCTGCTCTTTCAAAAAGCCCCAGAACAAAGCAATGGTTATAGTGCCTCTCTGTGACATTCTGGTGGCATGCCATCTCCCCTGGTAGATGATTGTGAGGCCTAAGGACGCAAGGGGGAATCGGTTACAGGAATTCTTTGTCAGAGTGCTTTTCCTGCTAGGGTAGGAGTGATTGTGAAGCACTCAAACAGTAGGCCAACACATGGCAGGAATTTTAGATGAAGCCAGCTTCCTTGCCACAATTCTGCTACATCATTGACTTGAGGGCAGTGGGTCCAAAAATGAAGTTACTTGCTTCAAAATATGTATACCCACAAGTTAAAGATTACCTTTGGTACAAACCCTCTCTCAAAGACTGGACATTTAATAAACATTTTCCAGTGGTGGGAAGGTTTGCGTGACAAGTCCTCTTGCCAAGTATCTCAGGAACTTGTGAGACTTGGAAGGACTATTGCTGTCTTTCATGTGAAGACTGTGCGTGCACTCAGCTGCTTGGGCTCCAGTGTGTATGATGAGGTTTATCTTGGCCTAGACTCTCCAGGCCTCATCTATAGCCCTGGCCAGACATGGCTTTGGGAAGAGCACAATGGGAGAGGCAGCGCATTTGGGTGAATATTTGTACCTAATTTGATTCATGAACCAATCTGTCTAACCCATTTCTTTTCTAGTAATAAAATGGAGCAAAGGTATCTTATAGGAAGGAACATAAAGGGACCAGACCAGAAACTTCTGTCATTTTAAATTAGAAAATAGATTACTTACACTTGCAGTAAGAGTCAACAAGCTTGAGATGAGGTGTTGCGTGTTCAATCGGGAGTACTTTTTTCTGTTAAAGCTCTTTAGAGAGACTTAAACTATTATTTATATTTTATTGCATACCTTTGTGGGAACAAGTCAGATAGTTGTGGACTTGGGATGAAGACATCGTGTCTGAGGCCAGGGGAGAAATGGTTGAGATTGTCAGGTTAAACAGAAAAGCTGCCTTGTTCATTCTGTAAACCAATGCATTCTCTCCGTAGATGACTTGCTTTCTGCTATTCCTACGTGCTCAGCTGTGAGAACAGCGTGCAGTGCCCCACCTCCGTTCGTGGAGGTGTGAGATGGGACGACGTGGATTCCTGGAAGTCACCGGCTCTGCGTCCTGGCTGCTGTGTATGTGCACGTGCTCCCTGCTCTCTGGTGGCTGTGCACCGGTCCTTTTTTCCAAGGCTGCTCAGGTAGCTCCATGGTCTAGATTTCATTCTCAGGGCCTCCCAAAGCTGTGTATCGTTTGAAATTGTTCCATTTGAGGAAAAACTTTAAGAATAGCTCTATGCTCTAGTCACCAAGAAAGAATGTCATGAGAAACCTAAGTATTGAGACGTAAACTGCTGAACTGAGGATCTGGGATTAAGTGTATGGCAATAGCTAGATCATAGTTACCATTTTTCCCACCATCAAAGAAAGGTTAAATAGTTTCCATAACATGGAATGTGGACAAGGCTCCTAACTCTTAATGCAGACTTAGATATGCAGTTGTTTGTCTCAGGCTATTTGTGGTGAATAAGCAGAGTATTTTTAAATGCTCTGGCAGCCTTGGAAAAACTGCAGGGCTTTAAAGTTGCTGACAAAATATTTCTTAAATAAATAAATCTGATTTAGGAATATCTAAACATGGACAAAGTACTTTTAAATCTGACATGTCACTGCAAGTGGCTTTTTAAAGTGGTTGCTTAAAAACAATACTAACATGTCTAAAGGATTTGTAGCTCTAAGTTTTTCTGTTAAGACCCACTTTTCCTAAAAGCATCTTAGAAAGGGTATCTTGAAGGGCTTGTTTTCTTATTTTAGGTCTCAACAGAGCTTATGGTAGGAAATTTAAGGTCTGAACAGAACACTAAACTTTCTTGGCTTTCAGTAACTTTTCTAAAATACACCATCTGAGCTTTACCTGACCATCTCTGTAGAGAGGAATGCACAGGACAAGGCCTCTTGCAGACGCTGGGCTGTGGTCTGCTGTGCCTCTGACCGCTGCTGGATATACTAGGGTGCCAGGGGGCCTCACAAAGTCTGAAACTAAGTGGTGTTTTCCAAATACCCAGGAAGGAAGTTCTGAAAAGAGTTGGGAGAGCTTCCTCTCAGTCTAAACACCTTAGGGTTTTTTTTTAAACGGAAAATTATAATTTTATGTTTCGCTTCCTTAATTATTAGCAACAGAGAGAAACTCATATTCATGTTTTAACAAGTCCAGTTACAGCTGCTCTGAGTCCCTGCCCAAGGACCACTTACTTCCCGGCACTCTTCTAACAGGAGTAATATGCAGAGAAGCAAAGGCTCTGCTCTGGGCCTTAGACTCCTATGGAATCCTAGCTCTTTAAAGTATATTTTGGTGGTCCTAAAGAAAGCTGTAACCAGTAGTGGAATTCTTATTCCAGGTGTGTGCTTTTCA
Source organism: Neophocaena asiaeorientalis asiaeorientalis (assembly GCF_003031525.2). NCBI lineage: Eukaryota > Metazoa > Chordata > Mammalia > Artiodactyla > Phocoenidae > Neophocaena > Neophocaena asiaeorientalis. The sequence goes on from NW_020185331.1 coordinate 5,770,409, forward strand.
TTTCTCAATCTTTGGACCCACTACCAGAGACTCGTGTAGTTGAAAAGAAACTCTTAGATAAGATCTTATGTGAATAAAACAAAACAAAAGGGGTGGTAAATTAAAGCAACATGATCATGTTGGGCCTTGCTCTAACGGGAGATGTTTAAAGGTACTATTAAATTAGCCATGTAGTTGTAATAAGTCACTCAGATATTATTTGGCTTTGGGAACACTGAAGACAGTGTCAAACTGGGCAGCATCTCCATCTTGAATGAGAATAATTAATAGCTGGGGTGATCACAAACATATTTGCTAAAATTTAAAACAGGAGCAATATCTAATTGCTATAACAATTTCTTTTTTTTTTCTTTTCTATTTATATACTTTGCCTATTTTATTTATTCATTTTGGCTGCGTTGGGTCTTTGTTGCTGCACGCGGGCTTTCTCTAGTTGTGTCGAGTAGGGGCTACTCTTCATTGCGGTGTGCGGGCTTCTCACTGCAGTGGCTTCTCTTGTTGCAGAGCACGGGCTCTAGGCAAGCGCAGGCTCAGTAGTTGTGGCGCATGAGCTTAGTTGCTCCGTGGCATGTGGGATCTTCCCGGACCAGGGATCAAACCCATGACCCGTGCACTGGCAGGCAGGTTCTTAACCACTGCACCACCAGGGAAGTCCCTGCAATAGCATTTCTAACCTAATACTTTAAAAGTAGCATAAATTCCTAACAGATACCAGAATGTACATGTCTTGATGTGACAGTGTAAAGCCCTTACACATTCAAAGTGGTGATGTAATATGGCCTTGGCTAAGTTACTGAGCTGTGTTCCCTACCTATAAAATGATTTTTAAAAAAAGGGGAAAAAAAAAAAAAAGGGAAAAAAAAAAAGCCTCACCTCGTAGTCCTGTACCAAAAAACTTTCCATGAAAAAACTGAGGCCTATTTAAGTGCTATAAATTTAGCCATTAATCATGCTAGACTATATTTCCTTTAAGAGAAAGTCAAATTGATATCACTAAGTCAAACCTAAGCCCACGGACTTCCCTGGTGGCGCAGAGGTTAAGAATCTGCCTGCCACTGCAGGTGTCACGGGTTTGAGCCCTGGTCCAGGAAGATCCCACATGCCACGGAGCAACTAAGCCTGTGCGCCACAACTACTGAGACTGTGCTCTAGAGTCTGCGAGCCACAGCTACTGAGCCCATGTGCCACAACTACTGAGCCTGTGCTCCATAACAAGAGAAGCCACCTCAGTGAGAGGCCTGCGCACTGCAACGAAGAGTAGCCCCTGCTCACTGCAACTATAGAAAGCCCGTGTGCAGCAACAAAGACCCAACACAGCCAAAAACAATTAATTAATTAAAAGAAAACAACCAAAAAAAACCCTAAACCCACTTGAAGACTAGCAGTTACTATAGTTGTGCTACAGGAAGGGGTCAAAGTCAGTATTAGAAATATTATACTTTATTGACTTCTAGAGCAGCTAACCTACCCTCCCGTGTTGACAAATGACAGTAAGAATGGAAGAAACATATGAAGGTTAAAGTAAGCGTCTACACCACTGTGAAAAATGTTGTAACAACTTTCACTGTTCCGGTGAGGCAGTTATAATACCTTGAAGTATACAGTGATGATCCATTCTTGTTCTGAACAACAAGAAGTGATTTCACTTGGGATTCTGAAGTGAATTTATCCACGTTGATGTGCCCTGTTTTTGTAAAGGTTCTGGCTTACAGAGCCCTCTTCCCGCCCTCTTATGCTTGAATTTGAAATACAGCAAGAGGATACAGAAGGCTGGAACGGGGTGGCATGAGCCACACGATATGGCCCACACTAATGAATTTACTCTGCTATGGTGTAATATAAGGAGGAGGTTCTCTTCTTTTCGGGTGGCTTCATCCTTTGTCCTCTTTCAGCTGAATTCTTTCTATAGATTTATCCCAGATGAGAAAAAGACCGTGTTTTTGGATAATAAACAAACATTTTTGCTATCAATCAAAAACATGTAGAAGTGGATGAAGACTTCTGCCTCAAAATGAAATTGCTGCAGTCCATTCCAGACCAGCCCTACCTACAGCAAGTAGAGAACACATCTGCTAAGCCACTGACAGCAGCCTTACTGGAGTCACTGAGGACACTTACAGAAGCTTGTAAAGGAACCTTGACCTTAACAGAAGACTACATTTGATAATGGAAATAATATATTTCTCCACTGATATACAATACTTATGCAATGCACTGAAAAAGATGGATTTTGGAATAAGAGCACGATTTGTACCATAACAACATTTTTGGATCACCTCTTCCCATTGTCTTTCCATTGTCTTCCTTGCTCCACTCTGAGACCCTTCACCACCCTTAGTGTATCTGGATACACTATGACATACTGATGATGAAACAAGACAAGGCAACAGTGTCACAAGCCACGATGGAGCCAGCTGCATGCAGTTCAGCCCAGCTTTACCCTTACTTTCCTCCAGTACAGACTCCATTACAATTCTGACCCATCTGCAAAGAGTGCAGACACACAAAACTAAAACAAGTATCCCCTACGATTAGAGTATTTTAAAGTCTTCAGAAACTTTCCGGATGTACCTTTGATGGAGCCCCCCCACCCCCCACAGGGATATCCTTTACTCCTGGGAGTCCTGCCAGAACTTGTTTAATGGGTGCTCAGTTTTGCTTTTCCTCCTCATTCTTCCTCTTCCTCCTCTTCCTCTTCATCATCATCTTCATCATGGCAGTGTGTAATTTCCTGGGGGGCCAGTGGGAAGAGGTTGGGGGGCTTAATCTCACTAATCGACCGTGTCAACTGGTGACGTTTGTAGTCGGTATCTTTGAAATCCACTGATGTACGGTTCCGGGTTGCAAGAGGGGACTCCATCTCATTGATATCTACATGTGTGTGTTCCACTGTTGACTCATGAGGCATCTACAACAAAGTCAGAGGTTCAGAAAGCAGGCAGAACAAAACAGCTGTCTCCCAGATCCTAATCCCTCTGCCTTTGTTAGATGGCTGTACAGAAGCACCTATAATGGGCCAGAGGCCAAGCCAATTCAGCTACTGAAGTATCTTCCTAGAACTTCCTAAAGCTGCCTATCCTCTCTTCTCTCCCACTCAAAACTGTGCCCACACTGTATACTATAGCCTGAAACTGGGTAAGATGGGAGAGAAGAGATTATTATTTCCTATTTATTTCACAGCAAAAAAGTCTTGAAATATAGATCAGTATTGGAATATAGGAATTTAAAACTACACTTCTCTCATTTAGCACTAATAATAGAGGAAGTCTTTACCATTCAAACAACTTTTAAACCAAGTAGTTTTCAAAGTAAAGTTAAGCTCTGTAACATTCTATCTTGCTCATACTTTCTCAAAAACTCCTTTTTGTGCAACCATGTAACCTGGCTCTGGGCTTTGCACATTGGAAAGAAATGATCTAAACTTTCCTGTACCGTGCCAGATAGCTAGTGGCAGCTCTTGGCCTTAACAGCGTAATCTTAACTGCAAAGAGTAGCCTTAGGCTATTTAACTCACCAAGACGTGGGCAGCTCTGAAGAGGTAGCTGAACGGGTAATACAGCAGATTAATGAAAGATGCTGCATAGAGATCAGCATAGCGCATCACCTGACTGGCAAAGAGGGTCTGCCGGGAGCCACTGCGAAACAGGCTTCCCATCATCCCGTAGCACATGTCCATGTCATGAGTTACTTTCTAAAGCAAAGAACAAGATTAAGGCTCAGCTCATTCGATAAATATTTACTGAACACTGGCTATGTGTGCCACTCCCTGTATAATATCAGAAATCACTTAAAGTTTATTTTCGAAGTTTTCTCCCAAATCCCATTTGGATACCTTAATACGTCTCTGGATGGAGCTAATGTCGGGGCGCTCATTGCTGCTGCTGTCAAGGTGCCTGGAGACAAGAAAAATCCAGTGAAAATCTCCAGAAAGGACGTCTCTTACATCTAAGTGACTCCTGAAGAGGTAGATGGTTTTTAGGGAAGAAATTTTTAGGGTTAGGAAACTTACTTGTAGAGTTCAGCCAAGAAAATATCCAGGCTCTGAAGCTCTTCGAAAAGTGCTAAAGTTTGGAAGAAAAAGGAAAATGTTTTAAGTAAAACAAAAATCATCTAGTTTTTTTTTTTTTTTTTTTGCGGTACGCGGGCCTCTCACTGTTGTGGCCTCTCCCGTTGCGGAGCACAGGCTCCGGACGCGCAGGCTCAGCGGCCATGGCTCACGGGCCCAGCCGCCCCACAGCACGTGGGATCCTCCCGGACCAGGGCACGAACCCGTGTCCCCTGCATCGGCAGGCAGACTCTCAACCACTGCGCCACCAGGGAAGCCCTAGTTTTTAACTGTTGCTAAAACTAAAGTAAAAGGCTGCAGATATGACTGAAAAGTAAAGCTATGGGTGAGTGTGTAAAATGACTTCCTTCCCCCACCTTCGGGAAAACCCACTGACACTGCTTGGAATCTGGCAGATGACGCCAGCATTTCCTCCTACTTAAAACCACCCACTACATACAACTTTCCTAACTGGATGCTGATTCTGAGCTTATGAAGTGCCAATTCATACCCCATCTCAGGTGTGTCAGCAAAGCAAGTGTTAACGGTTTCCATCTTTAGATAAAAGCATAAGTCACAAGTCCAGAAAACAGAACCAAATCAACTAGATTTCTAAAATATAGGCAGAAAGTTGAAAATGTAGATGAAAGGCTAGCCAGAAAATCCCACCAAGAAGTACAAACAATAGCAACAGCCACTATACGTTGCATGCTTTCTGTGTGTTCTAGCCTTTCTCAACCTGGGTTCCCCAACGAGAATCCAGCCATGATGTATCCACTGTATATAACAAATCTTCTTTATCTACCATCTTTGGGGAGAACCGAGAGTCATTCAAATCATTTTGTCTGTTCTGTGGTTCAGATGAGGAGCCTCGGTTGAGAAAGGTTGTTACTTCTATCTCCTTTATGCAGGCAGCTTTATGAGAGTAGGTGTTACCCTCATTTTCACATATGAGGATACTAAGGCACAGGGTGTTTCAGTAACCTGCCTGAGGGCTGAAGATAGTAAGTGGGGGAGCCAGGGTCACTACCTGAGGCAGGCTGAGTTTCCAGAGGCAGGACCTTCCACCACGCTGTGAGTGACGCTAGCTAGGACTGGCTGGAGAACTTGTGTGTGTCAAACATCTTTACATAACTAGGGTCAAAGCTCAATTCAGTGCAGAGTATAGCTCAGTTCAGAGAGTGCCTCATTCTCTACTTCTCAGAAGAGCAAATAAATACCAGGTGATCAGCACTCAGAGCCATCAATGCCCCAGAATCACAGATACGAGCTGGTGGCAGAGAGACTGGAACTAGCAGGCACGATTGAACAAATAAGGGACTACAGAGGTAAGCAGAGTTCACTTTCAGTTGCTACTGTAACATAACTCAGACCAGTAATATTCTAAACTTTAAAGGGATTCAAGAAGGCGGCTGAACAAGATAACCTCAAAATTCTGGGCTTCTGTGAAATATCTGGCTCTATGAGAAGGAGGTATCCAAATACAAGGGCCCATCTTTTGACCACCTCTGTCTGACCCCCTGCATACAAAGTAATGGTTCATCAAAGAGGACTGATTCATAGCTGGCCATTCAGATATAAACTAGCTACGTCAAAGATTTATAAAGTAAGAATAATGGCTCCTTACAACTCTTATCAGTCCAGACATGCAGCTCCTGTGCAAGTTCAGGAATCACCAAAAAAGTTCGCCACCCTTGCCGTTTCTTTGACTTTAAAATGTCCCCAAAAATGTGATCTCCAATATATAAAATGTCTTTGCCCTTGGCTCCCAACAGATCACAGATTGTATCAGATGAACCTGAAACAATGGAACGAACAATGAGAAAACAATAAATGTCTCCATATTAAAAACCAGTGTTCCAAGTACCATAACCATTAATTACAATTAATTTTATTCTTTTAACTATGTGAGGAACACACTAAAAGGGTGCACCTTTCTTAAAGATAAAGACTCACCATTGTCTTTTTTCATCAACCTTTTTAGTGCCCCTAAGACGAGGCCTTTAGCTCCACTGTGCTCACCAGAGCTCTTGATCACCAAACGCGAGCAACAAAACTACACGTCTCAGCTTTAGGGGACGTAACCCTTCAAAGTACCACTGCCATTTCTCATCACAGATCTGCCATTAGGTTGGCTTTCTTCCACTGCTTCTCATTCCAACAAAATACACATCTGTGTCCACAGGGGCTCCTAAAAACCCCTAGAGGACCCCTTGGGAACCACCCGACATGATTCCAGACACTGAGAAAATGCCTCAAGTAGGCAAAAGGAGGATTGGAAAAAACTGATCCTTTTAGTGAAAATCAAAGGTTCACTAGGACATACTGACCACTTCTCAAAACCTTTCTCCCTGACTCCTATTGTATTAGTAGGTGATTGAAGTGTTTACCATCAGGAGACGATATCTTTAGAATTCTAAAGAGTATATGTGGCACTGTGCCAGGAGGACACCAAAGCTTTCAGGTCTGAGCAAAGGTCTGAGCAAAGACTTACACTAAATAAGGGGAAGTCTGTGACTCACCCCCAGAGTAGACAATGCCATGCTGCAAGGGGCCCGTGTAGGTACCAATCTTCAGCTTGCCAGTTTTCTGTGAGAAAAGAATAGGAACTTCGTAATGCTTTATCCTTCTATCACAATCTCCACCCAAAATGCTACTTGGCTAGGCAGCCAAATGAATGTCACTTTTGAATTATATTCATTTGAATTATTCTGCTATATCGATTAAGACCAAAAAACTTCAAAAGAGAGATATGGCTAATAAGTTAAAAATACCTGTTTCCATAGGGAGAGTAGGAGTGGGGAAAGGAGGAACATGAAGGGTAATTGCTCACAGATACACCTTCCTCTCAACTTACAGTATCCACCTGACGCAGTACTGTGCCTTCTCCAAAAAAGAGTGGTTTCCGTGCGTCCACCAAGATGAGGTCAAAGTAGGACTGCCATGGTCGGTGGGAGCTCCCAGGCTGATAAGGGAGAAACAGCAAAAGCCAAAACATCACTCCTAACCTTAAAGCACTCATGTTTCATCTCAATCAGATGAAAGGAATGTAGAAATACTAAGTATAACCAGAAAATCCCACTATTTTATTAAAAACATATTGTGGCTTATTATAAGCCACATCCTTTTGGAAGCAGGCAAAGTAAAAATATAAACAGTGACTCTAACCACTATATTTTAAATCGTTTCACCTACCTATCAATTTATTTCAAGCAATATAATGTATGAAGGAAAGTGTGCTCACACTCTAAAAATGGGCTATAAGAGGCTCAAAGGGGCTAAAGAGAGTTGCAAAACAAATATGTAAGAGACAGATAAAGAGGCAGATTAGCATCAGAACTGAAGTATACAACTGACGTGGAACTATTATTAGCAGATTTCATCAGTTATGTTCTCAGAATGATGGTTCCAGGTACACACTGGTCTTTGGCTTATATGGCAGGCTAATCAGCACTAATGTAGAAGGGATGCCCGTTAACATTACTTCCATCCTGAACTGGAACCACGGCATTAACCTTTTAAGGTCAAGACAAAGAGCACTGCATTACTCTGCTTTTAGGTGATCTCAAAACAGTTATTTATGACATTTATTCAAAGAAGCCTAGTGACTAAATCGCAATGAGTATTCCTTAAATCTAAATATGGCCAAACTACAGGAGTGAAGACTTCTCTGCTAAATATCAAGGTTAGCTGTTCTTTTGGCACAGAACTCAGCAATAACTAACAGCAGAATCTAGACGTTGGCAAGAATATATACATTTTCTCTGTTTCTTTTAATTACATTATCTTCTTCAACCTGGAAATTCCTTTATTTGCCACACAAATGTAACAACTCTGTATAGAATTTCTTGGGCATAAAATTATTCTGGGGCTTCCCTGGTGGCGCAGTGGTTGAGAATCTGCCTGCCAATGCAGGGGACACGGATTCGAGCCCTGGTCCGGGAAGATCCCACATGCCGTGGAGCAACTAGGCCCGTGAGCCACAATTACTGAGCCTGCGCATCTGGAGCCTGTGCTCCGCAACGAGAGGCCGCGATAGTGAGAGGCCCGCACACCATGATGAAGAGTGGCCCCCACTTGCCGCAACTAGAGAAAGCCCTCGCACAGAAATGAAGACCCAACACAGCCATAAATAAATAAATAAATAAACATTTAAAAAATTATTCTGATCTCATCCTACTAAATACCACATGAATCTCTCTTATTTCTGTCTACTAAGTTTTCAAACTGCTAGCAACTTTAAATTACACTAACTCCTGGCATTACTATTATTATTTTAATATTTATTTATTTATTTTTGGCTGCACTGGGTCTTCGGTGCTGTGCCCAGGCTTTCTCTAGTTGCGGGAAGAGGGGGCTACTCTTCGCTGTGGTGCACGGGCTTCTCATTGCCATGGCTTCTCTTGTTGCGGAGCATGGGCTCTAGGCGCGCGGGCTTCAGTAGTTGTGGCACACGGGCTCTAGAGCGCAGGCTCAGTAGTTGTGGCGCATAGGCTTAGCTGCTCCTCGGCATGTGGGATCTTCCCGGACCAGGGCTCAAACCTGTGTCCCCTGCATTGGCAGGCGGATTCTTAACCACTGCGCCACCAGGGAAGCCCATTACTTCTAATATTAATGAAGATTTCTGGATGGCTCCTGACCAATTCCTTACCCTCAACATTCCAGGATATTAAATGCATTCATTGTTACTAAAGCAACAGTCTGTTAAGTTAAATAGAGTACCTTGGGGCCATGTGGGAAATCAAACAGGTAAGTCATGATTTTCTGGAAAAAAAAAATCCAACATAAGGTCCACATACTACTTCTGCAAGAGATATATGACACCTAAATAAATCACACACAAGCTTTTTATAAGACATGTCTTTTTCAATACAAGATTCATCACATTCTTGTTTCCTCTAAAGTTTATGAAATCATGGCAGTGGAAGAAGCCAGAAATGAATGCTTCATCATAGCAAACAAACGCAAGCTTCTGACATTCTCAGTAGAACACAGACTTCTAGATTTTTTTGTACAGATGCACATCCATATATTCCTATCCAGTTCTCCTAGTGGACTGGAACACATATTTGGAGGTAAAGGGTATCTGAGATAAGGGTGTAGAGATAACTAATGACTCACATGGAAATAATATACCTTGGCCCTCTTACTACTGTTCCTAGACCAACCAAGCCAACTTACTTGCTTACTCCAAATCACCAAATTTCTAAATCAACATTTTACATAAAGAGGATTGGGGAGTGCTGAGCTTCCTGTTAGTACTGGGAACCTGTAACTGTCTTAGCAAAAGTAACATGATAAGGAGTTAAACCATCTTTTCTATATGCTTCAATCATGGCAAAAAAATTTTTTAAGTTAAGAGGTAGTAAATTTTGATGGCTAAGAGTCAAAACACCTTAGCACCATCTATTTCTGTCTGGCTCCCAACAGCAGGGAGGGCACATATGTACACATGTGCAATAATAAAGGGTGTAACTTCTCAAGTTTTAGAAATGAAGCACAAAGAGACAACGAAGACATTTTAATCAGCGCAAATGTTTTAAATAACCCCTAAGAGAAAACCTTCAAGTAGCCAATTGTAATGAGGGAAAAAAGTCAAAAGAAATATTTAGAAAAATTTGAGAACCGCTCTGATGTATGCTATATATTTTTGCTTTTTTCATTCTGCTTTCAAAATGAAATGGCAATATAATACCCTCAGTTAATAAACTATCTTCCTCATTATAGTCACAGTTCTTTAGTCCAAAATAATTCCTTTGTATAAATAAACAAATATGAATATTAAGCACTTACATCTGTGTATTTATAGTCACTGTTGGTGGCAAGAAATACTTTCCCTACTTCCTTCATCCGGCTTAGAAGCAAAGGCAGTTTTCCCTGAAATATAATTATGATGATGAGCGAAACACTAAAACACACAGATATTCCTCCACTTGTGTTGGGGTTACGTCCCGATAATACACCAAACATGACAGCTAGCCAAGCCTACCTTAAACGTGCTGAGAACATACACTGGCCTACAGTTGGGCAAAATCATCAAACACAAAGCCTATTTTATAATAAAGTGGTTGAATATCTCATGTAATTTATTGAATACTGTACTGAAAGTGAAAAGTAGAACGGATGTTACCAGTTGTCTACCCCCGTGATCGCATGGCTGACTGGGAGCTGTAGCTCACTGCTGCTGCCCAGCATCACGAGAGTATCGTAGGGCATATCACTAGCCTGGGAAAAGATCAAAATTCAAAATTCCACATACAGTTTCTACTGAATGTGTATTGCTTTCACACCATCGTAAAGTCAAAAAATCTTAAGTTGGGGACCATCTGTATATATTATTCATTTACACTGTGGAGTAGTTAGACACTGGACTTTTGTCCACTGAAATAGGAATAGGGGATGCCCTTTAAGGGAGGGATGGTTGGTTGGTTGGTTGGTTTCAGAATTTTGCATTTAGAAGACCACATTGTCACTATGCATGAGTTAAGTATCATGTATGTAGTGTATACATGGTGTATATATAATAGATTTATATATAAAATATATAAATGATTACATGCCTATTAAAAACATCTCTCTAACTTCCTCATTATGTCTGCCTCAGGAAAGAGTTTAAATTACCTTGTAATCTCTAAAAGTAAGTGAATTAAGTGTGTGAGAGATGAGGAGAAGCTGATTTTTAAACATCATCAGCTAAATACTCTATGGAGAGTATTAGATATGGATTCACTGTATATACTTTTATTTTATGAAATACCTTGCAGAAATGACATGATGTGTCATGATGCAACCTAGAAATGTCCAGACCCACCTGCAGATACATGAGGAAATTCTAACTCCTGATGTGACCAGAAAGAAAAACAGCCTTTCCTTCTCTCACAGTAAATAGCTTCCTTCACTTAAATCCTCCTGAACCCCTCAGTGTTCTTTCTTGAAACAACAATCATGGGAGTGGGAGTGGACGGGAAATAGGAGGTACAAAGAATGAAAACAATAAGAAATCTTTACCAAAGAACTTTGAGAAAATAATTGCATTCTACTTTTACTCTGTAAGAAAAGGAAGAAGTATCTCATCTCAGTGCTGTGTGTGTCTGTGTGTACTTTTTATTTTGAAATAATTTCAGACTTACAGAAAAGTTGTGAAAATAGTACAGAGGGTTTCTATATATTCTTTATCCAGCTTCCCTTAATATTAACATCTTAACCCCAGCATAATGATCAAAACTAAGAAATTAACATTGGCACAATGCTTTTAACTAAACTACAGATATTTAAAAATTTTATTAGGTTTTCCACTAATGTCACTTGAAGTATTTTAAAGCTTTCCTCATTATTCCCTATTTATAGGTTAAAGGCAATTTAAATAATAGTCACACATATAGTGTTTTTTTTGTTTGTTTTTTTGGTTTTTTTTTACGGTACACGGGCCTCTCACTGCTGTGGCCTCTCCCGTTGCGGAACACAGGCTCCGGATGCGCAGGCTCAGCGGCCATGGCTCACGGGCCCAGCCGCTCCGCGGCATGTGGGATCTTCCCGGACCGGGGCACGAACCCGCATCCCCTGCATCGGCAGGTGGACTCTCAACCACTGCGCCACCAGGGAAGCCCCATATGTACATTTTTTAGATGATCTAGCGCTGTGGTTATGATTCAGGATACATTTAGGTGTGACTTTGGCTTTACTACTTATTCACTGTATGAACTTGGGCAAGTTATTTAAGTCCCCAGTTTCTTCATCTATAAAGCAGAGGTAACAGTAACTAACTCACAGTTATATGGAAGATTAAATGGGATAATGAATGTAATCACTTAGCACAGTGATGTGCGCAAAGTAACCACTCTAGCTGCTGTTATTGTAATTAGAGCTAAAAGGACAAATGAAATACTGGGTCTTCTTGCCTAGTAACAAACAAGAAAAACTAAAACCCATGCTCCGGCTGAAAACTCTTGGTGATTATACTCGGAGTGTGTTAAACTGCCACGACAGAGAAATATCTTCTCTTGTCCACTTCATTATAAATAAGCTTGTTATTAATTTCCCTAATAGGTAAAGGAAGCTATCATGCAGATCTATTTTTCCCTTTATTACTTACATCTTTGACTACATACTTCTCAAGATTTTCAACTGTCTTTTCCTTAAGGGAACCCTAGAGAAAGAAAAAAGAAAGCGAGAACAAAATCAATTTTTAAGTTTATTATAAAAACTGTGACTACTGTCAGCCTAAATGCATTTCTTAGGTATTTCCAGAAAAGTAGATAAACTAAACAAGTCCAGGATAAAGTGGCAGATGTGATGTGCTGCAACTCCACCTCCAAAATGTATTTAAAATATAAAACTATTTTTATTTTAAACTAGAAATCAAAAGGCATTTCATATTTTATTCAGCATAATTTATAATAAATGTAAACATAATATTACTTAGTTAATGTTATTGGCCAAGTGGGAGGTATTTGGAAAAAACAAATGGACCATAATCATCCTGAAAGGATATGGTAAGTATAATCCTAATGCTAAAATCTCTTCCAGTAAGTTTGGGAAATGCAAACTGAAATAAGATCTAGAAGCCAAGCACCACCACTGAGGAAAGACCGGCATTACCTCTGTAAGCAGGACAGCCAAAGACAAGGACAGAAGTATTCTAGACAGCTATCACCAGCGGCAAATCCCACCTCCCCACTTTTTTTTAACAGATGAACAATTCTGCTCTATTTGCACTTGGAAAGTTAATGTCAGACCATAAAAAACACATGCCAGGCAGTGAGCAGGTGAAGAAGCAGCTCCTAGGTACCTTGTAATGAACCCAGTCAACCGCATCTCTTACATCCTGGAACATACTCCGGTAAGACATGAAGAGGTCCCCATCTTTAAATCCGGTTTCACAGCTACAGAAAGATAAAAAGAACATGACAGGGAATCCAAAAGAGGGTAAATAAAATGAATATCAAACATTGCCCAGGGGACCCAAAGGTTCCATTGTCACATAATAAAGGCCGTGTGGCTAATTTGGAAAATAATTACTCCCTAATGAAAACCCATTTTGACCACCAGAGATGACTACAGTGTTCAATGGAATACAATAACTGTGAACAGATACAAAGTGGTAGAAGAATATACTGAATGGAAGCTAAAAGGCCAGTTCCAAAAATATCAGGTCCTTTATCACTTTTAAGAAACAGGTTCCCATCAAAGAAACATTTAAAATTGGTAATTTAGGTTCTCTCCACCCTCACTTTTCTGACATTGTCTCTAGGTACTAAGGTATTGTCTATTTTCTGTTTATCTTAGTGACTTAGTGCTCCACCAAATTTAGTGCCTTGAAGTGGATAAGGCCTAAAGAGGATAAGAAGTTTGCAAACTCTGGCACATACGGCTGAACTTACAATTCTCCCTAGAAAGGAAAGGATAACTTTTTCAAGACTTAAGCAAAATTTTACTTCAGGGAGGATAAACAGTATTTACTACTCAATTACTCTTGCTGGGCCTGGGAATGAAACTAAATTACCATCCCTGAATGGCTCCTGGGTAGCTGCTGTGAAATGAGTTGGGGGGTTTTAGTGCAATTCTGCTTGGACAGATAATCATCACACAAACCTCCCACTCAGTTGTCACAATTAGCACCTCTGCTGGCCGTCTTCATTCCCAGGAGAAGCCAATCAGAAGTGGTCCCTTCCAAACATGGCTGCAGCACACTGGCAAGGAGAGGGCCGTGTGGGAGGTGAGAGCCTGCATGGAGCTGCTGGTGCTGTCCCATCTCTCAGGCTGGCAATGTGGCATCTTTCACTAGCACTAAATTCACTTCAGAAAAGCAGAAAAGACCTGCAGTGGCCAGTTCTCTAAAACCCTGTACATTAATTTTTTAAAAAATCAATTGGAAAAAGAAAATTATAGTATATACATACCTGGTATATCTGGGACAATTAGTAAAAAAATCTACTAGGCAGGCCAACAGGTAGGTCTCTGAAAAATGAAGAATAGATATTCATAAGCTAGAAGTGAGATAATGAAATTTGTTTCATTATGTCCTTGCGCAAAGACAAACGATCATGGAAAGAAGGGAAAGCATCAGTATATATAAGCACAGAATAAGCATAGAATATGTAATATATAAGCATAGAATGAGTCTACCTGGTAGGTTGAATAGTGTGTTCAGAATGTAAAATCTTTCAGTGTCATCTCGTTGAATAAATTTATTTGGATACTGCTCTCTAGTTTCTGGTCTGAAAGAAAAAATTTTAAATTAACTGACATTCAAAAATAACATTATAACTCTGAGACATATTCATCATTCAAAAATTAATTCAGATATTTTGGTGGCTATGTGCAAGGCAGGGTTCCAAATGATACACATGGCAGGACTTCCCTGGTGGCGCAGTGGATAGGACTCCGTGCTCCCAATACAGGGTGCCTGGGTTCTATCCCTGGTCGGGGAACTAGATTCCACATGCATGCCGCAACTAAGTAAAGGTTCGCATGCCACAACTAAGGAGCTCTGGAGCTGCAAGTAAGGAGTCCCCGTGCTGCAACCAAGACCTGGTGCAACCAAATAAAAAGAAAAAAAATTAAAAAAAACCCAAAAAACACATGGGTAGCTCTGAAAAGGAAGAAGCTTGGTTCCAGCCCCTAAAAAGTTCTCAGTCTGGTAAGGGAGGTGAGTCACATACACAGACAATTACAAAAAGGTAAAAAAATCACAACTACAAGCAAGGTGCGAAGAGCTATGAGAAAACTGAAGAAGGGGAGACCATTTCAACTTAAGGGGTAGAGAGAAGTGAATATGGGGATGTGGAGAGGAAAATCTTGGAAGAATTCATGAAAATGGTAGCATATGAGCTGGCCCTTGAAAGCTAGATAGACGAATCCAGAAACTAGTCTGAGAAAAGGGAACAGAGAAAAATAAAGCTAGAAAGATGAATTGAGGCAATTATGCTATTGTTTTTATACTTCATTCAGGGGCAACAGTGCCACTGACAGTTCTGGGGTTTTTTTGGCTGCATTGGGTCTTTGTTGCTGCCTGCGGGCTTTTCTCTAGTTGCCGCGAGCGGGGGCTACTCTTTGTTGCAGTGCGTGGCCTTCTCATTGCAGTGGCTTCTCTTGTTGCAGAGCACAGACTCCAGGCGCGTGGGCTTCAGTAGTTGTGGTACGCAGGGGCTACTCTTCATTGCAGTGCATGGGCTTCTCAATGCGGCGGCTTCTCTTGTTGCAGAGCACGGACTCCAGGCGTGCGGGCTTCAGTAGTTGAGGCACGCAGGCTCAGTAGTTGTGGCGCATGGTGTAGCTGCTCCGCGGCATGTGGGATCTTCCCGGACCAGGGCTCAAACCAGTGTCCCCTGCATTGGCAGGCGATTCTTAACCACTGTGCCACCATGTAAGTCCCCACTGACAGCTTTTAAGCAGAAGGATAAAACCATCAGAGATGAATTGTAAAAATATTAAATTAGTAGGAGTTTTAGGATAAAACGGAGGAAGAAATGTGATGTGTTGCAAAAATGGCTACAAATTCTTCCTATCATTTTGTAATGTGACTTTGCAGTTTTTCTGATTAAGAGGCTCAGTCTATTTCTCCATCCTTGAATACAGGCTTGAACGGCAGCAAATGGGATCCAAGCAGAGACTTGGAAAACACTTGTGTATTGGGGCTTGCCTACTCTTGCTGCACTTGGAACTCTGAGACTGCTATGTGAATGAGAGTGAGATAACCTGCTGGAGGGTAAAAGGTTACATACAGAAATGAGGTGCCCCAGCCAACAGGCTGCCAACTGCCAGACGTGTGAGTGAGGCCATTCTAGATCAGCTGAGCAATCCCAGAACTGCCCAGCTGACTCTCAGAATTTTGAGCTAAATCAAATGGCCATTGTTTTAAGCCACTAAGTTTTGAAGTACTTTATTATGCAGCAAAAACTAACTGACACAGAGACAGAGGCCTGGGAAATCAGTTAGGGGATTACTGTAGTAGTCCAGTTGGGAGCAGGAGGGGCATGTCCTAGAGTGGGCGCAAAGGAAATTAGAAGAATTATTCAAGAGAGATTGCCAAGGTAAAATGAACAAGACGAGGCAACTTATCGGATGTGGTAGATGAGGAACATAAGAGCCAAAGATGATGATGCTCACACTAAGAGGGTGTCTCTGAGAGGGTGGTGGTACCATAAACAGAATCATGAAAACTAGATAAAAAGTAGATATAAGAGGAATTTTATTTTGGATATGTTAATCTAAAAGTAAACATTTTTACAGGTAATTAGAAACAAAGGTCAAGAACTTAAAATAGAGATTCAAACTTGAGAGATAGCTGGGATCATCTCTGCACAGGTAATAAATGAAGTCAGCAAGACTATTAGAGCAGAAGAGGCCACTTAAGAGTGCAGAGAAAGAAGAGCAGACTGAGACTAGATCCACAGAAGATATTCAGAGTTTAAAAGAAAAAGCCAGTGAAAAAAAAACAGAAGTTAGAGATGCATGAGAACCTTAAAGAGTGAAATAAAACACTGCAAGAAGAGGAAGGGGATATAGTATTAATAAAAATATTACAGAGAGTATATATAGGGGTGGGATAGGGAGGGTGGGAGGGGGACTCAAGAGGGAGGAGATATGGGGATATATGTATACCTGGTTCACTTTGTTATAAAGCAGAAAGTAACACACCATTGTAAAGCAATTATACTCCAATAAAGATATTTAAACAATATATATATATAACAGAGAAACCAAAAGGGAGAAAAACTAAAACATAAAAATGCATAGTCCTCACAGTAAAATATGAAGATTAACTATTTTGAATAAAGGACACCAAATTTAAAGTTCATACTCAGAATAACTTGGGTAAATTCCTGCTTGTGTTTGTTAACTACAAATGGCATGAACTCTAGTTAGGGATATAAAATCACATTCGCTCCCTGTCTTAGTCACCCTTCTGAAATAAGTGTTCCCAATAAAGAATAACTTTATGGAATAGCATATCTTCTAGCCTTCCAAGATTTTCTGTAATGAAAATTAAGGCAGAAGGGAATAGTAATGATATGCTTTCCTCAGTCAGGTTTAGTAAGATGACGTTTTCATCATTAAAGAATAATTCCTTTACCTAAATATAGTTATTTATTAGGCAATTAGAACCCAAACAGACTTATAAGTACAGTTAGTGATTACATTTTGTTTACTATATTTGTTTTTTTGGGTTATGTTCTTTTTTAAATTTTATTTTTGGCTGCGTTGGGTCTTCGTTGCTGCAGATGGGCTTTCTCTAGTTGCGGCGAGTGGGGGCTACTCTTCGTTGCGGTGCACGGGCTTCTCACTGCAGTGGCTCCTCTTGTTGCAGAGCACGGGTTCTAGGCACGTGGGCTTCAGTAGTTGTGGCACGCGGGCTCTAGAGCACAGGCTCAGTAGTTGTGGTGCATGGGCTTAGTTGCTCCGCGGCATGTGGGATCTTCCCGGACCAGGGCTTGAACCCATGTCCCGTGCATTGGCAGGTGGATTCTTAACCACTGCGCCACCGGGGAAGCCCCTACTATATTTGTTTTACTTTTTTTTTAAACGTTTGGCCGCGCCTCACAGCTTGCGGGACCTTAGTTCCCCGACCAGGGACCGAACCTGCACCCTTGACAGTGAAAGTACGGAGTCCTAACCACTGGACCGCCAGGGAATTCCCTACATTTTGTTTAAATTAAGTGTCAAGTCAGGCTAGCATACATTTAAAATAAAAATTAATTCACGGGGAGGTAATGTATCACAAAGGAAGGGATGCTAGACTTGGAGTTGGGAAGAAAACGGTTATAATACAGTACTGCTAACTATCTGTGACCCACAGAATAAAGATTTGATCTCAACATTATCCTAGTCTAAAACTTTAAAAGGCTTTACCATAATCTGAAAAGAGGCTCCAACTCAATTGGCAAGGCATATAAGGTGATGCGTGCTGGAGCCCTAATTTTCCTTCCAACCTTGTCCACATTATTACTTCAATAATTATCTTCCTTTCCCTCCATCTTCATTCTGTCCTTCTCCATGGACTTATTTTTTTTAATTTAACTCTAAAGACTGTACAGTGCTAAGTACTGTTTGAATGATTCTGCATTTACTCATAAATGACTTATTTCTGAAACAATATTAAATGTATTTCCAAAGCAGCTATTTGGAAACTTTATTGGCTTATTTGGGGGGGAAGAAAGGAGGTCTATGGATCTTGAGTTAGTAAATCTAATTGTAGTACTAATATATAGAATTTCTTCTCTTCCTTTTCTTCTCTGACTACACCCCTACCCAGTAACACAGAAGTCCATTTCAGACGTTCATAAGTAGAACCTTGGTTCATCATCATTGGGATTCTGAATTGTAGTGACAATATCTATACATAAAATAGCTTGGGTTTTTAGATTTGCAGTCACTTCACAGTCTAAATCCTGCCTTTTGATATTCATGAACTTGAACAAACTCCTCACGAGAGGAACAGTGAAAGGAAGATAGATATAACCACTGGCCTAACCAGGTGTGTCAAGGTAGGGTGTTCACTTCATACTGTTCTACGTACACTTGGAAATTGTTTAGCCTGTGTAATGCCAGCTGAAGAGTCTTGTAACATATGATTCAATTCCAAATAGGGCATTGCTGTGACCTCAGGTTTAAAGGAAACTCTGGTACAGTTTCTGTTAGTTTGTGTCTCTTATCCCAAAATGTATTTACCAAAAAGACACTGTCTCTTTAACAACTTCATTGTAGACTGTGGTTTTTACTACTTTGCTATTGAAAATAAATAACAGACTGACACTTAACCCATTCTGATTTTAAGAGTTGCTGTGATCCTAATACAGTGTCAGTAGTAAATTAGGTAATATAACAGTAGAGAAAATATATACTGTAATTGTAAAGCCACAATTATAGAAACTGTCATGTTGTGGCACTGTGATTTTTAAAGAAAACTTGAGATGTTTCACAGAAAAACACTAGATACTAAATTTTATCTGCTGTTTATTACTGGGGTGAAAAGTCCAAATTAGTAACAACAGTGGAAATATTCTAATTATGAAAATAAAACGTATCCTTATTTGTTTTAAATAGTGTCACTCTATATTCATTTTTAACCCCATGTTTTTAAAAATTTTAACCACATGATCAAATACCTGAAGGTACTCATTGTAATATAAAAAATAATGTATTAGCTGTTAAAAATCTCAGTCATTTACATTGCTGTAGTTTTAAATTTTTCAAAGCACTTTTACATACATACCTCTTCTGAGCAGCTACCTGAGAACTGTATTACAAAGGAGAAAATAAAAATCTTAGAATTTCAAATAAGTCAAAGCCACTACAGTTCTTTTGGGGCAAGTTTCAAGATTAGCTTTGTTGTATGCTATATAATTAGAAGGCACTAATTTAAACAAAATGTAACTGCTAACTATATTTATAAGTCAGTTTGGGTCCTCACTGCCTAATAAATAATTTTTAAGTATCCTTATGTAAAGGAAATGATCTTTAATGATGAGGGAATAGGAAAGTATATTGTATTTGGGGAGACAATATCATCTTCATATTGTTTGACTATAAAAACATGAGAAAGAGGTTAAAGGTTCTTTGTACTCACCCCCTTATGAAGTTAAATCCATGTGCACAAACCAAGAGGTTTCCATAGGCATCAACTTTCAAAAGATTTCCGTATAGTGTATCAAAGACAAGTCCCCTATGTAAAAATGAAGACATCACCAATCATGCAAAGTAATAAAGGCAATAATCTAATGGAGTATTTACTCCATCACCACAAACCAACCCTCACCTTATTCAGGTTTTATGGCAGCTCAAGTATATCCCCAAACAATATAACTCTAGAGGCTAAAGTGAGTGAATAAAATCTTAAAAACGAATCTCAGAACAACTAACAAATATTTACTCTGTCCAGATAAATAATCACAACTGTTTTATGTGAGAAATAAGAGCTTAATCAAACAAGGTGTAAACAATAGTTCCTCTTAATACAGCTGGTTCTATCCTAAAACAGAGTCTCTCTTAATTTCCTTGGACAACTGAGCTGCCTTATATTTCCCTCTGTTACATGTTGTATATGGGACATATATGATGGCATCTCAAAATAAGCATCATCTTTCTCTTTAAGTTTTTTGGTGTGGACCAATTTTAAAGTCTTCTATTGAATTTGTGACTATATTGCTTCTGTTTTATGTTTTGTTTTTTTGGCCACGAGGCATGTGGTATCTTAGCTCCCCAACCAGGGATCGAACCCACACCCCCTGCATTGGAAGGCGAAGTCCCAACCACTGGACCGCCAGGGAAGTCCCAGCATCATCTTTCTTAGTGTCAAATCTTTCTTATCAAATCCAGGAATGCAAACTGCCAAGAAGCCTCCTGATTACCAAGTTAAATACATTAGCAAAACATGTAACCGCTCTCCAATACCATAAGAGAAGAGCATCTGCGATTACCGTCCATCAATTTTAATAATCCTTCTTCCTTCTCATAAATGGATCTTCTTTAATAATGGATCTTCTTTAATAACAATAAACTAAGTTCAAAGTTCAAGTCAGGAACACAAAATATATGGTGTACATGAAAGGTTTCATGGTCATTTCAGAATCAACACTAACCAAAAACAAACAAAAAACCCCCAAAGAATCTTTTGATGTTTTGTTGGTTTTTTGTTTGTTTGGGGGAAGTTTTTTGATTGAGGATGCATTTGGAATTATTAATTTTGGGGACAGAAGGAGGAGTCTTAATCCAAAAATAATCTTGAAATATTACCTGGTAGGGAATGTAGAATCATATGCAAAGCTGAGCAGCTCCTGAGGATAGCCAATAGACACTAATCTCTCCACAGTAAGCTCAAAGCCAAGGGACTCATACTCCGGGGACTTGTACACTGCAC
The DNA here is from genome assembly GCF_003031525.2 of Neophocaena asiaeorientalis asiaeorientalis. Taxonomy (NCBI): domain Eukaryota; kingdom Metazoa; phylum Chordata; class Mammalia; order Artiodactyla; family Phocoenidae; genus Neophocaena; species Neophocaena asiaeorientalis. The sequence continues at coordinate 5,791,312 of NW_020185331.1, forward strand.
AAAGAGGAGGTTCTCATTAAAAGAATGGCCACTTAAAATAGGAGGCAAATGAGCGAATTTCTACTTTCCCAATTCCTCTCTCCTCCTAAATCTGCCATTTTTCTTCGTTTCCTTCAAACTCCATGTTTTGTACCGCCCTGAGTAATCACAGAACTCAACTGTCAGTCTGTGGAAATAGGTCATATTATAGTAGGAGGAGCAGCAACAAAATGAATTATCAGGCATTTCAGAAGAGTTCCTTCATTCTTAGGAAACCTAATTCCAAAATTATTTCCTCTTTATTCTTTCATGCCCACAATCTAAAGGCAGGTGGGATAATGTAATATGCACAGCTGTGATATTAACCATGAGAATATAATTAATATAAAACTAGACAGATCTATGTATGTTGAAGTCCTCACTGTTGTGCATGATTGGTGTAGGAATCCTTCAAAATTAGTTGTTTTTTCTTTTCTTAAAGACCAGTCTATTTTTAGAATTCCTATCTGGCTTAGTAGTTACTTTAAATTCCTTCTCCAATCAGCATGATTCCATTTGTTAGGATTTACTTGTTTTCTTTATCAGCCCTGACAATGTCATAGCCATCAAAATTGCATTTTGCAAATTATTAGTGCTAAAACAACCATAAGAAGACATGTCTGAGATAGGAAAATCTGGATATGAATTGGGAATTAGACATTGAAGAATTATAACTCATTTTATTAGACCTGATTATGGAAGAATGAGTACGAGCAAGTATATATATATAAAATATATGTACCTCCTATCTGCCAAAGAAGAATAATGAGTTTTTTACAGGTGAAATAAAATGGATTTTGGAATATGGGGGTTTCTCTTTAATATTATATGTCTGAAGTTTTCTATAATGAAAAATCTTTTCAGAATCATCATTGCAGTTTAGTATAAAGAAAATGCTCCTTTAAACATGCTTCTTCCAAATGAAAGATGTAGGTAGGCAACCATCCATCAGTCTCTAGGTTGGGTAAGCCATATTAAAAATAAAAATAAAAATAAAAATACCTGCAATCTTGCTAAATGCCAAATGAGGATTGAAAAACACCCCCAAACATCCTATTCCTTTGTCTCATAATAATTAAGCTATTATTATTATTATAGTTCTACCTATAATTAACACATGTAGCCTATGGCTCAAACTGATTCTTCACTGCAATTAGCCTGCCTGTCCAAGTTAGTGCTAATGTTTTAATGAGTATGATTCAACTTTCCCTTTCCAAAAACAATCCTTTAGAATATTTCTGGAAATACATAAAAGAAAACAGCAATAGTGGTTTCCTCCACAGAAGGGAACTGAGTGACTAAGAGATAGGGGAAGGAAGAAGACTTTCAGGTACCTTCTTCTGTACCTTTAAAACTTGTAACGTATTAATGTATTATCTACTCTTTTCAATTAAATTGAAATTTTAAAAAAAAGGTGAGATTTTAAAATCTTTTAATTAACATTTGTCATATTTATAAGCCTCAAAATTTTAAGGTCCTTTAGGAGATGCTTAAGTCTCATCTCACCAGAACAATGCCAAAAGAAGCTGTCATTTCGTCTGTGGTCTCAGGGGTAATAATAATTTAAGGCTAATGCTAACCCTGGCTAACATTTTCAAAACTGGCTATATTTTTCCCCTCCCGTCAATTCCAGCCCCATCCTCACCCATCCCTGCCCACAAAATGTTTTGAATCCTCAAGTGTGGAATTCTTAAATTTGAATGATGTACACTGTGGTAAAGGAAGTGCTATATATTCATACATGCTAACAGAATAAGAGCTGGTGTATTATCATAAAACCAGGAAAGCATGGTATCCACTGATGTCAATTTGAATTATTTTGAGAGTATAAAAGAATATCTCACCCCACCCCGTGCTTCCACCTCAATTGAAAGTGAATTTCATTTTAACAAAATTTTCATAAAACAAAAATTACTTCTCAGTCCTAACAAAGCCCCACTTATGTCAAACAATATTTAATGGAACAAAATTCCAGTATAGCTCAGTAATTTGGATAATCCATTGACATTCATTCTCATAGGATTTGGCCCATATAAAATGTTTTCAATTATTAATTTTTCAGAAAGATAATTTGCTGGATATGCCTTAAGAATGGGAGACAGAAACAAAACTTAAACACCCTCCACCCAGGCTCGCCCCTAAATGAATAATTTTCCCTAGTTAGGGAAGTGATGGAGTAATAGTGATTAAAATCTATTTCTATGAGGCAATTCAGATTGAAACCCAAATCAATTTACTCAGAATTTTTCATGAAAAAAAAATGTGTGAGGGCAGAGATCTCAATTCCCCATTTTGCCACCATAAAGAATAGAATAACAGAAAATAAAACACTATACTCTTGTCACATTGTGTTTATTCCAAGGCAGAACTTCCAAGTGTTCAACTGAGATGACTTTCTAGAAATTCCACCTACAGAAATAAATACTTTAAATTTCCTTTCTCTCAATGAGTTTAGGGTGCTTCCAAAAAATACAGTGTATTTTCCCCATTTGCTAACTTGAAGTTACACAGCATGTAGAAACATCAGCTGAAGCCAGAATTTCGGTCTCCCTGAGTCTCATCCAAAGCTTTTTGTGGTGGCATATAGTGCCACTGTTAAAAATGAATTTCTAGATTAAGTAGGCCATCAACATTTAAGCTTGGGTGTTGAAACACACTACTCTCCCTCCGATTTCTTTCAACTAGTCCAAAAGAAACTGCTCTAATCACAGGTGGGAATGGATTTAGCAAAGAGAGTCCAAGTTCCACTCTGACAACACTATCTATTTCACTAAGCTCTATATTAATCAGTAAGACCTACAAGGTATTGACATTTCCTCATAAGCTTCCTGGATAATCATTTCAGTAACAGGAACTCCCAGGTCATTAAATCAGCCGCTAGAGCACTGTACAGTACAACCAGGGCTGGAGAAGCAGAATTGCAGCTGGACAGAGCATGAATCTAGATGTTTTGTTCTAAGTGTCCCTTGGGAAAAATCACAATTTGTTCCCACCTGGTGGTAAAAATGACAATTCCTGAACCCTACAAAGTACCATCATGCCTTCAATAAATAAACAGATAGATAGCAAAATTTCTTTTTTAATCAACCAGGCCCTTCAAAGCCAGCCTGGACATCTGTGGGGAACCATATATATCACCTCAGACTAGAGCTCTATATGCCCTCCACAGCTGCAAAGGCTCTAATTTCAATTTGTCTGGCAAAACTGGCAAGTAAATGATGCATAGCTTCAAACTCAGTTCTCACAACTGACTTTCCAAAACACTGCCAATAGCTTCAAGAGTAACACAGCCTCACACATTCACTGCTTATTTCTCTTTCAGGAAGGTCCTCAGGCCTATTCTAATTTACCCAATATCCAAAGACAAAGGAAGAGGTTATTTTAAGGGCCAGAGTCCAAAAAAGAGGACTGCTTCAGGCACCAGGGCAGCACACAGTGTTCTCAGGTTACGTAACCAGACTATAAAGAGAACAGCCAAAGCTTTGAAAGCTGAAGCTACTGAGAGCATTTAAAGATATTCTTTATTCCATAATCTGCGAGGGAAAAACAGTTCTTCAAAAAATATCAGCTGCATGTTGTGGGGGTGAAAGTTGTGGGTTGTTTTGAGTAGAATTTGTTCATACAAGATAGAATCTGGATTAGAGGAGACAGTCCCTTTAGGTGAGCTGAAAACTTTCTGCAGGGAAGTCTGGAATTCTCATGCACTTTTTACCTTTGCCACCAAGACACACTGTGTAGTAGTTTATAGATTTTAGACAAAGGAAGGGCAAACCTCTACAGAGGTTCCAGCCTAGCAGAATGCTGCTGCCAAAATGAGAACTCACATGAGGCAGATGCAGATGCAGAGTGTGTCACTCCAGTCTTGAAGGAGTTACACTGGCACTCCTGTTAAAAAACAAAACAAAGCAACAAAACAAAACAAAAACAAAAACTGGTTTTAAAACTGTTGTGATGGGCTGGAACAGAGAGATACCATTTGGAAATTGGTATTAATAGGAGTTACTGCCTCCTATTTAGAAGCCTCTGACCATCACTTAAATTCATCTAATTAGCCATAACAAAACAAGGGTATTGAAGATAAGCTTAAGTATTATACATTATTTAACTTTTCCAGTACCCTGAGCCTGGATTACAAGCCAAGTCTGATCCTGAATGTTAAGTCAAAAGACAAACAGAAAAATAAATTTCTTTTGTCTTAGTTTATTTTTTCTAGCACATTTCAGGTTTATATGATAGAAACTGAATGCAACTGGTAAACAGCGTTTAAAATTGAACTATAGTAAGTGAAACAGACTAATAAAGGATACAAGAATATACCAGAGCAGTCTCATCTTACTTTTAAGTACCCATTTAAACTAAGTCTACCTGTACCTATCTACCTACTTTTCTACCCTTCTAACACCTAATTTTGTAATCTTGATAAAGATAAAAACCAACGTCACCCTACTAAAAATCTAACCAGATGTCTAAATATGAAATAGAGGGTAAAATTTTATTTTGATTCTGTGAGTGTATATTTGCCCTCAGTAAATGGAGTCATACTACTCTACTTTCATAAAGTTAAAGAAACTACCTATTCTAGTAAGATAACTGACTTGAAGATACATAAATCCTTTCAAGATACTGATACTTTTTTTTTTTTTTTTTTTTTTTTTTTAGCACAAACCCGTGTCCCCGGCATTGGCAGGCGGACTCTCCACCACTGCGCCACCAGGGAAGCCCAAGATATTGATACTTTTAAGATATGAATTGTGTTTAACTTTATAGGGAGTCATTTTTCCTCGAGACATTTAGGTTTTTGAAAACATATGGTTAGATCTCTCCAACTTCTGGATTTTTTGTGAAAGGGAGATGGTACAAAATGGAAGAGCAAAAACGACTAGATACAATGTTGAAAATTTCTAAAAACATTACAACTAGGAGAAACCAGTACTACCAATCTCACTTTGAAAAGCAAAAATCCAACCCAACCACTCAAGAATAGTTATTTGCTTTTATGCTACAAATGTGATCAACATCAATGTTCTCTATTTATTTAGGCTAAGTGATCTTAGCTCTCTGAGACTGTAACTAGCAAAGATAATAATTCACATTTTCATTAAGGAAATTTTAAATTAAATCTTTCCATTCCCATATAAACAGACACCAGAGGACTTTTTCTACTTTTCACAACTATTTGAAAACCCCAACACAATATCACAGACATAGTCAAAAATTTTCTCTCTAACCTAAGAGATCATAAATGATCTAAAAAGAGATATTGAAAAATTCTAAAAACTACCTCAATTTTAATTTACCTAAAATACAAAAGCTAGATACCATTCAACACTTTCAGTAATATAAAATAAAACCAACTTCCACATGGCTAGACATGTAAATAAGTAAACAAGCAGAGTCTGAAAGACTGCCAGTCTCAATTTATTGCAAAAGTAAAATTAAATGGTAATTAAAAGATTTGTTTTAAAAATTACCAAGAGTATTAAAAGAATGTTTACTTTAAAATAAAATGAAAAAAATTACCTAACTCAAAATTTTCCCTCTGAGAACCTGTATGCTTACTAGGAATGTGTATTTCGGCTATTGTTTTCAACTTAAAATGCGGAAAACTGAAAATTATTGAAATAACTTTAAAAATCCTCTTTAACCAAAGAAGCTGCTTGTAATTTAAAAAAAAAAAAAGAAATAGCTAGTATATAATTTTTCCACCAAATAAGAACAGATCATCACACTCAAATGCCTGTACTAAAGTTAGAATAATATAACAGACATTTGGATGCCTACTGTGTACAGGTACTAGATGCTAAGAACAGAAAACAAAATAACTCATGGTCTTTGGCCTGAAGGAGCTCGTAGTGCGCTACAGGGATATACAATTAGATATTTATAATAAATTTTAGAAGATCCACAATACAATGTGACTAAGGAGGTACAGAGGGACAGAAATGGGGCCAATTAACCCAGCCCAGGAAGTCTTCTTTAAAAATATGTATGGGACTTACCCGGTGGCGCAGTGGCTAAGAATCCACCTGCCAATGGAGGGGACATGGCTTCAAGCCCTGTTCCGAGAAGATCCCACATGCTGTGGAACAACTGAGCCCATGTGCCACACCTAATGAGCCTGCTGCGCTCTAGAGCCCGCGAGCCACAACGACTGAGCCTGAGTGCCACAACTACTGAAGCCTACGCCCCTAGAGCCCGTGCTCTGCAACAAGAAGCCAAGGCAATGAGAAGCCCACACACTGCGATGAAGAGTAGCCCCTGCTCGCTGCAACTAGAGAAAGCCCTTGTGCAGCAACAAAGACCCAACACAGCCAAAAACAAAATAAATAAATAAATCTATTAAAAAAAATATATATATATGTATCATTTACTCAGGCTTATACGGATAATTCACTTTTATAACCAGCATCTCAAGGTACTATAAGGTTTACCAAACTTTCTGAAACTCAGATTCAGGTAATATGTTCCAAACACCTCTATCAGGGTCAGGCAAGTTAATTAATGTGAGAAATGGTCTAAGTGTTGGTACACGTCTTGGCCTAAAGGGGGAAGTAGCTGTCAGATGTAGCTGACTCCCCGGGGGGAATGAGAGCCGATTGTTGCCATTTATGTGATAACAACCAGCCCAGATTTTTATACTTGGAATCCCCCAATTTTTAACTACTGACTCAATTTAAAAAACCAACAAACTCTATTTGAGCCAAACTATGGGTCTGTGGTCTGAGGTGTGCCATGGGCCACTGGTGTGCAACCTCTAGTGTATACTTTAGATTAGATACTTCCACATAAGTTCTCCATCTAACTGAAATGGTTTGACTGTCCTCTTCAAAGAGCCTTTTTTTTTTTTCCAGTGCCGCACAGCTTGTGGGATCTTACTGATACTTCCCTGACCAAGGATTGAACCCAAGCCCTCAGCAGTAAGAGCATGGAGTCCTAACCACTGGACTGCCAGGGAATTCCCTTCCTCAAAAAGTCTTAAAGAAATAGAATTTAAGTACTTAATGAATTGGAAATCCAGGTGGAAAAATTCATTCTTCAACAACCACAGAGTATCCTAGATAATGTTGTTGTTCTATTCATCTCAAGGAAAAATTGAGGGGGTGGATAAAAAACATTTAGGAAATAAAGGAACCATTACGTAGTCACTTAATTTGGTCCCCTACCATAATGCTATAACAATTATGCCATAACAATTATAATTATCTGAATCTGATTCTTTCATATGACTGTGAAAGCAAACAAATGTTCCCAGTGATTTAAAGAATCACAATCACCTCATGATCTGCCTAGGTAACCAACTACCAGAGTTCCCTGACCCAGCAGGTTTTATCCATTACGTTTAACCTAAATCTTCCCTACACAGCTTAACTCTATTATCATTTGTTTTGTTCTCAGTGGCCATCGTAAAGCGAACATTCAGAGAATGTGTAAGCAGAAAAGAAATAATGAATCAAAGATAGCTATTATGTTAGGACTATTTTGAAAACAAGTTTATCCATGTTGAAAATGGCATGGGATATTAAAACAAAAAAGATTCATTTTAGTAATTTTACTGATGCAACTAATATTACATGACATTTAATCACACAAAAAATCTGGCTTACATTTGAATGCTTTTATGCCTGGCAATGGAAAACAAAGACCATAAACACTGGTAATGAATTATTTCTATCACTCACTGTGTAATATGGAGGACATGGAATTGGGTTTTATTAAGAAATCATTTAAATTTCCTAGTGATCTAGGAACAAACCATATATTACTGCAATTCAGAGGATGGATCTAAAATCAGTGAAAACTCTACTGGGATACAGAAATGACATAAAAGAAATCAAAGCTTAGAAACTAAGTGTAGATAAATAAATAAATAGGCTGCCTAAAAGTAATGTATAAACCTAACACAGGTAATATATAATATAAATATATATCTAAAAATAACAGCCTTGAGAGTATTTATCTCAACTAATACAAAGAACTTTAATCCACAAGAAGATAATACACTGGAGTATTATTTCTTTTTTAATTCTTCCCTAACATACAGAGACTACTCCAAAAGTATGCTCGGCTGGGGAAATTGTATTTCATTTCTTGAGGGAGGTAGTGTAAGAAATTCTTAAGTTTAAGGAAAAGCAGTAAGAGGAGCTAAAATAAAGATTATATTCTCAAATGGAAATGAAAAGACTAAAAGAAGACCTTTAAATTTAAGGGCCCTTTTAAAAATAAAGTAACTTTGTTGGTATTTGGTCAGTTTTCCCCATCTGATTTTTAAATTTAACTTTATTAAGGATATTTTTTAATCATACACAAAAGTAGATAGAATATTAAATGAGCTACTTTAAACCCATTAACAATTATCACTATTTTGGATTCTTGTTTCCTCTATCATCGCTAATTTATTCTTTCCCAATTGAGTAATTTTATCAGATGAAAAAGTTTTTAAACTGATCTATAACAGAATATTTAAATAGCACACAAGTATCATATATATGCACCTACAGAATTATTTCATTACCTAGATCAGGTGATCCTTTAATTAAACTGCTTAAAAATCCTTCCCATTTAGAGGCCAATGTAATGCCAGAACAGTCTTTTTATCAGCAATAAGTTATAATAAAAGCCTTCCAAATTAAGGATTGCTCAGAAATATTTTAATTATACTATGGCTATCAATTTTATAGTCTTGATGAGAAAACCAGTTCTACCAAAAGCACTGATCTTTTGGTATTATAGTACTGGCTTAGTACTACCATGCATTAAAACTCTTAGGAGGGATTTCCCTGGGGGCCCAGTGGTTAAGAATCTGCCTGCCAATGATGGGGACATGGGTTTGATCCCTGATCTGGGAAGATCCCACATGCCGCAGAGCAACTAAGCCTGTGTGCCACAACTACTGAGCCTGCGCTCTAGAGCCCATGAGCCAAGACTACTGAGCCCGCTGCCACAACTAATGAAGCTCGTGCTCCTAGAGCCCATGCTCTGCAACAAGAGAAGCCACCGCAATGAGAAGCCCGTGCACCAAAACAAAGAGAAGCCTGGCTCGCCGCAATTAGAGAAAGCCTGCGGCCCTCCCTGCAACCAAAAAAAAAAAAAAAAAAAAAAAAACTCTTAGGAAATCAGAGTTAACACATAGGCTGATATGTTGGGCTAAAGAAAACAGAAGTGTAAACATGTGAGAAAATTTTTATATTAGGGATGCCATCAAAAATAGCTCAGTTAAAAAAAGGATAGCTTTGTTCAGTTAAAGAAACAAACTAATAAAGAAGTATTTCTACCTAAGGACCAATGAATCTATTCCTAAGTAAGTTCTCTCTAAAAGACAACTACCCCAAAACAACAGAAAAATAAACCAAAAACCTCCAAAACAAAACAAAACAATCCTGAAGTTAAAACAATCAAACTGTATTATGCCTTTTATTTTTTCCCCACCCTCTCCCCAAATAACACCTTTGAAAAGCAAATGTAATAAAATTTACCATCCAAGTGAGCCTTCTCCCATTCAAAATAATCACTCCCGAGGTAATATATATTGACACTTATTCCAGTAATGCAATCATTACTCAAAACATATCTGCAATTCTTCTTTCAAAATTACTTTCAGAGTCAAGAGCACATTGTTCTAAATATATATCCTCCCTGGTGGCACATTTTCATCAACAGATGATGAATTTAATTTAAGGTGTAGGGGGCAGTTATTGAGAGCAACCAGCAACTAAGAGGGGAATTTGAGAAGGGTTAAAAAACAGGTGTGACTACTTGAAGTAATGAAGCAGGTTTTCTTGTGGGTTTATAAACTGGCTGTGGAAACAGTTCCAAAGGAATTCCTAAAATTCTAAGAAATGACAGAGGTATTGCAGTAAGTTTTCCCTAATAAGGTGACTTTATGAAGGATAATATCTATTTGGCAGTGTATTTTCTTATGGGCTTTCTTTTATAAAATTACTCTTTTGACCCATTTTATATGTGTTTAATTTTGCAAGGCACCTCAAATCTCTTTTGAGGATTTACATAAAAGTAAACTTTATTGCTTTATAGGTAACAAACCTTCCAGCTATGTAAACCCATTCAACCATAGGCCTGTGAAGTTCAGCTTATTCTAACTGGATCCTTGATACAAATCACTGATTGGACTCTAATACTAATTATCACTTTTCATCTTCACAATTCTCTTTTATGGGTTGAGTCCTCATAATATATTCTAATTAGATTTTTATTTTGCTTAGTTTTATGAGGCTGTTTTCCAATTTACTTTTATTGATAATTTTATCAACCACCATCCTTGTTTTTTTCTTTTATGGAAAGGGATTATCTCTTTTTGAAAAGGTTTCCCCCTCTTTTATCTGTTACCCTAGTTTCTCTGTTCACTCAGCTTATACTCTTATTCTACTGTTTCAGAAAAACAAAAAACCCATTCAAAAGTTCTTTTAAGAAAAAAGATCACTAAGGGGGGATAATGAATGCATTTCACTTACTGAACTACACCTATTTTTATATTCCTTTAATCTTCAACTGTGAACATTTAGATCCATTCACAAACTGATAAACCCCTCAAGAATACGTCAGAGGACACACAGGTTAATAACTTTCACTGACTTGAATGCGATCATTCACTAACACAAAAACCTCCTGCACATAGACAATCTGTTTGGAGGACTGTGGAGAATGGTAATGTGCAAGTTCTACATTTTCCAAGTTATGAGAAGGATGCTCTGACTACTATCCCATGACCTAGGACAATGGGAATTTCTCTGGCCTTTTTTATTATCTTCCTTTTGGTTATCTTCCTTGGTTTGTACAAAAAACTTTTCAGGAAATGCATTCCTTTAAGAGAGTCTGTTGTCACACTAAGAACTTCAAACATCCATCCAGTTTATACACTATCCACAGTAAGTTCAATTCAACTGATGTTCCATATTAATTTAATTAATCACTATTGCAAGGAGCTCATCTTTCTTTAAGGAGAGATGTTGAAGCAGAGACATAGAAGTTTACATTGTCATATGTTTCATTTTTTTAAAAAGTGTTCTTGGGACTTCCCTGGTGGCGCAGTGTTTGGGAATCCACCTGCCAATGCAGGAGACACGGGTTTGAGCCCTGGTCTGGGAAGATCCCACATGCCATGGAGCAACTAAGCCAGTGAGCCACAACTACTGAGCCTGCGCTCTAGAGCCCGTGAGCCACAACTACTGAGCCCTCGTGCCACAACTACTGAAGCCCGTGTGCCTAGAGCCCGTGCTCCGCAACAAGAGAAGCAGCCACCTCAGTGAGAAGCCCACGTACCACAACGAAGAGTAGCCCCCGCTCACCGCAACTAGAAAAAGCCCATGTGCAGCAATGAAGACCCAATGCAGCCAAAATTAAATAAAGAAATAAAAATTTAAAAATAATAATAAAGAAATTTTAAAAAGTGTTCTCTCTGCATATATGGTCAAATGATTTTTGACAAGAATGTCTAGTCTATTCAGCAAGGAAAGAGCAACCTTTTCAACGGTGTTGAGCAAACTAGATGTCCACATGTGAAAGAATGAAGTTAGACCCTTACCTTATAACCACACACAAAAATTAACTCAAAATGGATCAAAGATCTAAATATTAAGAGCTAAAGACATAAAACACTTAGAACATTTTCATTATATTGGATTTACCAATATAATGAAATATTTCATTACATTTCAATGTATTTCATTATATTTCATTACGTTGGATTTGGCAATGACCTCTTAGATGTGAAATCAGCAAAAGCACAGGCAACAGACGAAAAAATAGACAAATTAGACTTCATCAAAATTAAAAACTTTTCTGCTTCAAAAGACACTATCAAGAGAGTGAAAAAACAACACACAGAATGAGACAATATTTGTAAATCATATACCTGAAAAGGGATTAACATCTATAATATTTAAAGAGCTCCCGCAACTCAACAACTACAACAAAACAAACAACCCATTTAAAAACAGGAAAAAGGACTTTAAATAGATATTTCTCCAAATAAGATATACAAATGGCTAATAAGCACATGAAAGATGCTCAACATCACTGCCAATAGGGAAATGTAAATCAAAAACCACAATGAGATACCACTTCACACCCATTAGGAAGACTATTATCAAAACAAAAACCTGAAAATAATGTGTTGGCCAGGATGTGGAGAAATTGGAACCCTCTTGCATGGCTGATGGGACTGTAAAATGGTGCAGCCACTGTGGAAAACAGTGTGGCAGTCCCTCAAAAAGTTAAACATAGAATTACCATGTGATCCAGCAATTCCATTCCAGGGTATAGACCTAGAAAAACTGAAAGCAAGGACTTAAGCAGACACTTGTACACCAATGTTCATAGCAGCATTAGTCACAGTGGCCAAAAGGTGGAAGCACCCACTGACAGATGATGGATAAACAAAATGTAGTACATAAATATAATGGAATATTATTCAGCCTTAGAAAGGAATGAAATTCTGAGATATGCTACAACATGGATGAAATTTGAAAACACTATGACAAGAGATATAAGCCAGACATAAGACAAATATTCTACGACTCTACTATTTATATGAAATATACAGAATAGGTAAATTCACAGAGACAGAAAGTACACTAGAGGTTATAGGGACTGAAGGGAAGAGGAAATGGGGAGTTATTGCTTAATGGGTACAGAGTTTCTGTTTGGGATGATGAAAAAGTTCTGGAAATGGATAGTGGTGAAGGTTGCACAACACTGTGGATGTATGTAATGTCACTCAATTATACGCTTAAAAATGAAGAAATAGTAAATTTTACGTTATGAATATTTTACCACAAAAAAAAAAAAGGGAAGAAAAAAGTGCTCTTTCTCATTTGAGATGTCTTCAGTGACAGTACACCAATACTATATAATACTTTCATTGTTTTTCCTCACCCCTTTAAATGCCTCTAATGCCAATAAGTTTGGTAGGAATATACAATTGCTGACAGAAACATGATCTGAGTGCTCTGGACTTTAGTCCAAGTAAATACACCATGCAAAAAAATGTTCATTTAAATGTCAAGTGAATTGAGTCAATTCCAGTTAACAACAAAACAAGATCAGAGTGCATCTACTATGCCTGAGAGGATAGGATGAGAGATCAAAAGTCCTGAGATGCTTCTGCTAGTAGCAGATTTACCAAAACCAAGGACTAGTTTCTCTTAATTTCTTCCTTGATACTCCTAATAGCTTTATTCTATCTTCTCTCCCCACTTTAGGCTTGTTAATGCGAAGTGCTTAGCTTTGGCATAATTAAATTTTATCCCCAGCGGCTAATGACATGGCCTAGAAAGGAGAGGAGGACAGAAAAATTCAAAAGGAGTCTAAAATATATTTTCAATCCCTCCCAAGATTTTTTAATTGAAAAAAGCATAATTTTATAATTCTAAAAGTACAGTATTTATACAGTACTCTTAAGGCTTAAGATTGCTTCTAAAAATTAAAGAAAGAAAAATTGTGTAAAACTATAGTAGTCCCCCTTTATCTTTGGTGAATTCGTTCCAAGAGCCCCGGTGGATACCTGAAACCGTAGACAGTACCAAACCTTACATATACTATGTTTTTTCCTATACGTACATACCTCTGATAAAGCTTAATTTGTAAATTAGGCACAGTAAGAGATGGACAATAATAACTAATAATAAAATAGAACAATTATAACAATATACTGTAATAAGAGTTATGCACTCTCTCTCTCAAAATATCTTATTGTACATATTTAATGCCTTTTCCATCTTAACTAAGTACTCATCACACAAACGGTGGCCAAACTTTTGTAGTTTGAGGTGACAGCATAACGAGTTTCTATTTCCTTCTTCACAATTTCGCGAATATTCATTCTTACTGTAGATCTTAGTAACCTCGGCATGATTGTTTTCTTATGAAGTTGAGAACTTTCACTTTTTCACTCAAAGGAAGCATTTAAAGGCTTCTCTTCAGCAAATATGAATTGCCAGCATCACTACTCTTGCTCTTTGGGGCCATTATTAAAAAAAAAAAAGAAGGTCACTTGAACACAAGCACTGTGATATCACGACAGTTGATCTAATAACTGAGAGGGCTATTAGATGACTAACAGGGAGGATACACGGGACAAAGGGATGATTCACATTCTGGGTGGGATGGAGCAGGAAGGTACGAGATTCCATCGTGCTACTCAGAACAGCGTGCAATTTAAAACTTATGAATTGCTTATTTCTGGAATATTCCATTAAAAAAAAATTTTCTGACCACAGTTGACTGTGGGTCAATGAAACCATGGAAAGTGAAACTGTAGTTAAGAGGCGACTACTGTATCTGCAGTCTAAGAATGAGGATTACATTTAAATAGATGCAAGAGCAAGATGGATTTCGCCCTAGGGAGAATTCCTATTTTGGGAACAAAATGAAGGATGATCTTTTATGCTTATGAGTTTTTTTCTCTTATTAAGTTCTCATCTAGAGGTAAGTAAATAATTTCTATACCTCTGATAGCTGGGAACAGCATGAGAAATGGAAACTGACCTGGGTTTAAATTTTAGCTATGAGTCTTAAGCCAATGTACAAGCTACATACAGGTCATTTTACCTGTTGACTTGGTGGCCTTATTTGTAAAACTGAGCTAATAATCCCTACTTCAGAGGGTTGATATTAGGATTAAAAGGTACGCTGTATATAAAGTACATTTTCTAGCTCATAATAATACATGCTTAATAAATGTTTATTCTCTTCCTCCTGACAATTTTTCAGAAAAGATGGGGGAGACTAGACACTGCCCATGGCATCCGCTATTTCTGAAATGGTAACAGAAATAAGGAACTTATTGCTGGACTTAAATGGCTCAGAACCTGAAGGTGTTGAAGCTGGTAAAATATTGGAATGTATCTCTTTGGGATCTTTGAGCCCAAGAGGGAAACAAACAAACAAAAAAAAAACACCAAACTTCTTAATTGAAAAAAGAAAAATCAAGATGATTTTCTAAATGAACCAAGTTAGAAATAGTAATACATTTTCATAATCCTAAACCAAGAGTCACTCTGTATTTGTGAAGGACATTAAGTAAATATTAACAAATCTGCCCCCCACCCAAAAATGTTGTACTACTCTCCCTTGGGGTAAAAACTTCCGAAAACTTAACAATTCTACATATATAATTTTGATGTTAATTCCATGGAACTTACTGCATGTTTAAGTATTTCATGCAACTGCAAAGGTCAACTTGTTCTTTCCACTTAAAAGAGTCTTATTGTTTCAAAAAAGCAAATAACTCCCCTTGCATTTATTATATCAGTGATATCTTTGTCATAAGTAAAAAAAAATTTTTTTTTTTTTTTGCAGTATGCGGGCCTCTCACTGTTGTGGCCTCTCCCGTTGCGGAGCACAGGCTCCAGACGTGCAGGCTCAGCGGCCACGGCTCACAGGCCCAGCCGCTCCGTGGCATGGGGTATCTTCCCGGACCAGGACATGAACCCGTGTCCCCTGCATCGGCAGGCAGACTCTCAACCACTGCGCCACCAGGGAAGCCCCAAGTAAAAAATTTTAACTTAAGTAAGGATCCTTTCTCAGAAATCTATTCCTTCAGCATGATCCTGCTAAGGAATAACCCTTCACTGAAAACACTGCTTAATTTCTACGGAAACATAATCTGATGCCAAATACCTTGTCATTAAAAATTTACTCAGAAAAGAACTTTAACTTTCTGTTAAGTTTGTGATCATTTGCAATACTTAAGAAGAAGATTCAAAAGAATGATTAAATATTCCACTGCCATCTGTTTAGCACTCCAGGTTTTCCCACAAGATATAGGAGTACAAAACAAATGAGTTTAATATTGACACTTTTCTCCTTAGAGTTTCCCTTACGCTCAAGTTCAGTATATTAATATTTTGGTATCACCAGTCAGAGCAAGAAAACTACTTTCATTGCATTTATCATTTTATATACATTATTCCATTCAAAATTTATACCAATAGTTTATCCCTGTACTCACTCCTTCCTTCATTTTGGATTAAATGAAGGAACTGAGATTCAGGCAGGCTAAGTAACATGCTGGTGGCCAAGAGCTAGTAAAAGGTAGAGCTGGGATCCAAACCCAAGTCTATCACACTCTGAGGTTTCTTCTTCTTCTCCAACCACATAGCCTCTAAGGTAAAGATGAAGAACAAGACTGGGCCTAAACTCAGAGTGTTATGGGACTTATCCCTCAAAACAGAAAGAGGGTTATTCTGGCTTTTTTTTTTAATCACTTTTTTATACCCAGATTACTCTCACTTAACAGCTATTGACTAGCATTTTGCTTGTTAAAGAAACCACATTTTGTAGATTAGCAGTCTGTCAGAAAGTGATGATCTGTAACTGTCAGGAGGTAATGTAAGTACATTATGTCACTCATTTCATCACAAAAGATTTTCTCATTTGAAACCTCAGCAATAAATTTCTGGGTATAATATTATGAAACTAAGTAACAGAATACTAAGAGTAATGGCAACCACAGGTCTTTTTATGCCTATATGCCAGCTGAAAAATGAACAAGCACTAAACCTTAAAAACTCCAATCCTCCTTTTGTTTTCTATTTTCACTCTTCTGTCCACTCTTAGTAACAACAAATTCAGCAACATAACATTTTTAGGAGTCCTCTATGCAAACAAAATCAAAGAAACAAAATTCACAAATAGTACAGATTGGTCCCTTCATTCTGTGGAGAGGGAGTAACTGGGTTAAAAACAACTTTCTTGCTCTCTGACAAGTCCAAAGACCTAATCTTAGGTTGACTATCAAGATCTTTTTTGGCTTGATTTGTCCTGGAGAATGCACTTACAAGTCTGATCCATCTGTCTGTCCCACTTAAGCACAAAAAGGCTAAAGATCACTCTCAGAAAAAGACCACAAACAAATTCTGAGGTCTAAAAAGACCTATACTAGGGCAACTTAATAAAGGGAAACCAGAGCACTCAACAGGTCTAATTAAGGGGAAGAGAAGCCAAGGGAAAAGAAAAACACTTATCTGTAGAGGAAGCCAAAAATGCAAAGGACCAGTTTCTGATATACATCATGTGGAAAGAATGTTGATAAAGTAATTGGGGTGAGAGAGGAATTATAAATAGGCCTAATAGGTACTTTTTATATGAAACATAGTCCACCATTAGTCAGTGGCAAAGCTAATATACAAGACTAAGTATGACCTAGATTCTAAACATTGACTTTCATATATAAACTAATCTGTACTTAGTAGAAAAACTGGTTAGACCATAATTAACGTACATAATCCCATTAGAGAAATAAAGTGTTAATCTACAGTATTACAGACATGGAGCTAAATAAATACCAATACTGGCATTAATTCTCTAGGCAGATTTCAGGATTAAAACTGATTTAGGTCCAAAAGTTTTTTGTTTGGGAGTTTTAATTTTTATTTTATATAAAAATGTCAATCTTACATAGATATCCTGCAAATAAACTAATAAAAACTAAAATGTATAGCTTGCTTTAATTATAGGGATAGCTGATGATAAAGGGATCGTCTCTAAAAAACTGTTTGAGCTATGAGGCTGACATTCAGATCAGATGAAGATAATAAGGTTCCCATCAGAATGGATTTGATACTGAACACTGTGATTCATTTCATTTAGGGGAATAAATGTACCAAACTGTAAGCAATATCATAAAATTTTAAAAAATTAAGGCCATCAATTTCTCTTTAAATGAACTAAACAAACAATCACCACAACTTAACTTCATTCTACCAAAAGTCCATATAATTTACTTTTGGAAAATTACAAGTTTGGAATAATTATATACATACAGCTTAACATTCTTATAGAGTCCATGTATGTATTCCTGCCTCAATTATCTTCCTCCTTATTTATTAGTGACAAATCAAAGTTTTAAATGATTATTCATCACTAATTCTATCAACCCCAACATCTGACATGAATAACATGAGGATTATTCAAAGCCAATTTTCTTACCTATCAATATGAATTAAAGGCGAAAAATCAGAGCTAACCCAAACCATGACACCCCTCCTCCCAAAGGAGGTCTCCTGTGGCCATTTTCTAGACCAAAAACAGAACTGTTTCCTTATGAAAATAGCTTAAGTCTCCACAATTAGACCCCATCCCCAAACACTTTCCATGAAAAAGTCATGTATATTTCAAACATTTGTAAACAGGGGAAAAGAAACTTTGAGAAAACCTATGTAACTGTTTTCTGAGAAGAAATTTAGGCAAAGTTTACAGCATGATAAGGTAGGCCCTGAGCCAATAACCACCCTCTCTCACTGAATGTACCATTCCAAAACATGACTGCCATTTGAGATGTGATGTCCTATCCAGACACTTCAGAAGCATCAATCCTAGCCTTACTATCAATTTCACTACATTCTAACTCTGAAAACTAGTAATCCATCTATGCTGTAAGTGATAACTCTGTATCACTCAAAATATCGTTCACCAGAATAGCCAATTCATAGATTATGCTAATAGCAATTTTATAGCATATCTAATAATTTCATTTCATATAAAATGAACATTTATTGGCTTGTTCCTTCCCCCAATAAAGAAAAGCAAATGGTTATTGAACGTCTTCTCTAGTTAGGAATAGTATACACGAGGGTAGCTATTTATTGTAACTGCTACTATTTATTAAGCCCTTAATATACACTGAAATTATTCTGAAAAAAAGGCTAAAACAACCAATTCCCTAATCCCCCGAACTCTAAAGTCAAAATATACAGGGGGAAAAAAATTGAAAGAAAGTGCATTGTGCCACATTTCATTCTGCACAAAGAATCAACATTTTCCAGTAACACCTGAAGCAAGAAAGTAGGCCAACAACATAAAAAATGTTAATGGTGCTAAGAGTTAGAATACAGAAGCAAGGGCTTCCCTGGTGGCGCAGTGGTTGGGAGTCCATCTACCGATGCAGGGGACATGGGTTCGTGCCCCGGTCCAGGAAGATCCCCCATGCCGCGGAGCGGCTAGGCCCGTGAGCCATGGCCGCTGAGCCTGCACGTCTGGAGCCTGTGCTCCACAAAGGGAGAGGCCACAACAGTGAGAGGCCCGCGTACCGCAAAAAAAAAAAAAAGAATACAGAAGCAAAACAATCAAACTTAAAAATTATCATCAGAAATAAAAATGGTTAATGCCTAGGTCCTAACAAAAAATATAAACCAAATAAAGATAATGATGTCTGGAATATCTGGATAATACTTTATTAATTTTATAAGTAACTACCTTTTGTTTTTTTAACTACTGTTTTTATAGTTAACAATTATCATAAAAGCAGGTTGTAACCTCAGAGTTATAAATAAATACTTTAAAATCACCTTTAAATGTAAATCTTCCAGGCTTCCCTGGTGGCGCAGTGGTTGAGAGTCCGCCTGCCGAAGCAGGGGATATGGGTTCATGCCCCGGTCTGGGAAGATCCCACATGCTGCGTAGTGGCTGGGCCCGTGAGCCATGGCCGCTGAGCCTGCGCGTCCGGGGCCTGTGCTCCGCAACGGGAGAGGCCACAACAGTGAGAGGCCCGCGTACCGCAAAAAAATAATAATAACAATAAAAATTAAATCTTCCTCATTCTCGTGCACTCACTGAAACCAAAAGGTGGTTCTGGGCTTCCCTGGTGGCGCAGTGGTTGGGAGTCTGCCTGCCAATGCAGGGGACACGGGTTCGGGCCCTGGTCCGGGAAGATCCCACATGCAGTGGAGCGACTGGGCCTGTGTGCCACGGCTACTGAGCCTGCGCTCTAGAGCCCGTGTGCTAAAGGCATAAATTACCAGTATCAGGAATGAAAATAGGAACATTACTACAGATCCTACAGACATCAAAAGAATAATAAAAAAATAATTTGATGCCAATATATTTTAAACTTAGATGAAATGGCACAAATTATCAAAATTAATCCAAGAAGAAATAGAAACTTGCCCTATATCTATGTTTAAAAGTTGAATGTATAATTTGAAACCTTCCCACAAAAAGATAACTCCAGGCCTACACGGTTTCACTCCTATCAAATATTTAAGGAAAAAATAATACCAATCCTACCCAAGCTTTCCAAAAATAAGAAAATGAAATGGGGGAATTCCCTGGCAGACCAGTGGTTAGGACTCTGTGCTCTTACTGAGGAGGGCCCAGGTTCAATCTCTGGTTGGAGAACTAAAATCCCACAAGCTGCGAGGCACCACCAAAATACAAACAAACAAACAAAAAAAAAAAAAAAAAAAAAAAAAAAAAAAAAAAAAAAAAAGAAAAGAAAAAGGGAAAGTGAAATGGTTTCCAACTCAGTATATGAGGTCAGCATTACCCTAAAGTCAAAATTAGACAGACATTACAAGAAAACTATCAACTAATACCCCTCATGAACAGAATGCAAAAATCCTCAACAAAATATTGGCAAATCAAATTTGCCAATAAAAAAATAAATAAAAGGTACATGACCAAGAGGGATTTATTCCAGGAATGCAAAATTTAACATTCAGAAATCAATCAATGCCATTCACCCTTTTAACTGACTAAAAAAGAAAAACCATATGATCATCTCAATTGAGGCAGAAAAATATTTGATGAAATTTAGCACCCAATTCATGTAAAAAAAAAAAAAAAAAAACTCTCGGACAACTAAGAATAAAGGGGAACTTCCTCAACCTAACAAAAATCATCTACAAAAAACCTGCAACCAACATCATACTTAATAGTGAAAACTAAACATTCTCTCTTTAAGATCAAGAACACCCAAGGAGGTCAATTCTCAACACCTCTATTCAACATGGTACTATGGTTTTAGTCAGTGCAATGAAGCCAAAATTTTTTTAATAAGATATATATAGATACGAAAGGAAAAAGTAAATTATTTGCAGACCATATGATCATATATGTAGATAATTCTAAGGAATCTACAAAAGAGCTCCTAGAACTATTGAATAATAAGCAAGTCACAGGACACAAAAATAAGCTGCATTTCCAAATGCAAATGACAAAAAAACAGAAAATGAAATTTAAAACACCATTTACAACTACATAAAAATGTGAAATACTTAACAAATGAATGTGACAAAATATGTATAAGAGCTTTACACCAAAAATCACAAAAAAGTTGCTAAAAGGTAAGAAAGAAGATTAGGTAAATGGAATGATGTATTAATGTTCATGGACTGGAAGATTCTATGTAGTTAAGATGTCAATTTTCCAGAAATGGAACAAGGGATCAAGACAATCCTAATCAAGATCCCACCAGGCTTTTTTGAAAAAGTGATAAGCTTATTCTAAAATTTATACAGTAATGTGAAGGACCTAGAATATCAAAACCATTCGAGAAAAGAATAAAGTTAGAGGACTTAACACTACCTGACTTCAAGACTAACTATAGGGCTTCCCTGGTGGTGCAGTGGTTGAGAGTCCGCCTGCCGATGCAGGGGACATGGGTTCATGCCCCGGTCCGGGAAGATCCCACATGCCGCAGAGCAGCTGGGCCCGTGAGCCATGGCCACTGAGCCTGCGCCTCTGGAGCCTGTGCTCCTCAACAGGAGAGGCCACAACAGTGAGAGGCCCGTGTACAGCACAAAAAAAAAAAAAAAGAATAACTATAAAACCTACAATAATCAATCAAGATCATGTGATAGGCACTTAAGACCAATGGAATAGAACGTCAATAGACATACCAACATATATTGGTCAATATATTCAGAACGTATATATCTGACAAAGGACCAGTATTCAGAACATATAAAGAACTTCCATAGCTTGAAAATAAAAAGACAACCCAATTAAACCATGCGCATTTGAATAGGCACTTCACAAAAGAAATACAAATAGCCAATAAGTACATGAAGATTTTCAACATCACTAGTTAACAGAGAAATACGAAGTAAAATCACAATGAAATAATACTACATATTCACTATAATGGCTAAATTCAAAGCACTGACAATGTCAAGTGTAAACAAGGAGTGAAGCAACTAGAAATCGCATATTTGCTGAGTAGAAATTTAAAACAGTATCACTACTTTGAAAAACCATTTGTCAGTTCCCTAGAAGGTAAACATAATCTGGCAATTACACTCCGAAGTATTTTCCCAGGAAAAAAATAAAAATATACATCCACAAAAAGACTTGTACACCACCAATATTCTTAACAGTTTTACTCACAATAGCCCTAAACTGGAAACAACCCAAATGCTCATCAACAGATAAATAGATAAACAAATTGCAGTATAAAAACAAAGGACTACTACTTGGCCTCCCCTCCAAAAAAAAAAAGTAAAGTTTAAAGAGAAAGGAGAATTTCGTAATTTTGACTGGTTAACATCACTAGTAGTAAGACCTATCAACATTATGTACCCCTGGTATCATGCTCTAAGAAGGGCACATCACTTCTGTGGTATTCTTCCCAAATATGCATAATACTTCAATCTATTCATGAAGAAACATCAGACAAACCCGAATTGTGAAATATTCTACAAAAATACCTAACCAGTACTCTTTGAAGTGTCAAAGCAATGAAAGATGTAGGAAGTGTCACAGAAGAGACAAAGGATATATGACAACTAAATGCAATGTGAGATTCTGGTTTGGATCTTGGATTGGAATAAAGGACTTTAGTGTAAAAACTGAATAAAGTCTGTAGTTCAATTAACAGTACTGTACTAATGTTAATTTCTTAGTTTTTATAATTGTACTACAGTCAACCATGGTCAAGTAAGATGTTACCATTAGGAGAGACTAAAGGCAAACTCTTATTTTTGCAGCTCTTCCATAGGTCTAAAAATATTTGAAAATAAAAAGTTTTAAAAGTTAGGGGCAAAAAAAGAATGAACTGCCTACTGACAGACACACGTGAATAAATCACAAAAAAAATTATGCTAAGCAAAAGAAGCCAGAAACAAGAGTACATTAGAATATGATTCCATTTACATGAAATTCTGGAAAGGTAAAATTAATCTGTAGTGACAAAAAGCCCTGAGGCAAAGAGTGGGGCCGGAGAGAGAAGTAACTTCAAAAAGGCAATGAGGGAACTTTCTGGAGTGATGGAAAAATTCTATATCTTGATTGTGGCAGTGGTTACACAGGTGAATACATTTTATCAAACTCAATCTATATACTTAAAATGCATGTATTTTATTGTATGTAACTTATTCCTCAATATAGTTTATTAAAATTTAAAAAATAAGTTCGTATTTGAAAGTATTTAACTTGACTTATTAGTGTACATTTTATACTGGGTAAACTAAAATACTATGATTGATTCTTAAACTGATATATTAAAACTTATGCACCCAAATTGTTCATTCAATAAATATTTACTGGGCAACTACTATATGTCAGGTTTTAGGCAACACAAAGGATATAAATGTGAAAAAGAAAGCCCTTACCCTTGAGGAATTCACAGGCCAAAGGGGAGGCATGCAAGTGAACAAAAGCTGCAAGTGACATACAAATTGCTCTGGGGAATGATATAGCAAGGTGTCAGCACTGCACAGAGAAGGCAATGTCTCAGAAAAGTCTTCAGAAAGAATACAGGCCCTTTCCATGAATTCACCCTGTGAGGCTATTACACTTATTTCAGGGATATTTATCGAAGCTTTCAAAAAACACTTCTTTTAGTCTTGTCTCTCTACTTCATGGCACATTTTTCTGATGAAAAGTCCTTAGCACTTCAAGGGTGCAGTTTGTTTGTTAAAATTACCAAAAGTTATTCACAGACAAAGTTAATGAATACCATTCTGGAAAACAGGTGACAGGTATGAAGTCAATAAACTTGTTTTCCTACATGCTTTATGAAGTGAAGGCAATACCACAGGGTAGTACCAATGTTTTTCATCCAACATAGAACTGTTGGAAGAATATACAGTCTCTCAAGGGGGCTACTTTAAAGAGCTTTGCCCTTTTGAGTGCTTAGGTCTCAGTTTGTTTGGGGGGGGGGTGCTTATTACTTTGAAATTATACCTCACTATAAACTGTCAATATTCAAAATAATAATTTAAATTTATTATATACATCTATATCATATACGTAAACACAATGCTTAATTAAGTTTGAATCGTAGTTCAGCTATATCACAGCTAAATGTTTTTAGACAAAGTCCTTAAAAAATCAGCATCTGCTGTAAAATGAAGACAATAGTAGTAGTATCTGCCTCATAGGATTTTGTAAATATTAAATAAGTGATGTGAATGAGATAATCTACGTATTAAATGAAATAACCTATGTAAAACACTTAGAACAGGGCTTGGCATATGATAAGCACTTAATAAATGTTAATAATTATTGTTACATATAAGCAAAGTATATTAGTGTCTAGACTAAGAGTAAGCATTAAAATATAAAGTGGGATTACAAAAAAAAAAAGCATATAAGAAGAAGAAACCGTAAGGTAGCTTTAAAGTTTAGAAACTAAGATTCAGTGACTTTTTTGTTAAACAAGAGAATTCTTTTTTAAATTATTCTATGGGAATATACATTTATCTTAATGTTCAGTAACAAAATGTGCCAGGCACATTACAGGTTTCCAATAAATACTTATTGAATTGAACTACTTCAATACAGTGAGACTGTCTTAATAACCAGGAAAAAAAGTTTGTCACGTTTCAGCCCCATTAACTTCTACTTCTGCTTTAGTTAATATCCCTTTCAGCTGCCAGACTACCTTGCCATTCTTTTCCCTGGAAAGTAGAATTCTAGAAAGGAGAAAGAATGCAAGATTTTCTCCCAATTTGGACAGCAAGATCTACATTGAGAAAGTATAGCGCTTCGAACTGCTTTCTGACAAGTATACCTAAAAGTGTCTGTGTCCAATTAGGAAAATATAAAAGAATCTAACTGCTGCAAAAACAGCTTTAAGGCAATAGAATACCAAATAAATAACAAAGAATACAGAGGGAAGAAAGAGAAATTCAAATCAAGTCAGTGTATATTTTCAATATAGAACTTGTTTGGTAAAATATCATACCCACATGTATGTGGCAAGTACCTATAAACTACATGTGTTCATTTTTGTACATTTATATTATTCACTTATATTTATAGCCTAAATTGAACATCAAATTGAGATTTAATTTGAGATGATATAAACCTTCTAATATGTTATATAAAGTTTCTGAACATAAGTGAATTAATACATCTTAATGTTTTTGTGTACTTAAAGACAGTATTTTTTAGAGAAAATTTCTGAAAGATTCTTTTCTGAGTGTCGCAGTTGTATACATGTGTGTGTACATACATATATGCACATGTGCTCAACTCAGTTCTTCATCCCTACTTTTCTTTTTTTTTTTTAACTGAAGTACAGTTAGTTGATTTACAATGTTGTGTTAGTTTCAGGTGTACAGCAAAGTGATTCAGTTTTATATATATATATAATATATTCTTTTTCAGATTCTTTTCCATTATAGGTTACTACAAGATATTGAATATAGAATATAGTTCCCTGTGCTATACAGTTGATCCTTGTTCATCCCTACTCCTTAAATTAAATGACATTTTTGTCAGACTGCAAATATTTTAATAAAAACTTCGTAAGTTCTGAACAGATGCTGCAACTATTGGCTAATACACTGAGTATTTCAAATACATCTCAGAGATATGAAGGGAAAAACAGCAGAGTGCTGGTGTTTAAGGTCTATTTGATAATGAACAAAGTAATAGCTCTAGTTTTTAAAAAGTCTTTACATAGTATATGTGCAATCACTTCAATAGAAAATCAACACATTTTTCATTTGTCTTAAGAAAATATTAAAAATTTTAACTTATAAACGTTTACCGGTGGTAGAGAGATACAAAATTCCATCCTTGAAGAACAGCTTAATAGAGTAAAAGCCAAAAGTGCCCAAATACACACAGTAATGTATAATTTCATCATATCATTTCTTACCAGGGTCTCTAAAATAATTTAGCACTTGTTCTACCTATCTCTACAATCTAGATCTCAAGGACATCTGGTAATTTCAATATTCACAAATCTCAGTGAAAGAGACTGAGCTAAATATATGACTGGCAGCTAAATATATGACTACGTCAACAAGTGTTTATTGAATGGCCTACTGTGTTATATCCTAAGTAGTAGTTCTTAAGCAAGCAGAAAGTGCTACTTACCAGCAAGTGTATAATCCATATCAAAACCAAAACACTTTATTTTTTCCATGGCTAAACTTCGGTTCACAAACACCCTAAAGAAAGGAGTAAAAAATGATATCTCAATTAACACTTAAACAACAACAAAAATTAAGTTCAATGGAATTATTTGGCTATCTTTCTAGAATGCATTTAAATACCAATATTAAGATTCATAATATAAATTATTCAAGTCCTCCTTATACCATAAGTGACATCAGATATTATACAAAAATACGTAAATTTCCTTATTGTGTCTTGATTTTAATGATGCCATGTACTCAAGTTTTCAGAGAATCAGCTCTCCTTTTCTAAGTCAGACTCCATAAAATAAGCTTATTTCTGAGATTTTATAATTCATTCATTCATTCATTTAGTTTATTTAATAAACAGAGGTTCATTTAAAGCCTACCATATGCCAGACACTAAAGACACAAATATAAACAGATTCATGTGACAAATACTTACTGAATGCCTACTATATGCCAGATACTGTGATATGGTAGAGAACAAAAGAGTACCTGCCCTCATGGAACTTATATTTTAACTTACAATCTCTATCCTTGAGGAATTCAGCATAGCAGGAGAGAGACTTATAAGCAAATAATTATAGCAATTCAATAAATGCTATAAAATAACATGAGGAGAGAAAACAAGTTGTTTAGAGACCAGATGAGATGTCTGAGCTGATTTTAACAATTAGTAGAAGTTTTCCAGTAGGACAAAGCAAGAAGGGCATTCCAGACAGAATGGCAAAGGAAAAGACAGGGTTTGTAATGAACCAAAAAACATTTACTGAGGCTGGAGCTGGGTTTTCTTTGGTTTTCTTTTGTTTGTTTTTGCAAACGGAAGTTTTCCAGAGGAGAAGGGAAGGAGGCAACAAAGGTTATGAAGGTAAAAAAAGGATAGCAAGGGTCAAATTAATGAAGACTTTGTATGTCACATTAGAGAGTTTGGACTTTATCCTTCAGGCAAGAACAAATTAGCAGATTTTGATGAAATGAAATAATCAGATTCAAATTTCAGAAAGATCGCTATGAAGACACAGAGAAAACTAAACATAATAGTATGGTGGATCATCACCATGATGGTGCTTTGTGGCAAGTTTTAATCATCTCTGAAAATAAGGATACCCCCTCCATCTGATCCCAAAGTATGGTGGGCAAAATTACTGAATGGTTTATCCTCTTATTACCAAACCTCTTCTTTGCCTTCATTTCATAAGTAGCTATGAGAAATGAGAATGCTACAAATCACCCAGGAAACTTGGTAGAAATAAAGATACCTGGGCTGGGCTTCCTGCATTAACAATATAGGTCAGTAGTCTCCAAAGAGGAGTGACTGCACCTGGGGATACAGAAGACTCCACTGGGATACAGAAGAAAATATTACAGCTTCTATTCAAATTTATCTCATCATTTTAAAATGTCTAATTTGTGTATGTTTTCTACTACATACAAGTAAGAATAGTAGTATAGGTAATTTATAAATAAGCACACACAGGGATGAATGCTCCATATTTTAACTGTGAAATACTCAAGAGTTTGGAAACCACTAATCTAGATAATGACTTTTTAAAAAAACTTCACCAACTCAAATATTACTGTTTTAAACTTTATTAGAAAACTTTTCCTCTCATCTCAGAATGTATGTACCAATTTTATTTTATTATTTTTTTAACTTTTTATTTTATATTCGAGTATAGGCAATTGACGATGTTGTGATAGTTTCAGATGCACAGCAAAGGGACTCAGCCATATATATGCATGTATCCATTCTCCCCCATACTGCCCTCCCATCCAGGCTGCCACATAACACTGAGCAGAGTTCCCTGATATGCACTAATTTTAAATGCAGACAAATAATCAAATATTTGCTTAAAAATATTTTAATAGGGCTTCCCTGGTGGCGCAGTGGTTGAGAATCTGCCTGCTAATGCAGGAGACACGGGTTCGAGCCCTGGTCTGGGAGGATCCCACATGCTGCGGAGCTACTAGGCCCGTTAGCCATAACTACTGAGCCTGCGCTCCTGGAGCCTTCACTCTGCAACAAGAGAGGCCGTGATAGTGAGAGGCCCGTGCACCGCGATGAAGAGTAGCCCCCGCTTGCCGCAACTAGAGAAAGCCCTCACACAGAAATGAAGACCCAACACAGCATAAATAAATAAATAAATAAATAAACTCCTACCCCCAACAACAACAACAAAATATTTATTTTAATAGGGAACTTAAAAATCAATAGGTCCTTGAATTCAGAAATGTTATCTTCTAAAAAATATGAAAA
The DNA here is from genome assembly GCF_003031525.2 of Neophocaena asiaeorientalis asiaeorientalis. Classification (NCBI taxonomy): domain Eukaryota; kingdom Metazoa; phylum Chordata; class Mammalia; order Artiodactyla; family Phocoenidae; genus Neophocaena; species Neophocaena asiaeorientalis. The sequence continues at coordinate 5,819,695 of NW_020185331.1, forward strand.
TCATTACTTATAGTGCGCTATGCACACTAGATTAGCTTTATAAAACTCTTAGTTCCTGAGAGAGCTGTTATATAAAACATCTACACTTTCTTTCCCTAAGAAAACCTGGTATTCTGTAAAATCAACACTTTGATTAGGTTAATAATGGATGGGAGAGGAAGAGTAGGAAATAGCTGAAAGATACAGGGAACTAGAGGATAAATGACACCTACCCAAATCTTTAAAAAAAAAAAAACAAAACCCAAACTCCAACTATATCACCATGACCCTTCTACCACTTCATCAAACTTCACTCTATTTCTACTGATTGGAGCATCTACTTTATTATCACCTTTTTCCAGTTATATAAATCCTTATGAAGGCACAAGAGAGGGAAAAGACACCGAGTAATGGTTTTAACTCTGGAAACACACTGAGGCTCAGACTTTTCAAACACACTCTCAATTCAGGCTAGGGGGCCAACTGGATCAAATCCTTGATCAGAGCCCAAACAGCTGACATGCCTAAAATATTCTATGGGAATTCAGGCAGGAACAGACTGGGAAGATTTTTCTTTCCAGGAGAGATATATGTGGAGCTACATAATAAAAGAAACAGTTTTGATTCTGATAGAAGAATGATGCAAGCTGGTTTTAGGCACAGCTAAAATCACAGAAAAAAAAGATACTTTGCTAGTATCACTCAACCACTGATAAAGGTAGAAACAAACTATCAACAGACCCAGCTAGATAGTTTACCTGTTTCTTTCTCGTCCAGAAGAGAGGTTAAGCCTGTATTCCTTTTCATATTTTTTAAGGATATAGAGATCATAATGTACCTTAGGTATTATCCAGAGAAACTCTGGGAATGATATATATCAGGAATAAGAAAATCTGTTTTTTTCTGTGAAAATAATCGTTGCTAAATATCCATCAAATCACACTCTTTCCTTGTTGACTAACTGGTCACTTGATTCAATCAACACATTTGTTGAATGCTTATTACAAAGCAAGTACCATTTTATGACATATATCCTAGAAGCTGTCCTTTAGGGAGTAGCTAAAACTATCAAAGACTTTCTAGATGTCTAAAATTAGAAAATAACACATTTTTCTATGAAACCAAATATCCTTTATCTTTTCATTTTCATTTAAAATAAGTACCCTCACCCACAGAAGCAACTCCTGAATTTAAAAAAGAAACAATCACTCCTGTCTCCCCATCTAATTTATTCCTATTATGAAACAGAAAGAAAAACCTCACATATATTCTCATCTCTCCTTTTCTTTCCCTAATTTATGCTACAACATGGGAGATGGGGCCAATAGGGAATTAACTCTAATTCGTACATGAATATCTAAAGTGTATAAGCAAAGCTATGATGACAAAATGGAACAGCTGCATTATAGAGAACTGTAGTAATATACATGCTACGATTTACAAAGATAATAAACATGCAAATGCTGAAAGTATGCACTGACTTCAGCAGAGAGGCAGCCTTGAGCCAGAAATACCACGTCTCCAGAACATACTCTTAAAGAGAAACTGATCTCTTGGCCTCAAACTAATAACTATTCTTTACTATTACAATAAAAGAAAGTATTAGGTACTATATCAATTAAAAGACTGGCTCACTGTTCCACCACACATTTAAAATGAAAATATCCTATCTGCTTGGGGAATCCAAAACTTTCTATTGGTCCCAGGACCCTGACTGTATCTTTGTCAATGCCAGTCAACTTGTGTCACTTTTCTAAATTATTAACCAGTGGAACATACTCCACCTCTATCTTCAAGAGCCTGAATATATTTGTGAAACTTTCCGAAGCTTGCTTTAAATAAAGCACGAAGTTGCCACCCTAGAAAGCATGACTGAACTAAGCATCCAATCTTAAAATGCAATTATCAGCCAGAAATTCCTACATACTAAGTCATTTGCAAGATATAGATTTGAGCATTAAAACAAGAGACACAATCTTTAGGAGACAGACCCAGAAACACTACAAAACCAGGCACAGACTTCAACACAAAGACAAATGTAACAGTTTTTACTATCATATAACACTGCAGTAAGGCATAAAACTTGAAGAAATGCTATCTAAATAAATATAGATATTAATCAAAAGAAATAGGACTATCAATATAATGTGCTTTAAGAACAGGGATCTAGTATTCTTACACTTAAGGAACATGAACATGCAATTTACTAAATTTGGAATTTTGTAAATAGCAAACTCTTAATGGTTTTGAGATTTAACTCATAATTCAAAGCAGTATTACCTCATCTGTCACTGGTTGCCGTTCTGCAAAGTGTGCAACTATCAGAGTCAACTAGTTCCTGAAGTCACATAACAGAATTCTTCTTCAAGACCCTAGTATAAGTTTTTGTGTGTGACTTTAACCTTACTTCAAAAAGACTGTTTTAGTCTGAACCAGGCCCCCTCAACAGCATGTATCTTCTGAGACAGTGTTGGAGAAAACACCTCTGTGTCTAATTTAACTTGTCATTGGATATCACTGTTGCTCCACACAAATCCATTTGGAATAGAATTTCTTTGGCACTGGTGAACTTTATCCCTAGCTCCTCCCCCTGCCTAAGAGTCACAAGTTCCTGGCCAAAGGCCCAATAACAGTTACTGCAACAATAAATGAGAATAAGGATACAAGTAAAAAATCTTCCTAGGCATGTTTTGGTTATGGGTTTGTGTAATTATATTATTCAAAGTTTGTTACAATCAAAGAAAAGAAAAAGTTACAATGCTTTTTGGAGACTGCCAAATTTAGATTACCAACCAAATGGGGTGTGTGTGTGTGTGTGTGTGTGAATTAACAGAAAAATGCTATAATGTGAATTTTTGTTTAGTATCTTTTCTCCCCAACTAATTTCTATTTCTGCTATGGCACTCTCATTTTCCTCTCAAGCCTAAAATCTAGTTAACGTCTTTTGATTCTTTCCTCTCCCTCAAATCTGTATCATCTCACTTGCCTTCATTTAAATTTCCAAATGTCTCTAATCCAGATCTTCCATTCAACTTAAACTGCTAACAATTTGTCCAGGTCCTCATTAACTCTCCAGCAATCATCTCCCAATTGCTGTGCCTGCACACTAATGCAAAATTAATTGCTTTGAAGTAGTGCTACTCAAAGTGTGGTCCACAGACTAATGCTGGTTTGTGAAGTGCTGTTAGTAATTCAAGAAATTGCAAGTATTTAGAAACTTTTATAGCAATTCGACAAAAAACTTTTGTTTGTTAAACCCAGTAACAAAAAATGTACACTTACATTTTATGTTTTCATTTTTCTAGTAATTCATTTTTATTATAAGTGTATCAATTTGAAACAGAATTAAAAAAAAAAAACTGGTCCTCTAACATACATGAGAAGCACTGACCTAACGCCCAGCTCTATAATCACCTACTTAATAACCTTTAGACATTCCTCACTACCTACCACCAGACTAATATATTACAAATTTTTGTATCTTCAAGGAGTTCAAAGCCTTGGAAAGATGGAGATCTTTCCAAAATCAGTTTTATCTCATGTTGCTCCACATCACGCACCATTTGCTCTAATAATCAAAATGAACTACTTGTTATTTCCTAAAAGTGCCCTGAGGTTTTGTTTATACTGTTCCCCACACTTGAAATGACCTTCTCAGTTATCTCTATCTTATTTTTCAAGACCCAGCAATTTCAAGTGATTTCTTTAAGAAATTATTCTGGCCATGCCAGAGAACTATGTAACAGTGATGCCTCTGGGTCTCAGATTACTTTTTTAGTTAATGAAAGAGATTTCACCAACAACTAAAATTCTATAAAGTTGTGATCCGTGTGAGCAGTATGAATACCCAAAATCATTTATTTCTATATTTTATCATATACATAAAGTATGTGTTTAATTCTCTTATTCTTTACTGGATTATAAACTTTGAGGCCAGGATTTATTGCCTTCCCAAAAACTAGCATAGGGCCTGGTAAAGACGGGACACAGTATTTAATAGAACTAAAAATTAAATTTAAGCTAAACCCTTAATAGCAATTAGTGGTTGCCAGAGGCTGTGGGGGAGAGGGAATGAGGAGTTTCCCTTGGGGGATAATAAAAATGTTCTAAAATGAGAGAGCGCTGTTGGCTGCACAACTCTTGTGAATATACTAAAACCATTGAATTGTACTCTTTAAAGGGTGAACTGAATGGTATGTGAACTATATCTCAATAAAGCTGTTCTTTAAAAAAAACATAATGGCAAGACCTCATTCTGCCTTTATGTCTCCATTCTTCAGTAAAAGAATGGCAGTGATTAAAAAAAAAAAAAAGAAAAAGAAAAAGAAAAAGGGGGCTTCCCTGGTGGCGCAGTGCTTGAGAATCTGCCTGCCAATGCAGGGGATACGGGTTTGAGCCCTGGTCTGGGAGGATCCCACATGCTGCGGAGCAACTAGGCCCATGAGCCACAACTACTGAGCCTGCGCGTCTGGAGCTTGTGCTCCGCAACAAGAGAGGCTGCGACAGTGAGAGGCCCGCACACCGCGATGAAGAGTGGCCCCCACTCGCCGCGACTAGAGAAAGCCCACGCACAGAAACGAAGACCCAACACAGCCAAAAATAAATAAATAAATTTAAAAAGAAAGATAAAAACTTTCTAATTTATGAAATGGATTCTTAAAAATTCAAAGTTTAAATACCATGGATATACAGACACAACAAGAAATTTTAGACTACATTATAAAAACAAAAGTCATTTAAGCATAAGTTTCTGTCTTCATAAATTTGCAGCCAATAACTTCTTACTAATTTGTCTGAATATTTTCTCTGAGGATCATCCTCAGGGGGGATACATTTTGTTTATCAGATTATATCATGAGAATAGTACCCTGTACTTTCAAAGTCTGAACAAGCATATTATCATTTCTAAAATAATACGTGAATTATAATATTTTTTCTCAAATACTCAATATAAATAAGTTCCAGTGAAAAGAAGAGAATGTGGAGGCATGCACAGAACAAAATTAAAGATGATTAAAATTTAAGATGCCATCAATTGTAAAACTCACCCATATTATATGTCACTAGCAAAGGGCAAGGGGAGTGGATGGGAGGGATGCCCAAGAAAAGTCAGCCTCATAAAGCTAGGATTATCAAAGGGCAATACCCATAATACAAGGAAAAAGGAGAAATAAATCTGCAACAAAGAAAAAGCATATAAGGACATTTGTACATCTCAGCCTTGACAGTGAGTCCAAGGAAGGGGGAAATCCTCCCCCTGAGAATTTGAACAATTAAGTCAGGTAGGTTTGTGGTCTGAATTTACACTACTAGGGTGGTTAACATTGCCCCTAAGTGACTGAGAGAAATAAAATCTTTTCCAGAAGAAATCAACTTAATTCTAGGTGGTATATTGCTAGATGTAGCCCAAATTCAGAGATGTCTAAATGTGAAAAAAAAGAATGTGTACCTTAAAAGCGATAAAAGACTAAGAGTAGTGATCATGCTATCTTTCCCCCAAAGACTTCAAAGCATACTTTAAGGAGATTCTCTTTAAGAAATAGACATTAAAATTCCCTTCACCTTCAATCTCAAATGAAGAAACTGCAGTAATGAGAGCAGAATGGTGGGGAATAAAAAAGAGGACTAACAAATGAAGAATACATAAATTAAGGGAGAAACCAGAAACAATGTCAGTACTTCTGAAAATAAATTTACTGTTCTAAAATCTCAGTTGAATTAAAAACAGGTTTTTCCAATCTTTTTTTCCTATTTCCCCCTAAATTCTTTTTTGCTTTTTCTCCCCAATTTTAAAAAATAAAAACCAGTGTATAGAAGATAATTTATAAAATGCAGCAAAATATTAAGGTTGAATTCTGTGGGATAAAAATTAGAGAAGAAAATATGTTTATCCATGTTATCATTAGGCCAAATTAACAAGTGTACTGACTGTACCTATAATGGAAAAGAGAGGTCAAAATCTAGAATTTAAAATAAAAGCAAATGCCAAAACTGATTCTGGCCTCTCATTTAAAGGACAATAACTCTAGTAATGAGGCTTTCTAACAGCTTTAGAAGACTAGAGTTCGATCATGACACTGAAAGGAGAATGCATTTTTCCTTGCATTACATATCCTAGAGCAACCTGTATCTTCCCAAATATATTCCCCTGAATATACATAAACAATAACTGTTTTATTTACAGAATTTTAAATAAACAAGTTGAGGTATATACTTTATTGAGGTATAATTTACTTAAAGTGAAATTCACCCATCTTAAGTGCGAAGTTTGGTGAGTTTTGGCAATTGTATACACTCATGTAACAACTAACCCAATCAACCCAAAATATTCCCTCATGTCCTTCTGCAATACCCGCCCCAACCCATGGCCCCGGACTACCGCTGATCTATGCTTTCTGTCACTAGAGCTTTCAGATAAATGGAATCAAACACCATGTAGTCTGTGTCTGGTCATTTTTCTTAGCACAATACTTCTGAGGCTCATTCATGTTGTTAGATGTATCAAAAATTAGCTCTGACTTCCCTGGTGGCACAGTGGTTGGGAGTCCACCTGCCAATGCAAGGGACACGGGTTCGAGCCCTGGTCCAGGGGGATCCCGCATGCCACAGAGCAGCTCGGCCCATGCGCACCACAGCTACTGAGCCTGCGCTCTGGAGCCCACGGGCCATAACTGTTAAGCCCGTGAGCCATGAATGCTGCGGCCCGCGTGCCTGGAGCCCGTGCTCTACAACAAGAGAAGCCACTACAATGAGAGGCTCACACACTGCAGCAAAAAGTGGCCCCCGCTCTCCCCAACTGCAGAGAGCCCGTGCGCAGCAGCAAAGACCCAAGACACACAGACAGACAGACATAAATAAATAAATTTGTTTTTAAAAAAATTTGTTCTTTTATTCCTGAGTAGTATTCCATTGCATGGATATACCACAATTTGTTTACCCATTCAGTTAATGCATATTTTGAGTTGTTCCCAGTTTTTGGCTATTGTAAATAATGATGCTATGAACACTCATGTATAAATCTGTGTGGGTATACACTTTCATTTCTCTTGGAGTAAATACCTAGAAGTGGACTCATTAGTTCATTAGTAAGTATATGTTTAACTTTAAAAGACATTGCCAAAATGTTTTTTTATTTTGCATTCTCATGCAAAATGCGTGAGAATTCCAGTTGCTCCACATGTCAGTGTTTTTAATTTTAGTCATTCTAATGGGTCTGCAGTGATATATCACTGTAGTTTTAATCTGTATTTCCCTAATGACTAATAATGTAGAGCATCTTTTCAAGTGCTTATTGGCCATGTCTTTTTGTGTGAAGAACCATTTATAAACTGGCTTGTCTCATTATCATGTTATAAGAATTCTTCATATATTTTGGATAAAGTAAGTCCTCTATCAGATACATATGTATTGAGAATATTTTCTCCCAGTCTATGGCTTGCCCTTTCATTTTCCTAACGTTGTCTTTCAAAATGCAGAGGGTTTTAAAAAAATTTTGATGAAGCTCAATTTATCAATTTTGTCTTCCACGTTTTAATTTTTTTATGTATTTTTGCTGAGAAGTCTTTACCTAATTCACAAACATTTTCACCTACACTTTACTTTTAACTTTTATATTTAGGTCTATGATCCTTTTTGTGGTATTTTTTATATACGGTTGAGGCAAAGGTTGAGGTTCATTTTTTTCTATATGAATGTTTAGTTGTTTCAGCACATCTGTTACAAAGACTAACCTTTTGCCATTGAATTACCATAGCTTCATTACCGAAAATCAATTGACTATATATGAGTGGGTCTACAAATTCCCTATTAGGTTTCATGATCTATATATCTCTATCCTTACACTAATACCACACTATCTTGATTACCATAGGTTTACATAAGGCTCAAGTATAATTTTTGATGATTTAACTCTACTAACAATCCTTTCCCATTACTATTAGGGAAATATTTTATAGATACCAAAATCTCACACATACCAAAATTCTGAATATACGAATTCTTTTCATCCCAAAGTAGAAGATTTATCCATTTATTTCTAAAGGTAGCAAAGGAAAATAAAAGCTAACTCATTTCATATATATGATCCATGCATTTCAAATGCACTTGTTCATTACCTATTCAGGCAGTACAAGAACTGCTCCATGGGCCCCTAGAAATAAATCTAAAAGAATATCTCAGGCCTTATGGTGTCCTCTGACTTATACAGAGCCCTTTCTAAATAACCAATTCTAGCATATGTTTTACCACAGGGGAGAAAGTAGTACTAATTTTGACTGCATCTAGAAATATAGTTCTTCTTAAATCTATAAACCAGCTTTATAAACAACCACTTGTACAAGCCTGACAAATATTACCAGCATCCATGATAATACTTATCATAAAAATTGTTTAACAAAAACTGCAAATTTGTAGCCAGTGCTGGAAGGAAAGAAAACATACAAACCTGAAGAGGCAGTCCTCTCATAATTGTCACATTTAAAGAAACCTTAAAATTCTAGTGATGTCATGAGAGGTCTAAAAATAATACAGAATTATTTATACCCATGGCTGTTCTCTTTACCCAATAATGAGGTTTTAAAATAGCAGTAAAATGGGCCAATTTTATTCTGCTCATAATCAATACATGATTAGATTAAAATAAATTCTAAACACGAGGCTATGAAACTATTTCAAAATTTCTATTAGAAAAAAATTAAGAGCTTCAAGAAAATAAAAATTTAAATTGCACTGTATTCTTAAAGACTTATTTTTGAGGGAATCTATGTCCTATGTGATCAAAGGGAATGTCTCTCTAAAATTAACCAGGTCTAGTTATGCTTGAAGGCTAGAAATGAGAGAATTAACAGTATGCAGCTATTAACTGACATGTCACCTATTATAGTGGTCACAAAAAGAATATCAATAATAATTCAGACTCTGAAACATAAGAGAAAATAATATAAAGACAATAAAAAAACCTAACACAGAACTATTTTATATTGCAAAATAAAGAGGAATAGGGGATTCCACTTGAAATTATTTTTTGTCTACACTGCCCAGAAAGAAAACAAAATCACTGGCTGCTTTTCAATCTTTCACACCACTTTCTAAAGGTACAAATTATTTTAAAATGCATTTGAATGTTTAAACTTCACTCATTTCTATGTAAAATTCTTTGGTAAGATACTACTGCTTGCTTCCAATCTTCAAAAACACTTTCTACTGAAAAACAAAATGAGTTTACCACAGGGTAAACAGGGTGCTTATACCTCACTAAATTTCTATTAAGATCATCCATCCTCAATGCAGTCTTTCAAAATAGCAACAGTAACTTTACAGCAGATTACATGTGAAACACTAACAATGTAAACTTTCAGCTGAATTTCTTTCAATCTCTCACCCCCCCCATCTCCACTCTCAGACTGGTAGCACTGCTTATTAATCTCCCAATTCACTCAGATGACTAGAACATCTCTTCACTGAGAAAAATGAGGAGAAAAGAATAATAAACTCACTTACCCTTCCTTAGACATTCTCAAAGATCTACTTCCTCTGGAAGAGAATACAGGATCAACAAACAAGCTTCACTGATCTCTAGAGAACTGTAGCTCATTTGTTAAAGCACAGAGAACTCAGGCCCTGAGAGGCCCAACAAATTTGGGCATGATGCCGAACCCTAACCAGGCAATATCTCAGAGACCAATATCCTCAGCTTTAAATACTTGAAAACCAAAGAATAATAGGAAAAAATTGGAGAGCAGGAAAAATAACTAATGGTCTGAACTGTGTAAGACTGGCCAGTTTAGGAAGGAGACAATCCAAATGGTAAGTTCCCGTAAGAGACAGGAATCGTTACTGGCAAACACGCAGAAAAAGCAAATTTACCCCCTAATGAGGCCCGCCAACAGTACGCAAACAATGTGAGTTTCACAGAACGGAGCAGCCCTAGTCAGTCCAAATCATTTAGTTTACTCTGGGAGAAAAAAACAAACAAACAAACAAAAAACCAACATAATACTATGTTTTAATTATCAGTTTAGTTATTTCCTCCCCTTAGAAAATGAACAATGTGAACTACAAGAGAAGGAAGTATTTATGTGCCGATCATATTACAGGAGGAACCTAAAGTATTTCCACACTGTGGTCTTTTTTCTGATCATTAACTGCTTTTAAGGAAAACATCTGTGTTCACATATATTTTACCCAAACGTCTGAAAATTTCAGCCCATGTGAAAAGAAATTTACAGATCTTTGGCATGTGGGGGATATACCCAGAACATTCTAAAAGTTAATTCCAAATCTTAGAGCAAGCTGAAGCTCAAAAGAAAAACATCTGCAACATTCCTGCCTCCTGACCAATATAATGCATAGGGATTATGCAACATGGGAAGAAATAAACAAGTGTGTGCTAACGTCTAAGAACACTGATATGGCAAATAAATCCATCTATTGATGATTCAAATTAAAAATAAAATACATATACCTTAAAGAAATACTAGTTGAATTTAAATTTTAACTTTAAAAAACTTTATCTTTAAATAGTATCTAAATATCTTACCATAAAGGTTTCTATTAGTTACTAAAATGTTTAAATAGTCACCAAGTAACTAAAAGCACTACTAAATACTATAAATTCAAACTAAAATTATTTTCAGTGTATTTAGAAAAACAGTATGGTATAATGGAAACAGAACGAGCACCAGAGCAACTAGGTTTGAATTCAGCTTTCTGGCTGAATAAGTTAATTAACCTAAGCCTGAGATTTTTCATCTATAGAAGACAGATAACATCTGGTAGCTGTTGTCTGTCATTGGTAAGCACTCAAAGAACTATTGTAACTTGGGGGGTTGGGGTACAGGGAAAGCAACTCGACTGTCAAGCATTATCTCACCAAAATATCCCTTGAGAAATACATTTTAAAAATCCAATTCTCAAATTATACATGAATAAGAACTTTCACTATCCTCAAACCAAATTCCACAAATACAAGAATACAAACTGAATATGGAAAAATGATCTAATCCCTGAGAGTGCCAACTTCCCATGGCTTCCCTGTATTTCCAGCTTGTGGCATCACAGCTCAGTGTGGTGGAAATAAATGTAATTACTATTTTAAGACTTTACTACTTGTAAAGAGAAAGGAAAACAAAAATCTCACTTGAGCGGAGGGTATGCACACTTACATGAGCTTCCTGTGCAAAAGAGACTGCACTGTCTAGCTATTTCAAACTCATATATTTAAGAAATATTTACTAAATATCTATGTGCCAGTGCCTGGTACCAGTAATACAGAAACAAACATGACAGTCCTTGATTTTAAGGAGTTCCAAGTCTAATGGAGGAGACCCACTCAAAATCTGTGAAAAAGTCGTGTGTAATTGTAGTATTAGAGATATGCACAACACAGAGGTTCATCTATATTCTCCTCAGTCTCAACTGAAAGACAGGATGCCCAACTTGTTGTTGTTAAACTGACACTGTGCTAAGCACTTTATATATTTATTATCTCATTTAATCTTCAAATAACTCTATGAGGTAGAAATTATTCCAATTTCATAGATGACAAAACAAAGTTTACAGCAGTTAAATACTGTGATTCTAAAGAAATTAAACAAAATAATCCAAAATGTTAACCCAAGGCCCAGGTTCCTAACCACCACACTAAAAAGATTAGCAGGTGTTAATCAGACTAAGAGGAAAAGAGGGGTGGAGAACATTCCAACAGAAGAGAAACTATGAATGAAAAGCAGAGTGACACAGACATTATGATGTGTGGAAAAAACCTAGGTTCAATTCAGAGTTGATGGAATACAGAGTTTGAGGAAGGGCGCTGCTCAAGATGAAAGTGCAAAGGAAAGGATCAGTCCTCACAGGGCCTTCAATGCTATATTAATGGGCTTAGAATTTATCCCATAGCATGCTGGATGTGATGCCACTAAAGGTCTTAAGCAGAGTGATAAACAGGATTAACAAAACAGATCTGAAGAGGACAAGGCTAAAGGCAGGGAGACCTAATGGGGGTTACTTTTGTAAACCACAACAGTGATGACCAGAGCCTGTACTAGCACCATCAGGAATGAAAAGAACAGGCCGGAATCTAGAAAGATTAGGAGGCTGTATTAAAGTGCACACGTGTGCATGTGTGTTTAAATGTATTGAAAGGGGACCAGTAGAATGATCTCCAAACTACTGACAGTGTTCATCTATGACAAAGAGGACTGGGGGGTGAAAGGGTAAATGAAGGGGAATGTTCATATTTTACTCTACATATTTCTGTATTTCTGAATATTGCACAATAAGAATTATGTGTATTACCTAAATAATTTCAAACACTTTAAAAAAATAAATAAGAGATTAAAATCTGAGATTGATGATTGTATTACTCTCCATTTCTTGGATCTATGGTAGTTACATTCAGAGATGGTTTGTCTTCCTAATGGGAAGGGTAACAATTACAATTCTCTTTTAAAAAGCTTTGAAGAGGAAGTGGTTGGAAATAGAGCCAGGAAACTTCAGGTGTTTTTAATTCTTAAACCAAGTTATTAAGATTTAAATGTTTAATATATAACTGGAAATACAAAAAGTAACAGAGCATATCTGAAAAAAGATTCCAAAATGAAATTCTGAAGAAACTAAAAAATAATAAAAACTAAAATTAAAAATGTGATGAATACAAAAAATCTACAAACAATAAATGCTGGAGAGGGTGTGGAGAAAAGGGAACCCTCTTGCACTGTTGGTGGGAATGTAAATTGATACAGCCACTATGGAGAACAGTATGGAGGTTCCTTAAAAAATTAAAAATAGAACTACCATATGACCCAGCAACCCCACTACTGGGCATATACCCTGAGAAAACCATAATTCAAAAAGAGTCAGGTAGGGCTTCCCTGGTGGTGCAGTGGTTGAGAGTCCGCCTGCCGATGCAGAGGACACGGGTTCGTGCCCCGGTCTGGGAAGATCCCACATGCCGCGGAGCGGCTGGGCCCGTGAGCCATGGCTGCTGAGCCTGCGCGTCCGGAGCCTGTGCTCCGCAATGGGAGAGGCCACAACAGTGAGAGGACCGCGTACCGCAAAAAAAAAAGAAAAGAATCTGCTTGCCAATGCAGGGGACATGGGTTCGAGCCCTGGTCCGGGAAGATCCCACATGCTGCGGAACAACTAAGCCCAAAGGGGGGAGCCCGCGTACCGCAAAAAAAAAAGAAAAGAATCTGCTTGCCAATGCAGGGGACATGGGTTCGAGCCCTGGTCCGGGAAGATCCCACATGCTGCGGAACAACTAAGCCCATGCACCACAACTACTGAGCCTGTGCACCTAGAGCCTGTGCTCCCAACAAGACAAGCCACCACAATGAGAAGCCAGCACACTGCAACGAAGAGTAACCCCTACTTGCGGCAACCAGAGGAAGCCCGCGCACAGCAACGAAGACCCAATGCAGCCAAAGATAAAAATAAATTAAATTAAATACATTTTAAAAATAAAATAAAACAGGTAGCTAGTGGGAAGCAGCCGCATAGCACAGAGAGATCAGCTCAGTGCATTGTGACCACCTAGAGGGGTGTGATAGGGAGGGAGGGAGGGAGATGCAAGAGGGAGGGGATATGGGGATACATGTATACGTATAGCTGATTCACTTTTTATACAGCAGAAACTAACACAACAATGTAAAGCAATTATACTCCAATAAAGATGTTAAAAGAAACTGTGATGAACAGATTCAGGTCAGACCCAACCAAAAAGAGAATTAGTGAACTGGAAGGTAGGTCAGGAAAAACCTTCCAGAATGTAACATGGACAGAAAAAAGGATGGAAAATACGAAAGAAAGGATATGAGAAGAGAGGAACACAGTGCCAAAGTCTAACATATGCTTATTAGAGTTCAGTAGGAGAGGAGAAAGAGAATAGAGCAAGGACAAAACATGAAAAGATAATGGCTGAGAATTTATAAACCACTTAAACACAAGCATAGAATCAAAAACTCCAATGACTCCCAAGCATGATAAATAAAAAGAAATCCAAAGTTTATTACCTACCAATTTTGGGAGGAATATTAGTGAGAGTGACATTTCTGATAGGCCTTTTGCATACTTTTGACTTTTGAGAGCATGTTACTATTATATATAATAATATAGTTGACCCTTGAAAAAGGAGGGTGTTGGGGCACCAAACCCCACAGAGTCGAAAATCCACATATAACTCTGCAGTCAGCCCTCTATTTCCTTGGTTCTGCAAACTAGGAATAGAGAGGGACCTCAAATGAGGGATAGAAAAGAACTTCCTCACATGGAAACAACCTAAATGCCCATCAACAGCTGAATGGATAAAGAAGATGTAGTATGTATATACAATGGAATATTACTCAGCTATAAAAAGGTATGAAATTGGGTCATTTGTAGAGATGAGGATGGACCTAGAGACTGTCATACATTGTGAAGTAAGTCAGAAAGAGAAAAATATCATATATTAATGCATATATGTGGAATCTGAAAAAATTGGTATAGACGAACTTATTTACAAAGCAGAAACAGAGAACAAACATATGGATACCAAGCGGGGAGAGGGGGTGGGATGAACTGGGAGATTGGGATTGACACATATACCCTATTGATACTATGTATAAAATAGATAACTAATGAGAACCTACTGTATAGCACAGGGAACTCTACTCAGCACTCTGGTGACCTAAATGGGAAGGAAATCCAAAAAAGGGGGGATATATGTATCTGTATAGCTGACTCACTTTGCTGTACAGTAGAAACTAACACAACATTGTAAAGCAACTATACTCCAATAAAAATTTTAAAAAGTAAAGAAAAGAACTTCCTCAACCTGAGAAAGGGCAGCTATGAAAACCCTGCAGCTACCATCAAACTTAATCATTAAAGACTGCAACCTTGGGACTTCCCTGGTGGCACAGTGGTTAAGAATCCACCTGCCAATGCAGGGGACACAGGTTCAATCCCTGGTTCGGGAAGATCCCACACGCCGTGGAGCAACTAAGCCCATGCACCTCAACTACTGAGCCTGTGCTCTAGAGCCCGTCAGCCACAACTACTGAGCCCACATGCCAGAACTACTGAGCCTGTGCTCTAGAGCCTGTGAGCCACAGCTACTGAGCCTGCGTGTTGCAACTAATGAAGTCCGCGTGCCTACAGCCCGTGCTCCACAACAAGAGAAGGCACCACAACGAGAAGCCCGTGCACTGCAACGAAGAGTAGCCCCCGCTCGCTGCAATTAGACAAAGGCCGCGCGCAGCAACAAAGACACAACGCAGCCAAAAAAAAGACTGCAACCTTTCTTCCTAAGATGAGGCAAAAGAAAAGGATGTCCACTCTCATGAGTTTTATTTAGCACGGTACTGGACATTCTAGTCAAGGCAATCAGGCAAGAAAAGGGGTTTCCAAACTGGAGAAGAAGTAAAACTATCCTTATTTGCAGATGACATGATCTTATATATAGAAATCCCTAAAGAATACACACACACACACACACACACACACACACACACACACACACACACACAATTAGAGGTAATAAATCTGGCAAAGTTGCAGGATATAAGATCAATATGCAAAAACCAGTTGTATTTCCATAAACTAGCAATGTACAATCCAAAAATAAAATTAAGAAAACAATTCCATTTACTATAGCACCAAAAATCATAGACTAATTAGAAATGAACTGAACAAAAGTAGTGTTAAGACTTATATACTGATAACTACAAAAACTGTTGAAAGTGATTAAAGAAGGTCTAAACAAATGTAAAGACATCCCATGTACATCAATTGGAACACTTGATATTGTTGAGATGATGATACTCCTCAAACTGATATATAGAGTCAATGCACTCCCTATCGAAATCCCAGTTGGCTTTTTCACAGAAATTGACAAGCTGATCCTAAAATTCTTATGTATATAGAAGGTCCCCAGAATAGTCAAAACAATTTTGAAAGGGAAGGAAAAACTAACTGTAGGACTTACATCACAATTTCAAAACTTAATACAAAACTGTAGCAATTAAGACTGTGTAGTACTGACATGAGGACAAATAGACCAATGGAATACAATGGGGAGGCCAGAAAGAAACATATATCTATGGCTAACTGATTTCTGACAAGAGTACCAGATAATTTAATGTGGAAACAATACTCTTTCAGCAGAGTTAAGATAACTGGATACTCACGTGCAAAAGAATGAATTTAAACCCCTATCTTGCACCATATACAAAAATTAACTCAAAATGTATCCAAAACCTAAATATAAAACATAAAACTATAAAACTCTTAAAGGAAAATATAGGTGTAAATCTTTGTGACCGTAGGTTAAGCAATGATTTCTTAAACATGATGACAAAAGCACAAGCAACAAAAACCATAGATAAATTGGACTTCATCAGTATTAAAAAACATTTGTCCTTCAAATGACATAACCAAGAAGGTGAAAAGACAACCCACAGAATGGGAGAAAATGTCTGAAAATCATATACCAGACAAAGGTTTAGTATCTAGAAAACATGAAGAACTTATACAACTCAATAATAAAAAAAAAAACTCAATTAAGAAATGGGCAAAGGATCTGAAGAGATATTTCTCGAAAGAAGATATACAAATGGCCAATAAGAGCATAAAAAGATGCTCAACATCATTAATCATAAGGGAAATGCACATCAAAATCACAATGAGATACCACCACACACACACTAGGATGGCTATAGTAATTTTTAAAACCCACTAACAATAACAAGTGTTATTTTGAAGGGAGCAGAGAAATTGGAAGCCACAAACATTGCTGAAGGGAATGAAAAAGATGCATTTGCACTGGAAAACAGTTTGATAATGCTTCAGTAAGTTAAAGTTACCATATGACCCAGCAAATTCTACTGCTAGATATATAATGCCCAACACTGAAAACATGTCCACACAAAATGTATACACAAATGTTTGAAGGAGCATTACTCATACCAGTCAAAACGTGGAAACAATCCAAATATTAAGCAACAGATGAACAGATAAACAAAATGTGGTATATTCAGACAATGTAATATTATTCAGCCATTAAAGGAATTAAGTATTGGCTCATGATACAATATGGATGAACCCTGAAAACATTAAGTGAAAGAGATAGAAAGAAAAAAAGCCACATATTTTATGATTCAATTTATATGAAATGTCCAGAATAGGCAATTCCATAGAGACAGAAAGTAGATCAGTGGCTGTCAGGGATTGAGGAGAGAAGGGAATGGGGAGTAACTAATAATGAGTGTGGGGTTTCTTTTTGGAGTGAAGAAAATGTTCTGGAATTAGATAGTGGTGATGGTTACATAACTCTCGATATACTAAACCCCACTGAATTGCATATTCAATAGTGTTCCTTTTTCCAAGTTATATTTCATTGTGTGGATGTACTGCATTTTATTTATGCATTCATCCACTAAAGGATATTTGGGTTGTCCCTTGTTTGAGGCAATTATAGACTGATATACTATAAACATTATTCATGTACAGTTTTTTGTGTGAGCATATAAGTTTTCCTTTACCTAGGGCAAGTATCTAGGAGTAAGATCTCTGGGTCATTGGCTAAGGGTCTCTAACTTTACAAGAAATTACCAAACTGTTTGGCAGAGTAGCTGCAGCAATGTATCAGAGCTCCAATTGCTCCACATCCTTGACAGCACTTGCTATCTCCAGTATTTTTTATTTCAGCCACTGTAATAGGCATATATAATGTGGTTTTAATTTGTATTCCCTAATGGCTAGTGATGTTACAAATATGCGTGTATGCCATCCATATATCCTCTGTAAGTGACATGTCAGTCTTTTGCCCATTTCTTCATTGGGTTGTTTTCATATTATTGAATTTTAAAAGTTCTTCATTTATTCTGAATACAAGTTCTTTATCAGATATGTGATTTACAAATATTTTCTCAGTCCGTAGCTAAAAACTGAAAAAAGCCCAAAGGTCCATTAACAGAAAATGAATAAACAAACTGTGGTATAATGATACAATGGAATGCCAGATAGTAATAAAAAGAACAAATTACTGATATACACAAAAACATGGATGAATCTCTCAGACATTACACTGAATAAAAGAAGCCATATCCAAAAGAATCCTTGAGGGAGTTCCCTGGTGGCCGAGTGGTTAGGATTAGGGGCTGTCACTGCCATGGCCCAGGTTCAATCCCTGGTCACGGAACTGAGATCCCTCAGGCTGCGTGGTGCAGCAAAGCAAAGCAAAGCAAAGCAACACACACACACACACACACACACACACACACACAAAGAATCCTTGAAGGTGAAATACACTATCTAAATATGATTAACATTTCTCAGCCTGAGTTTCTTACTGCAGGATTTCATTAAATCAAAGATCTGCTATCATTTATTCTTTCTCTTCCTTGATGCCACCACCACCGCTACTTCCTGTTTTATTTTACTCTTAGGTATACTGCTTTGGGAAGAAGCATAGAGGGAACGGTGGCAGAGAAACAAATTGAGCATGTTTTAGGATCCAGCATCTTCTTCTGAACAATAAAGTTTAGAGAATTTGTATTCTATAAAGTAGTATCACTGATCATTATAAAGCATACTTGTATCTAGAACAGACAATACCTATGATGTAAGAAAAGGTATGTCACTGAGAGAATTTTTTAAATTCAACTTTTTATGTTGAGATAATTGTAGATTCACATGCAGTAGTAAGAAATAATACAGAGAGATTCCCTACACTCTTCACCCAGTTTCCCCCCAGCGGGAACATCTTGCATAAACATAGTACAATATCACAATATCACAACCAGGAAACTGACCTTGACACAATCCACCAACCAGATTTCACCAGTTTTACATGCACTCATTTGTGTGTGTGTAGACTCCTGTAATCACCACTCGAGTCAAGATACAAAACAGTTCCATCACAAGGATTCCTTGTACAACTTTTTATAGCTACACCCACCTCCCACCACCCAAGCCAATCCCTAACCCCTGGCAACCACTACTCTTTTCCCAATCTCCATAATTTTGTCATTTCAGGAATGTTATAGACATGGAATCATACAGTAAGTAACCTTTTGAGATTTGCCTTATTAACTCAGCATAGTTTACTTGACCTGTATTAAAGTTGTGTGTATCAATAGTTAATTCATTTTTATTGCTGAAGAGTATTCCATCGATCAAATGTTTTGGGTCAAAATAAATAAAAATTTAAAATCTTACCAATTCCTGCATCCCCATTTGTCATTCCTTAGGAATATGAAACTCTAACCAAAGCATTAGAATGATACACTAACAAAAAATTGAGTACAGTTCTCATACTCTAGCTCACTTTTTTTAAAAAACATTCTTTTTTTAAAAAATTTATTTATTTTATTTATTTATTTTTGGCTGCGTTTGGTCTTCATTGCTGTGCATGGGCTTTCTCTAGTTGTGGCGAGTGGGGGCTACTCTTCGCTGCGGTGTGTGGGCTTCTCATTACCGTGGCTTCTCTTGTTGCAGAGCACGTGCTCTCGGCACGTGGGCTTCAGTAGTCGTGGCACGCAGACTCTAGAGCCCAGGCTCAGCAGCTGTGGCACATGGGCTTAGCTGCTCCGCAGCCTGTGGGATCTTCCCGGACCAAGGCTTGAACCCGTGTCCTCTGCATTGGCAGGCGGATTCTCAACCACTGCACCACCAGGGAAACCCCTCACTTTTCTTATTCTGACAAGATGTATGTACATTATTTAAGGATGGCTCCTTGGCATTCCTGAGGACCTGTATTTCCATGTGATTTTCAATTTATAATATGGCTACTGAAATGTTAACAATTTATCCATTTGAATATTTGAAACCATACTGAAATGGCAGGTTAATTCGGCTTGATTGATGACACAACTAAAAAGCTGAATGACATTCATGTGATATCCATAAGTGGTTGACAAAAAAATTAAAATTTATCAACCTGTAATCTTTGCATAAAACCTGATGCCTACTTTTAATTTGAAGTTAAAAAAACAAAATTTCTACTTCTACTAATGTGCCAAGCTATAGGTACTAAAAAATAATTTTATATAGGCATGCAAATTCCTTTTTATTACTTAAACATATATAATAAACTTATTTTGATTGGAGAATTATTATTCAACAGATTTAAATAAATACTGATATGAAGGCCAAAATTTCAATTAAAAAAATAATTTCAGATAAATATATAAAGAACTTTAAAGACAAAGTAACTGCAGTGTCTTTCAAAATAAGGCAAGGGAGGGTGGGATGAATTGGGAGATTGGGATTGACATATATACACTACTATGTATAAAATAGATAACTAATGAGAACCTACTGTATAGCACAGGGAACTCTGTGGTGACCTAAATGGGAAGGAAATCCGAAAAAGAGGCGATATACGTATACATATAGCTGATTCACTTTGTTGCTGTACAGTAGAAACTAACACAACATTGTAAAGCAACTATACTCCAATAAAAATTAATTTAAAACAATTTAAAAAAAAATAAGGCAAAAGACTGGATAACCAAAAATTCACAAGCCCAATTACTTACCAAATTTCAGTTCAACATGATAAAAACCACTGATAAATTCATAAGCTGTATTCATAAAGAAAGAGCAAATTCACTTACAAAAATTCTTTCGTACTGTAATCATCAAAACTTTAAAAGGATAAAACCAAATACCTGACTTCAGCATCCAGGACACTGTCAACAGGGAGAGCAAACGAAAATTCTAATTGTTCCATTCCTGGATATGGTAGATACAAACTGTGATCTGTACTCATCACTATCAGATTTTAAACAGGATACTATTCAAGAGGTAAATGTCTAACCTGCCTCCTTCAAGTGACGGTAACATATGAGCAGCTCAGCCTGTCTCTGACCATACACCAAAATATATTCCAAAGAAGGGTTTGGCCTGATGATTAGCTCCAGCCTAGAAGACTCAACAACCATAATAAGGAAATGGAAGAAGAACAAGTCATACATTCTGAAGGCCAGTTTCTTAATAATGACACATGACCATTATTTCCATATTGAAACTTGGAAGACCAATATTAAACAAGAAAAAAAGCTAGAAGTTAGATATTTATTTACTTAATTTAAAATATTTAGCTTCTTCTAAAAGGGAATTCTAAAGCATCACATACAATGTACAGTTATGATAAATGATCATCACAGCCTGCCTAATTTAACCAATGATAAATTACCAACCCCAATAAATGTCTTTAATAAAAAACCCTGAAATAGAACATTCTACAAATTGACTTAACTAGAAAACTAAAACAAATTTCTTTTAAAAGCTTTCTATTTAAAAATTTTAATTAACAAAAGCAAACACTTGCAAGAGTTCAAGAACCTAATTTTTTATACTAAAAGGAAATTCTGCAATATGCTACAGCATGGATGAACCTTGAAGACATCATGCTAAGTGAAACAAGCCAGTCACAAGAAGACCAATACTGTATGATTCCATTTATATGAGGTACTTAGGGTGGCCAAAATCATCAAGACAGAAAGATAATGGTGATTAGTTGCCAGGGACTGGGGTGAGAGGAGAATGGAAAGTTATTGCTCAGTAGGTGTAAGGTTTCAATTTTACAAAATGAAAAGAGTTGTGGGGATGGACAGTGGTGATAACTACATAACAATGTGAATGTATTTAATACCACTGAACTGTATACTTAAAAACAGTTAAGATGGCAAATTTTATGGTATGTGTACTTTATTAAAATTCTATTTTAGTAAAAAAAAAGGGGGAAAATAGGGGAAAAAATAGAAAAAAAGGGGGGGGGAGTTTTAAATGACTTAAGAATTCAAACCCTTCAAGATGCTTTTTCTATTCTTTCTATTGTTTCAGATTCCACTCTACTATATGAAGAATGTAGGGTACAGAGCCTGTCCAGAATCTTCCAGGAAGTATCATTCTAAATGAGTCAGAAGTGCTCTCAGGCTGTGAAATATTAAATACAATTAGGACACTTGATGTTTCCTAGATGATCTCTCTTCATTGCATAATTCTAGCCCTTGTTTCCACTGATAAATACATTACATCAAAACCAAATGTATACTTCATGAATATACAGACTGAGCAAATAATTGAACAAAAAGTATAAAACACCTCTATATTTTATCTCTTCCAAATGCATGTGTTATGTGTTTTATTTATACATACACACATAAACACTCTGTTTTATATTTTAATTCCCATGCACATCTAGCAACACGGCTCACACACTGCAGGGGATCATTGGTACCCACTGATTGATTCTGAGTCTTCATATCTTAATGGGAACCTGAAATGTTTTTACTCTTTCAGGGTTTAAGAAAAAACAGCAGCCTAACATCTAGAAATGCTACATAGCCAGCAGATGTTTCTGCTTAATAGGGTTAAATCAATTTGTTATGGAATACTTTGTTTCCTTCATATAAACACATTCACCAGAGAACTGCCAAGAAGGTGAAATCACAACCTGCTGGGCCAGTGACTGGGAGTTTATTCAGTAAATGCTCAGCTTGTTTTCACTTGTGGATCAGTTGATTAAAGACTTATATGCAGTGTGTAACATAAACTCCCAAGTAAGCAATTATTAATTAGCAATTATTAAGTTCAAAGCAACAAACATTTATTGAGCATAGAATTTTTAAAGCTAGAAGAAGCCTTAAAGATCTTCCTCTTTAATCTCATCATCTTATAGCTAAAGAAACCACCACCCAGGGAGGCTAACTGGTCTCCCCAGGATCACAACAAAACCTGAATCCAGCTCTTCCAACTCTGACTCCAACTGTTTACTTCTTTTCCATTGCTTAGAACAAATTTCAGAGACAGCATTATAAGCTTATATTTTGTCATCCTCACTATGTTCCTAGGTCCAATGTATCATAAATATACAATGTATCTGATTCCTAGACATTTACATTTTTAAAGTAGATCACTTGTGTACATTTCTTTTTGATCTTGATTATTAAAATTATGTACAAATATTCAATATAAATGTTTTGGTTCCTTGAAGTATGCTACTAATATAAATATGGCTTATTTTTCTTTCTGGTAGATTTGTACCACTAAGTGATCAAAATAGAAAACTTATGGGGGCCTAAAACAAGGTAAATGGGTACTGCCTACAGTGGGATGGACTGGAGATTCCACCTTGCCAAGACAGAGATTTCCTGTCAGCTCCTGTGCTTAATTTAGGTCATACTGAGCTAAGGACTATGTAAAATATAAATATGCATTAAATGAAACTGACAAGAAAGGACAGTTTATATTGCATGAAGCTGTTGTTAAACAAATACTGGATGGTAAGAGAACATAAAACCCTTTGACCAAACCGAACCAAGAATGTAGAAGAAATGGGTGTTCCCAATGAACATAACAAGCAAACAGAAAAAGCAGAATACAAGACTTGGAATTTTGAAAAGGCAGTACCCATGTTTTAAACTCAGAGTACAAAAATCAGCACATTTTGTGAGATTCAGGATTCATCCTTTGCATCCTTCTAAGAATGTTACACCAGCTGGCAGGCAGGTGTGTTTTTCACCTAAAAGTGACAAAAGTTTGTGTGTATCATAAATTAAATGATTTGAATACAAACCTTTTTGCTTTTGGAAGTCAGTTTTTAATTTTTCATCTTGAACTTTCTCTTGATATGTTTCCAAAATTTTATTCTTTAGTACAAGTAGTATTTACAACGTTTGTTTTTATATTAACTTTTTTCTTAATGTAAACATTAATGAATTGGAAAAAATGCTACCTAGTGACCTACCATCAGGGAAATATCACCAACCTACTTTAAAAACCAACTATTGATGTAATAATTAACTTTCAAAATATTCAATATCAAGTAACTATTTTCTTCAAAATATTAATGCTTACTGAAGCACTAATATGTTACCTAATTCTGACCTAGCTTTCCTACACAGAGAAGAATGGAATCGGAATTATTTTTTTGTCTGCGTACAAGAACTTATCTGTATAAACTAGTTTAACCATCCCAAAACAGATGAGTAATGATGAGTTGTTGTAGACTTCCTGGAGTTCCTATGCAACGTTTTTGCACTACCAGTACACCAGCATTTCCACTTTTCCTGGCTTTCCCAGGACAGAGGCAGAGACAGTTCTACTAGGGCCCAGATCTTTCTATCCTACAGGTATAAACTTCTGATTTCTGTCTGAAACCAAATGATTCCTAACTGCACTATCTACTTCCAAGTATCTCAGCCACTTTAGATTCAGGTAGCCATTAAGATTTAGAAGCAGCCATTTAATTGAATCTATTAAAACTGGCAAATGAATTGAAAATACTTACTTTTTAAACTTTTAAAGGAAAAATGATTTAGAGAAAATATTAAAGCCTTAAATCAATATAAGAAAACACTGCTAAGACCCAGAATTATCCACATTCAATCTAATACAGTAATCAGCAGGCACAATTCTAAAACTATTTAAAAACTATAATCAGTTCGTGGCAAATGGAAATTAAAAACTGCATTATTCAGAGGACAGACAGCAGAAGCAAGAAGAACTACGATCTTTCAGCCTGTGGAACAAACACCACGTTCACAGAAAGACAGACAAGATGAAAAGGCAGAGGGCTATGTACCAGATGAAGGAACAAGATAAAACCCCAGAAATACAACTAAATGGAGATAGGCAACTTTCCAGAAAAAGAATTCAGAATAATGATAGTGAAGATGATCCAGGACCTCGGAAAAAGAATGGAAGCAAAGATGGAGAAGATGCAAGAAATTTTTAACAAAGACCTAGAAGAATTAAAGAACAAACAGAAATGAAAAATACAATAACTGAAATGAAAAATACACTAGAGGGAATCAATAGCAGAATAACTGAGGCAGAAGAATGGATAAGTGACCTACAAGACAGAATGGTGGAATTCACTGCTGCGGAACAGACTAAAGAAAAAAGAATGAAAAAAAATGAAGACAGCCTAAGAGACCCCAGGACAACATTAAATGCAACAACATTTGCATTATAGGGGTCCCAGAAGGAGAAGAGAGAGAGAAAGGACCGGAGAAGATATTTGAAGAGATTATAGTTGAAAACTTCCCTAACATGAAAAAAGGAAATAGCCACCCAAGTCCAGGAAGTGCAGAGAGTCCCATACAGGATAAACCCAAGACGAAACATGCCGAGACACAGAGTAAGCAAACTGGAAAAAATTAAAGACAAAGAAAAATTATTGAAAGCACAAAGGGAAAACCACAAATAACATACAAGGGAACTCCCATAAGGCTAACAGCTGATTTCTCAGCAGAAACTCTACAAGCCAGAAGAGAGTGTCATGACATATTTAAAGTCATGAAATGGATTAGAGACCTAAATATAAGACCGGACACTATAAAACTCTTAGAGGAAAACAAAGGAAGAACACCCTTTGACATAAATCACAATAAGATCTTTTATGATCCACCTCTTAGAGTAAAGAAAATAAAAACAAAAATAAACAAATGGCATCTAATGAAACGTAAAAGCTTTTGCACAACAAAAGAAACTACAAACAAGACGAAAAGACAACCCTCAGAATGGGAGAAAATATTTGCAAATGAATCAATGGACAAAAGATTAATCTCTAAAATATATAAACAGCTCATGCAGCTCAATATTAAAAAAACAAACAACCCAATCCAAAAATGGGCAGAAGACCTAAACATTTTCCAAAGAAGACATACAGATGGTCAAGAAGCACATGAAAAGCTACTCAACATCACTAATTATTAGAGAAATGCAAATCAAAACTACAATGAGGTATCACCTCACACCAGTTAGAATAAGCACTATCAGAAAATCTACAAACAACAAATGCTGGAGAGGGTGTGGAGAAAAGGGAACCCTCTTGCACTGTTGGTAGGAATGTAAATTGATACAGCCACTATGGAGAACAGTATGGAGGTTCCTTAGAAAACTAAAAATAGAATTACCATAGACCCAGCAATCCCACTACTGGGCATATACCATGAGAAAACCATAATCCAAAAAGACACATGTACCCCAATGTTCACTGCAGCACTATTTACAATAGCCAGGACATGGAAGCAACCTAAATGCCCATCGAAAGATGAATGGATAAAGAAGATGTGGTACATATATACAATGGAACATTACTCAGCCATAAAAAGGAACAAAACCATGTCATTTGTAGAGACGTGGATGGATCTAGAGTCTGTCATACAGAGTGAATTAAGTCAGAAAGAGAAAAACAAATATCGTATATTAACGCATATATGTGGAACCTAGAAAAATGGTACAGATGAACCGGTTTGCAGGGCAGAAACTGAGACACAGATGTAGAGAACAAATGTATGGACACCAAGGGGGGAAAGTGGAGGGGGGGTGTGATGAATTGGGAGATTGGGATTGACATATACACACTAATATGTATAAAATGGATAACTCATAAGAACCTGCTGTATAAAAAAATAAAATGAAATTCAAAAATTAAAAAAAAAGATAGTGCCTGTTTCCCCGTATCTATACTAATACCTAACCTTTTGAATCTTTGATATTGTGATAAATTAAAAATATATCTCATTTTAAAACAAAAAAAACAGAAAAAACCAAACTGCATTATTAATAACTATGGCACAATTTTCTAGCAGCTGAAGACTTTCTGCTCTTAAGGACTTGTTTTAGTAGATATAAGAAGCAGTAAGAATTTTTTTTAAAAAGCACCAACAGTGTGGTTGTAAAATTCTGGCAATAAAATTCTGGACTTTGGACTGGGTTTGAACCATGAACCAGCTATGTGATCTAGGGTAAATTGCCTAACCACTCTGCACGTTAATTTCATCATCTGTAAAATGAGGATATTATACGCCCACTTTATAGAGCTGTTTTGAGGATTAAATAGACAAAATACTTACCGATGATAAGCTTCTCGTCGATACTTTTTCAGGAAATGTTTATCCATGTTAGCAGGCATATCTGCTGCATTTTGTAACCGATCACTCCAGGAAGTTGTCATTTTATTTTATTTGTATGCTCTCAATTCTAGAAAAGAAAATCAGTAATTTAGTAGATTAACACCTGTATATTGAAATCAGATTTTTTTTTTAAATTAGTAAAACTCTATCTTGCAAATTGTCTGATATAACTATTTAAATATATTGAATATGGAAATATACTGAAAAATTAAACTAACACTTCTAAACTATGTAAATTTAGGAAAATAATTTCATATGGTAATTTCTATCCAGAAAGATCATATATAACACTTTCAAATAATTAAGCATGATTGCCAGTAATAATTTACTTTAATCCTAGATTCTAGAAAAGGGGCTGAGACCACAGACACGTGAAAATATATAATTTTCAGTTAATGTATGTTCAAATTATGTAAAGTAAGCAACTTTTTAATTCTGATAAACATACTAAACTCAATCAATGGTAGTACAAATATGTATGAGTATTTGACTTCTAATTATATTATGCTTTTATATTTTTCAATGATAAATTATCTTGCAGCTAGTATTACAGACTGAACTAGAAGAAGAAATAAACTAAAACATTTCATCTCAGAATAAACATCTAAAACGAGGTGAGCAGGTGTCTTTACTGTATTTTTACTATAGGCACTGTTACAGGTTTCACTTCTATTTTTGCAGTTTTCATCTGCAGCTTTAAATAAGGATGAAAAATAACCTTTTAGAGTTAAGAAGTTTATTCACATTTTATTAAAATACCAATGTTTGTAAAAACATCTGCATTCTAACTTATTTCCAATTTTGAAAATGCTAACATTGTTTATCACATTATGGCAATTTTAAAGTAAGCTATCTTTGTAGCTTTTTAAAATAATAATTTACTGAGGTGAAATTCACATAAGAAAACAAACCATTTTAAAGTAAGTCAATGGCATTTAGTATGTTCATAATATAGTGCAACCACCACCTCTATCTAGTTCCAAAATACTTCTGTCACTCCAAAGTAAAACCCTTTACCCATTAAGCAGCTTCTCCCCATTCTCCCCACCCCATGGCCACCCCAATCCCACTTCTGCCTCTTTGGGTTTATCTATTCTGGATATTTCATATAAATAGAATCATATAGAATGTGAGTTTTTGTATCTGGCTTCTTTCATTTAGCATGTTTTCTAGTTTCACCCATGTTCTACCATGTTTCAGATACTTCCTTCCTTTCTATGGCTGAATAATAAATATTCCACTGTGTGCATGTACCACAATTTGTTTATCTCTTCATCCACTGACAGACCTTTGGACTATTTCCACCTTTTGGCTACTGTGAATAGTACTGCTATAAACATGTATGAACAATGTATTTACTTGAGTACCAATTTTCAATTCTTTTGGATATATATTTAGGTCTGTAATGTTTCTGAAATAATCAAGATTTCCAAACACTGTTTAGATAACAAAAGTACTGGTACTTGCAAAAGACTCTAGTTAAGGGACTTCCCTGGCAGTCCAATGGTTAAGACTCCGTGCTTCCACTGCAGGGGGCACAGATGCAATCCCTGGTAGCGGAACTAGGACCCCACATAACTTAACAGAAGTTATTTGCTAGGCTACTATAACTGAATCTAGATACACTATGGGGTTTTTTTTATTTTAAAAAATTAATGTGGCAAATCCAGACTACTTTGTGGACCAAAAAAGGGTGAAATTTTGAAAAGTAAAGAATTACAATGGAACTTCAATGGTTTTCGGTGGGGGGAGGAGTGGAGGTTGAGGGAAGAACCAGGACTATATCTTACATAAGTTTAAATAAGACTCAGAAATGAAATTTGTACTCTATGACGAATTAAGAGAAATCAGAATAGTCATGCCATTGAAGAAAAACGTTAACTTGAGCTCTACTGCAATTATAGTCCATATAGTAAAGTGCAAGAAATAAATTTTGTTTATTTACTGTTAAGGCCTTCAGTGAACTCCAACTTTTAAAAAACCTCTAATAGTATTCACAAAAGTTTACCTCTTTTTATTTTTAAAAAGTTAAGGAGGGATTCCCTGGTGGCACAGTGGTTAAGAATCGGCCCGCCAATACAGGGGAAGCGGGTTCGATCCCTGGTCTGGGAAGATCCCACATGCTGTGGACCAACTAAGCTCGTGTGTCACAACTACTGAGCCTGCACTCTAGAGCCCGAAAGCCACAACTACTGAGCCAGTGTGTCACGACTACTGAAGCCCACACGCCTGGAGCCCGTGCTCCACGAGAAGAGAAGCCACCACAATGAGAAGCCCACACACCGCAACGAAGAGTAGCCCTCACTTGACGCAACTAGAGAAAGCCCATGCACAGCAACGAAGACCCAACACGGCCATAAATTAAAAAAATTTTTTAAAAAAGGGACTTCCCTGGTGGCGCAGTGGTTAAGAATCTGCCTGCCACTACAGGGGACACGGGTTTGAGCCCTGGTCTGGTAAGATCCCACATACCACAAAGCAACTAAGCCCATGTGCCACAACTATTGAGCCTGCGCTCTAGAGCCTGTGAGCCACAACTACTGAGCTCACGTGCCACAGCTAGTGAAGCCCGCACGCCTGGAGCCCAAATTGGAAAAAATTAAAGACAAGAAAAAGTATTGAAAGCAGCAAGGGAAAAACCACAAATAACATACAAGGGAACTCCCATAAGGTTAACAGCTGAATTTAAAAATTAGCAGCATTCAAAGGAAAAGGAAACTATGATACATAACGAGGAGAAAAATCAACTGAAGCAGGAACTTACCTGGTGCTCCAGTGGTAAAGAATACACCTTACAATGCAGGGGACACGGTTTTGATCCCTGGTCAGGGAATTACAATCCCACATGTCATGGGGCAACTAAGCCCACCTGCCACAGCTACTTAGCTGGCACGCCTCAACTACAGCCCACGTGCCACAAACTACAGAGCCCACGCGCCCTGGAGACTGCGTGCCAGAACTAGAGAAGCCTGTGCACCACAACGAAGAGCCCGCACACCTCAATGAAAGATCCCGCATGTCTGAATGAAGATCCCTGGTACCTCAACTAAGACCTGATGCAGCCAAAAATAAATGAAATAAATAATGAATAAATCTTTTTTAAAAAATCAACTGAAGCAAACCCACAAATGACACAGATGATAGAATACTCAAAGACACTAAGTTATTATAACTGGACAAAATTCAATATATAATATGCAATTCAAATAATATATCATTCAATATATAATTGATAATTGAATGTATTTCATATGTTCAGAAAACTAGAAGACTGAGAATGTTAAGTACAGGCATGAAAAATCTTTTTAAAAGACCCAACTCAAACATCTAGAAGTGACAACTACAATCTGAGATGAGAAATAACACTGAATAGATTAATGACAGATTAGACTTTAAAGAAAACATTAGTAACTTGAAGACATAGCAATAGAAACTATCCAAATTAAAACAGATCAGTGACCTGTGCAACAGTTTCAAGTGTATTCTGATTTCTAATATATGCATAATTGGAGTCCACAAAAGAAAAGAGGAAGTGAGAAGACAGAAAAATTATTTAAAGAAATAGTGGGGGAAAATTTCCAAACTTAATGAAAATTATAAATCTACAGGTCCAAGAAAACTCAGTAAACCCCAAGCACACAAAACAAGAAAACTACACCAAGGCACATCAAAATCAAATTACTTAAAAGGAGTGATAAAGAGAAAATATGAAAGAAGCAGCTAAAGAAAGACGACATCATATAGAGAAGAAAAAAACAGATTCCTCATCTGAAGCAGTGAAGCCAGAGAAAAGTGGAGAAACACCTTTAAAGAACTGAAAGAAAATAAGTGTCAACCTAGAATTCTTTCCCTGACAAAAACATCTTTCAGAAATAAAGACTTCTTCAGATGTACAAAAGCTGAAAGAATTCATCACCAGCAGACTCTAAAAGAAATTTTAAACGAAGTCCTTCAGGTAAGAGGAAAACAATACCAGATGGAAATCAATCTACACAAAGGAATGGGTAACTATAAAAGATTTTTCCCTACTATTAAGTCTTTCTAAAAGATAACTGTTTGAAGCAAAAGTAACAGTAATATATTGTTAGGTTTATAACATATATAGAACTAAAATATGTGACAGTAATAACCCAAAGGTGTCTAAGAAGAGAACAGAAGTATACTACTTTAAGACTCCTATAGTACACATGAAGTAGTATACCACTTGAAAGCAGACTGTGATAAGGTAAAGATGCATACTATACACCTTAAAGCAATCACCACAGTAACAAAGTTATAGCTAATAAGGCAACAAAAGAGATAAAATGGAAACAAGAAATAATCAACCCAAAATATGAGGTAAAAAGAGAAAAGGGAAACAAAGCAAACAAAAAAATAGCAAGGTGGTAGAATTTTACTCAACCGTATTTTTAAAATTACATTAAGTTTAAATATCTACCCCAATCAAAAAAAAAAAAAAGCTGTAGGACCTAAATATAAGACATGACACCACAAAGCTCCCAGAAAAGAACATAGGCAAAACATTCTCTGACATAAATTGTACCATTGTTTTCTTAGATCAGTCTCGAAGGCAATAAAAATAAAAGCAAAAATAAACAAGTGGGACACAATCAAACTTAAAGTTTTTGAAAAGCAAAGGAAATCATAAAATGAAAAGACAACCTACAGACTGGGAGAAAATATGTGCAAATGATGCAACCAACAAGGCCTTAATTTCCAAAGAATATAAGCAGCTCATACAACTCAATAACAACAACAAAAATAACCCAATCAAAATATAGGTGGAAGACCTAAACAGACATTTCTTCAAAGAAAACATACAGATGGTCGACAGGCACGTGAAAAGATGCTCAACATCGCTAATTATTAGAAAAATGCAAATCAAAACTACAATGAGGTATCACCTCACACCGGTCAGAATGGCCATCATTTATAAGTCGACAAATAACAAATACTGGAGAGGGTGTGGAAAAAAGGGAACCCTCATACACTGTTGGTGGGAATGTAAACTGGTGCAACCAGTATGGAAAACAGTATGGAGGTTCCTTAGAAAAACTAAATCTAGGACTTCCCTGGTGGCACAGTGGTTAAGAATCCGCCTGCCAGTGCAGGGACATGGGTTCGAGCCCTAGTCTGGGAAGATCCCACATGCCACAGATCAACTGATCCCATGCGCCACAAGTACTGAGCCTGCGCTCTAGAGTCCGTGAGCCACACTACTGAGCCCACGTGCCACAACTACTAAAGCCCACGCACCTAGAGCCCGTGCTCTGCAACAAAAACAAGCCACCGCAGTGAGAAGCCCGCGCACTGCTACGAAGAGTAGCCCCCACTCGCTGCAACAACAGAAAGCCTGGGTGCAGCAACAAAGACCCAATGCAGCCAAAAATAAATAAATAAATTTATATTAAAAAAACCCAACAACACGAAAAATAGGGAATTCCCTGGTGGTCCAGTGGTTGGGACTCCACGCTTTCAATGACAAGGGCGCAGGTTCAATTCCTGGTCGGAGAGCTAGGATCATGCATGTCACACGGTGTGGCCAAAAAATAAATAAAATGGTTCACATAAGTTAATAAATAAATAAAGTCTGTCCTCCATCCTGAGGTTTAAAAAAAAAAAACAGAAAACTAAAAATAGAGTTGCCATATGATCCAGCAATCCCACTCCTGGGCATATATCCAGAGAAAACTGTAATTCAAAAGGATACATGCACCTCAATGTGCATAGCAGCACTATTTACAACAGCTAAGACAAGGAAGCAATGTAAATGTCCATTGACAGATGACTAGATAAAGAAAATGTTGCATATATATATACAATAGGATACTAGCCATAAAAAAATGGAATAATGCCATGTGCAGCAACATGGATGGACCTGGAGATTATCATACTAAATGAAGTAAGTCAGAAAGTAAGTCAGAAAGAGAAACACCATATGATATCACTAATATGTGGAATCTAAAATATGATACAAATATGATACAAACAGAAACAGACACACAGACATAGAAAACAAACTAGAGGTTACCGGAAAGCGGATGGGGGCAGAATAACTTAGAAGTTTGGGATTAGCAGATATAAACTACTATATATAAAATAGGTAAACAACAAGGTCCTACTGTATAGCACAGGGAACTATATTCAATATCCCATAATAAACCATAATGGAAAAGATGAAAAAGAAAAACAATATATATTTTTATATATATAAAACAATCACTTTGCTATACATCAGAAATCGACACAACACTATAAATTAACTATACTCTAATAAAAAAAATTTTTATTAAGTTGGCATGGTTACATTCACATTAGACAAAGTATACTTCAGATCAAAGAATATTACCAGGTTTAAGGAAGCCCATTTCTTAATGATAAACAGGTCAATTTATCAAGAAGACATAATAATCATAAATGCTTATGTACATCTAATAACAGAGCTTCAAAATACATGAAGCAAAAACTTGTAGAACTGCAAGGAGGAAGTGACAAAACCACAATTATAGCTGGAGATTTCAGTAATATTTCAATAACTGATAGAACAAGTGGACAGGATGTCTGTTAAGGATAGAAATGACTTGACCAACATTATCATCCAACTTGACCTAACTGACATTCATAAAACAGTCCACCCAACAACCACAGAATACACATTCTTTTCAAGTGCACATGGAACATTTACCAAAATAGATCATGTTCTGGGCCATAAAACAAGTCTCAATAAATTGAAATTGAAAAAGAATCAAGTCTTACAAAGTATGTTCACTGGCCACAATGAAATTAAATTAGCAATAAATACAGAAAGATACCTGGAAAATCCCCAAATATCTGCAAATAAATGAACACACTTCTATATAACCCAAGGGTCAAAGAAGAAATCAAAGGAGAAATTAGAAATTATTTGGAACTGACTCAAAATGAAAATACAACATTATTAAAATTTGTGAGGACTTTCCCTGGTGCACAGTGTTTAAGAATCCACCTGCCAATGGAGAGGACACGGGCTCGAACCCTGGTCCGGGAAGATCCCACATGCCGAGGAGCAACTAAGCCCGTGCACCACAACTACTGAGCCTGTGCTCTAGAACCCACGAGCCACAACTACTGAGCCCGCACACCAGAACTACTGAAGCCCATGCTCCTGGAGTCTGTTTTCCACAACAAGAGAAGCCACAGCAATGAGAAGCCTGTGCACCACAATGAAGAGTAGCCCCCTCTCGCCACAACTAGAGAAAGCCCCTGCACAGCAACGAAGACCCAACACAGCCAAAAAAAGATTTCTTTAATTACAAATAAAATTTGTGGGCTTCCCTGGTGGCGCAATGGTTGAGAGTCCACCTGCCAATGCAGGGAACGCGGGTTCGTGCCCCAGTCCGGGAAGATCCCACATGCCGCAGAGCGGCTAGGCCCGTGAGCCATGGCCGCTGAGCCTGTGCGTCCGGAGCCTGTGCTCCGCAACGGGAGAGGCCACAACAATGAGAGGCCCGCGTACCACCTCAGAAAAAAATTAAAATAAAATAAAATAAAATCTGTGAGAATGGAATCAAAACAGTTCACTAAAAACATCAACTAAACACAAAAGGCGGAAATAATGGAGGAAATGAGGAACAAAAAGGGTTTAAGTCATTCAGAAAACAAATAGCAAAATGGCAAAAATAAGTCCTTCCTCATTAGTAATTACTTTGAAGGCAAAGTGTCACAGAAAGGATTAAAAAGACATGATCCGGGACTTCCCTGGTGGTGCAGTGGTTGAGAATCTGCCTGCCAACGCAGGGGACGCGGGTTTGAGCCCTGGTCCAGGAAGATCCCACATGCCGCGGAGCAGCTGAGCCCGTGGGCCACAGCTACTGAGCCTGTGCTCTGGAGCCCACGATCCACAACTACTGAAGCCTGTGTGCCTGGAGCCTGTGCTCTGCACCAGGAGAGGCCACTGCAGTGAGAAGCCTGCACACAGCAACAAAGACCCAGCACAGCCCAAAATAATAAATAAATAATTTATTAAAACTAATATTGATAATGATATAGAGGTCTTGAACAAGTATAAACTAACTAAACCTAGGAGACACATATAGACCACTCCACCCAATAACAGAATACACATTCTTCTCAAGTGCACATGGAACATTACCCAGGATAGACCATACGTTCAACCATAAAATAAGTCTTAATAAATGTTTAGGGACTTCCCTGGTGGCACAGTGGTTAAGAATCCACCTGCCAATGCAGGGTACATGGGTTCGAGCCCTGGTCTGGGAAGATCCCACATGCTGTGGAGCAACTAAGCCCATGTGCCACAAGTACTGAGCCTGCACTCTAGAGCCCACAAGCCACAACTACTGAGCCCGCGTGCCACAACTACTGAAGCCTGCGCACCTAGAGCCCATGCTGCGCAACAAGAGAAGCCACCGTAATGAGAAGCCTGCGTGCTGCAACGAAGAGTAGCCCCTGCTCTCCGCAACTAGAGAAAGCCCACGCGCAGCAACAAAGACCCAATGCAACCAAAAATAAATAAATAAATAAAATAAATTTTTTAAAAATTGAAATCATACAAAGTATCTTCTTCTATCATAATGGAATAAAGCTAGAAGTCAATAAGATATGGAAAACTACAAAATTCACAAATATGTGGAAGTTAATCAACACACTCTTTAACAACCAACAGGGTCAAAGAAGAAATCACAAGGAAAACCAGAAAATAGTTAAGAGACAAAAGAAAACAAAAACACAAAACACCAAAAACTTATGAGATACAGGGAAGGCCATATGTACTCAGAGGAAAATTTACAGCTGTAAATGCCTTCATTAAAAAAGAAGAAACATCTCAAATCAATAACCTAACTTTATACCTGGAGGAACTAGAATGGCAAGAAAAAGATGAACAAACTAAGCCCAAGCCCAGCAGAAGGAAGGTATTAATAACAATTAGGGAAGAAATAAATAAAATAGAGAATAAATAAACACAGAATCAATGAAATCAAACGTTCATTCTTTGAAATGACCAACAAAATTGACAAACCTTAACTAGAATGACTAGGAAACTGAGATAAGATGCAAGTAACTAGAATCAGATGAAAGCAAGGAAATTATTACTGATCACATAGAAATAAAAATCAAATCCAACAATATTTTAAAAGAATAATACAACCAAGTGGAGTCAATCCCAGGAATGCAGAGATGATTTAACATGCTAAAATCAGTCAACGTATTAGCTGACTTAAAAAAATAAAAGGAACAAGAAAAACTGTATGATCATCTCAATAGATATAGAAAAAGTATAAGACAAAATTCGACATGCTTTCCTGATAAAAACTCTCAGCAAACTAGTTATAAAGGTAACTTCCTTAGTATGATAAAGTGCATCTACCAAGAACCTACAGGTAACATCATACTAAAAAGGTGAAAGACTGAATGTTTTCCCCCTAAAATCAGGAAAAAAGAGATGTACAGTCTCACCACTTCTACTCAAAATTGTACTGGAGGTTCTATCCTAGCCAGTACCATCAGGCACCTCTCAGCATATACAAAAATTAATTCAAAATGCACTGTAGGCCTAAATGTAAAATCTAAGACTATAAAACTTCTAGGAGAAAACATAAGAGAAAGTCTTTGTGAGCTTTGGGTTAGTCAAAATTTCCTAGTTCCAAAACCTAAAGCACAATGGATAAAAGAAAAAAGTTGATAAATTAGATTCTATCAAAATTTAAAACTTCTGCTCTTCAGAAGACACCAATAAGAGGAGGAAAAAACAAGTGACAACAGAAGAGACAAATTCTCAGCCTCATGGAGCCTACATCTTAGTGGAGGAGTAAGACAGTAACCAAACACACTGTGTCAGATAGTGATAAGTGGTATATGGTATAGGTAAAACAAATAAGGTGAAGAGATAAAGAATGACAATGATAATATTGTAGGAAAACCTTGGAAGGTATCTATAAGCAAACAATATTAGTTCAGAGACCTCAGTAAAGTGAGGGGATGATAGATAAAATAGAACAATAAGTCAACTTACTACTAGGTTGGCATTACAAGTCATGTTAATCTGTTTTGCACATTATGGTTTAT
The DNA here is from genome assembly GCF_003031525.2 of Neophocaena asiaeorientalis asiaeorientalis. Lineage (NCBI taxonomy): Eukaryota > Metazoa > Chordata > Mammalia > Artiodactyla > Phocoenidae > Neophocaena > Neophocaena asiaeorientalis. Next base: position 5,856,645 of record NW_020185331.1, read on the forward strand.
ATGTATATGAGTGATGTAAAAACATTTAAAATATTTTACTCCCTTAGGAAGTTTAAATATTGTCTCTTCAATCTTGTTTGTATACTCAACTTGTCCCTTTTCATGGCTAACAGAGGAATATAAACAAAACAAAATTGTATTTTCACATTATGTTTCCATTAAAATGTTTTCTATCACTCTTTGGGAGGAAAAGCGGAGGAGATAAGCTACAGTCTGAGGGAAAATATTTGCAAATCACACGTCTGATAAAACAACATGTATCCAGAACATATACGAACTCTCAAAACACAAGACAAAGAATCCAATTGTTAAAATATGGGCAAAGTGTTTGAGTAGACACTTCATCAAAAAAGATATATAGATGGCAAATAAACACATGAAATGATACTCAACATCATTTATCAGCAGGGAAATGCAAATTACAACCATAATGAGATTCTACTACATGCCTATTAGAATATTTAAAATTAAAAAGTCTGACCAGGGACTTCCCTGGCGGTCCAGTGGCTAGGACTCTGCACTTTCACTGCAGGGGGCACGGGTTCAATCCTGGCCGAAGAACTAAGATCCTGTGTGCCGTGAGGTGCAGCCAAAAAAAAAAAAAAGACTGACCATGCCAAATTTGATGAGGATAAAGAGCAACTAGAACTCCAATACACTGCTGGTGAGAATATAGAAATGGTACAAGCACTGTGGAAAACAATTTGCCATTTCGGTTTTTTTTTTTTGATGCGCTGCTGGTCTTGCAGGATCTCAGTTTCCTGACCAGGGATTCAACCAGACCCATGAAGTTAAAGCCCGGAATCCTAACCATTAGACCACCAGGGAACTCCCACCATTTCTTTAAAAGTTAAACGTAACATCTACTCTATGTCCCAATCTTTCTACTCCCAAGTAATTGTCCAAGAGAAATGAAAGCATATATCCATATAAAGACTTGCACATGAATATTCAGAGCAGCTTTATGTGTCATAGTCAGAAACTGAAAACAACCCAAATGTCTATGAACAGGTGAATGGATACATGTTGTGTCATATCCATACAATGGAATATGATTATGCAATAAAAAGGAACGAACTATTGATATACAACAAGAATAAATCTCAAAATTATGCTGAGTGAAAGAAGACAAAAAAATGAGTGCACACTACATGATTTTGTTTACATAAAATTCTAGAAAATGCCAACTAAGCTACCGTGACAGAAAGCAGATCAGCGGCTGCCTAGAGTGGAGGCGTGAGGTGGGGAGGGGCCCAAGGAAACTTTGGGGTGTGATATGTTCATTACCTCAATTATGGTGACTGTTTCATGGTTATGTACATATGTCAAACTTATTGTACCTTCTAAATATATAGTTTGTTGTATGTATTTATACCTCAATAAAACTGTTTTTTAAAAGTCAGGTTTTTCTTTCCCTCTTTCCTTACAAATTAGAGATAGTAATTACACTAAAAAAAAGAATTCCCCCATATATTTTAACTTCTTTTTGTATTACTTTCTTCAAATTATTTGTAGGAAAAATTCAAAGCACTTTCTTGGATCATTCATGGACTAAACAGAATACATTTTATTTTAAAAATTCAAGTTACAGAGTCTCAGCAAAGATAACACAAGATTTTATTCTGCTAAAAATGTAAACATAAATGATTAAATAACCATATTATCACTAATATGAAATAAAATTTGCCATGAAGTCTATATAAGTTATGTGAAGGTACAGGGATGAGATTTTCTTAAATCATCATCTTCAAAAAGTTATTTGGTTTTCCTATGATCTTATCTAACACATGTTAGCATTATTATGACAGACTTTTGGACTCTATTCACAGAGTCAGTCTATCTAATGTTTATTTTTTACAGTGACAGTAAAATTATAGACGTTATCATCTGGCAAAAAAAAAAAAATGTTCCAATAAGTAGGTAAACATTTTATTTGTCACCTGTTTACAGTGTCAAGCTTAAGAGTAGTTTTTTCAGTAAGGTACAGCAGTGACTAACGCTGAATAAAAAGCTCAAATTTTAATTCCTTCCAAGCAATAGTGGTATAGCTTATATTGAAACAGTCCTTTGTTTCAATATAAAATATCCAGCCTGCAAAGTAGTTGCATCTGGAGAGTAACAACTGAAATGAACTCTCAGGCATTTAAAATATTTTAGTTTCACACTTTAAAAATATTTCATAGGCAAAACATACATAGTTCCCTTCACCACTAACATCATCCTCCCCCAAAGAAAGGGAAACCAGCTGCCCCAAAAGCTTCAGGTAACTTCTGAAAACAGGAAGCAAAGAGTAACTGAAACTGCAGAGTAAGCCTGGTGAGCAATCTGCAGCCTGGTTAGCAAGGCCGTTTTAATGTCTCTTTCAGGTCATGTCAGTAGCTCACTTAGAAAGAAGTAAGTAGCACTTAAACACAGTATGTAGCACAGGTCCATCAGGCAAAGTGTTTTACACACATGGCAGTTTGAACCAAATATTCATCTTTCAATGGGATTAGTGTGTCACTATAGATAATAGGGTAATGATAACAGTTAAGTAAATATGAACACTCAGTGTTTTACTAAACTTCACTGGAATTTATCTTGTGTTTGAAATATAAAACTAGGAATTTATAAGTTTTATAATCAACCACTGTCATTCTAAGAACAATGAACACTGCTCCGAGACTTGAGTGGAAAGGATAATTTTGAATGGCTTTTTTGAATTTTCTCACCAGCCTGAAATTTATTTTATTTTCATAAATACAACTTTACTTGCATATGACACTAGTCATATTAAACTAGTTTACTTTATGGGAAAAGAAAAGCTAAAGCTGTATCGTCTATCTGTATGCCTGGTATCATACTAACATTTTACGCATAGCCCCTGATAATCCTAATCCTTGACAGATGAGCAAGTAAAACCAAGAAAATATAGAGGTAAATTAGATGGTTATATCATTATGTTGCCATCAAGGGTCCCCTCTGAAACAAGACCACAAACCAATTTACTTACAAATACATTCCCTGGAAAACAAGGGAAGTCAGATCTAAATTTAGATTAATTTGTCTAACAATACTGCTGAAAGCCTAAATCACAGTATCTGTAGTTAATAGGGTCACCCCTAACTCAAAGAACAGCACTTTGAAATAAAATTTAGCTTTGAAAGTATTCTTGTAACCTTTGTTCCTTCTAATCATAAAATACATGAAGGAAAATAATCACATAAAATATTTTAAGATGGAGGAATATTAATTTTTCCCAAAAAGTAAGACTCCTAAAAGTGTGTTACATATAAATTGTGTTAAATGTTTCATTAACTCCTATCTTTTAGTTTATGAGGAACGGTTTTTTGTTCATTTTTCATTTCATTATTTTCAGAGTTCTTTATATCATTTGCCCTAAGTTATACTATACATTTGTGTAAAAGACCAACATTCATAGTTTACACACCAAGTGATACAGATGGCTAACAAATTCCAACTAATAAAATCGCACTTACCTATCCACACATATCACTTGCTATCCTCTCACCCCATTTTGTTTTTCTTTTTTGCACATTTACACTTCCAGACATAATGTATTTGACAGTTTGGTACTATCAAGTCCTTTTCTCTAAAATGTAAGTTTCATGAGGGTGAGACTTGTTTTGTTTGCTGCTGTATCCCCAGTTCCTTGAACTACAGACTTGACATATACAGGCAGAAATAAACTCCTAAACCTCTACACTTGGAGTGCTTTGCTTTCCAGAAGGTAAGTTCTGTATAAGCCTGAAAATGCAAGAATATTACACAAGTTTTTTTTAATGCTCTAAATGAATCTTCATGAAATCGTACTCTTGGTTCAGAAAACGAATAAGATTCTTAGCTTGATTAATGTAGTATTTTGCTAACATTTCGACACCAGGCCTTGGAACAAAAGGTTCCTTGTTCTCTGATAGAAAATAACAAAGCTGAGAAGAGATCTTGTCAAATAAGAAATGTAATACCTGTTGCCTGGACAATTTGTTTTTCCTCTTCAAGCAACAACATGCTCCAATCTCTAGTTTGAAACTGTAACTAGAAAATGTAAATTTATTGCATACGTTCCTAAAGTTCCAAAAATATACAAAAAAGACCCGAATTTTATGTTATCCTGAACACTTTACTGCTGCTACTCCTAGAATTCCATTACCTCTGCCATATCACACAGAATGCAATATTTGTTCTACATCTGCATATGAAGGTTGCTTCAACTGAATGTTTTCAGTAATACCAGACCTTCAACAATAACATGGTTGTTGACAAAAAGGAACAAAAGAGTATGTAAAGAAAACATTTTAAATGACTGGGCTCGAGAATATGTAGTGCAGATCTCCAGTGGATGCCTGAAACTGTGGGTAGTACAGAATGCTATATAAACTGTATTTTTCCCTATACATACATACATACACATGATAAAGTTTAATTTACAAATTACGCACATAAAAGGCACATTAACAACAATAACTAATAATAAAACAATTCCAACAATATGCTGTAACAAAAGTTATATGAATGTGGTCTCTCTCTCTCTCGAAATATCTTATGCTACTGTACTCATCCTTCTTGTGATGATGTGAGATGATAAAATGCCTACGTAATGAGATGCAGTAAGGTGACTGGCATAGGCACTGTGATACAGTGTTAGGCTACTATTGACCTTCTGACGATATGTCACAAGGAGGATCAGCAGCTTTGGGTGATCCTGGATTACTGAGCTATGAGGATGTCAGTGATTGTGGATCCCAGGCAGGATGGTACACGATTTCATCACACTACTCAGAAGGGCACACAGTCTAAAACTTATGAATGGTTTACTTCTGGAATTTTCCATTTAATATTTTCAGACTGTGGTTGACTGCAGGTAACTGAAACTGTGGAAAGTGAAACTGCAGATAAAGTGGGACCACAATATGACTTCTATTTCTTCAAAACACTGCTATAATTAACTAAGCTATAATTAATTAATTATAATTAAACTATAATTTCAAAAGCATAAAGGTAACAAAGCTGAAAAGTTTTTACATTCAGCTAATATATAACACTTTGCACCTTTAGTAATCATTCTTGAATATCCTTTTAAAAGGCAGATAAAAAATTCTGCTTTATTTCAAAAAGAACTCATTCTCTTACCAATGAGCTCCTGGTTCATCATTCAATTTTGTTTTAGCTGTTATCTTGCCTCTTTCAAAATAATAAAGAAATAAAAACCAGAAAGGCAGAAATAATCACCATGGTATTTCTACTTTTTTGTATATATACAATATTTATGGCATACTTCACTTATTTGGTAAAAATTCAGAGATACGCATAAGTTCAATGCCTTAGTAATGCTAACATAATAATGGCTAACATTTATTGAGTGCTCACTTGTTTTCATGTATTATTCTAAACTCTATACATATCTAATTAACTTCTCACAACAACCATATGAATTAGGTACTATTATCTTAATTGTACAAAGAAGAAAACGGCATAGAGAAGTTAAATAATTTGACCAGGGTCACAGAATTATACTTGTAGTGAAGAGTGCAGATTCTGGAGCCATTCTGTCTGGGTTCAAAACCTGGCTCCGACACTAATTTAGCTCTACGTTTGAGCAAATTATACAATCACTTCAGTTTCTTCAACTCCAAAATGGTCAGAGTTGGAACAAGGATTTAATGCATTAATAAGCGCAAGGTGCTAAGAACAGTGGCTGACACAGTGCGTAATAAATTTTTATTTATTATACTAGAGCCCACAGTGTTTACTACTTGCGGCCTCTACACAATGTAGGGGCCTCTGCACAATGTAGTACATTATGTTTGGAGGAATGTTATAATAGGTTTCTACTTTCAGAGTCAAAACTTCAGAGTGTCAATTATGTGGCAAAGGCTATACAATTTCACACATTTTTTCATGTCAATGTAAGTATCCTAAATCTAATCTTAATCTACTATCTGTAGGTTTCTTTCGTTCCGAAAGCTTAGTTCCACATAGGATTATCTCATCAAACCTAGTGCAAAAGTCAATAATCCAAGGTTAAAAATATGGCATTTACTGATTTCAGATTTGTGAAAGATCCTGATGTTTCATCTTGGTCTTATTTACAGCATACCATGCTTAAATTCTTACAAATATATCTTTATTTTTACAATTTTCACACAGAATATTTCAGCTGTTTCGACCTCTACACCTTTAGCATGATCAGATAACTCAAAATTTTCACAGTTTAGTGCAAAACAAAAGCCATCCAGTCTTTATGAATTTACAGAGTAATTTTATGACAAACACAATGGTAGAAAAAGAATGTGTAACACAAATGCTAATTGAACACCACATTAAAGGTAGACTAAGCAGAAAAAATAAACAGCATTTATAAGCCTAAATATAAAAAAAAGCAAAACCATACAACTTTTAGAAGAAAACAGAGACGAAGAGCCCTATGACATCAAGGGAGGGAAGGTTTTCTTGGATAAAAGACAATACAAACCATAAAGGGAAAGATAGACAAATCTGACTATGTTAAAATTTAAAGCTTCTTCCTGCCAAAAACATTTAGTCTGAATTTAAACATCTAAGGAAATGATCAGACAAATCCAAATTGAAGGACATTGTACAAAACAACTGACCTGGACTCTTCAAACATATCAATATTATGAAAACAAACAAAAGTCTGGGGACCTGTTGTCGATTAAAAGTAACTAAAGGGACATGGCAACTAAATGCAACTCATGATCCTGGACCAGGGGTGGGGTTGGAGATTAAGTATAAAAAGGTCATTACTGGGACAATTGAGAAATTTTTAATATGCACTGTATATTAGATAATAATATTGCATTCATATTAAATGTGATAATTATACTGTAGTTTTGTAGGACATCCTTGTTTAAGTATATCTTTTAAGAGATGAAGTGCCATGATGTCTGCAAATTACTTTTAAATGGTTTAGGAAAAAAATGTATATATGAAATAAAAACTAAATATGGCAAAATGTTAACAGTTGGTGAATCCAGGTGAAAGATGTAAGTGTATTCATTGAACTATCACTGCACTTTTCTGTGACTGAAAATTTTCAAATAAAAAGTTGGAATAAAAATGTAAAACTTATGCACAACAAAAAGTAAAGAGCAACCACTGAGAAGATTTTTGCAACATCATAACTGAGAGAGGATTAGTATAGAGATAAAGAGAGCTGCAAACTGATGATGGAAAAGAAAATGAGCCAACAGAAAAAGAATGAAGCAATTTATAGAAAACAAAACCTTACAATAAATGGATGCAAATGGAATAAATCCTTACAATAAATGGAAAAGCAAATTAAAATGAAATTTAATTTGATTTTAAAATTTAAGAGTCTGGCAATATCAATGTTTGTAATGATATGGTAAAAAAGGAACTCTCACAACCTGCTGATGGGTGTTTTGTGTTTAGTATTTTGGAAAATAATTCAGCTTTATTTAATAAAGGTGAAGATTCTCATACCCTACCACCTAAGAATTCCCTAGGCTTAGAATTCTCTCTCACACATGTAAACAAGATGAAACATCCAAGAATGTTTATTACAGCACTGTTACTAATAGCAAAAAAGGCAGAAACCCCTAAATATTCATAAACAAACTGGCTTATTCATATAATGCAATATTATAGAGAAATTAAAATGAATGAACTAAAGATATATCTACCAACATGGATATGTAGCAAAAACAATGTTAAATAACATCACTAATTATTAGGGAAATGCAAATTAAAACCACAAAGAGATATAACCTCTCACCTGACAGGAAGGCTACTATCAAAAAAACAAGAAATAACAAGTGTTGGTGAGGATGTGAAGAGAAGGGAACCCTCATACACTGTTGGTGGGAACGTAAACTGGTTCAGCCACTATGGAAGATAGTATGGACATTCCTCAAAAAATTAATATGATCCAGCTATCCCACTTCTGGGTATTTATCCAAAGAATATGAAAACACTAATCTGAAAAAAGATACATGCACCCCTATGTTCATCCCGGCATTACTTACAATAGCCAAGATTGGAAACAACCTAGTGCCCATCAGTGGATGAAAAGATGTGGGGTATATATACATACACACACAATGGAATACTACTCGGCCATAAAAAGATGAAATCTTGCCATTTGCAACTACACTGATGGACGTTAAGGATATCATGCTAAGTGAAATAAGTCAGATGGAGAAAGACAAATACCACATGATTTCACTCGTGTGGAATATAAAAAACTAATAAACAAACAATAAATAAACCAAACCAAACAAAAACATAGAACAGAGTAGTAGTGAGCTACAGGGGAAGTGGGAGGGGGAGGGCAAAATAGGTAAAGGGGAGCAACTGTATGGTGATGGACGGACACTACATTTTTGGGTGGTGAGCAAAGGGTATACAGAAGTAGAAATAAAACACTGTACTTGTGAAACTTATATAATGTTATAAATCAATGTTACATCAATAAAATAAATTTTAAAAAGAAAGAATAGCCCCAACATTGGGACAGACTTGGAAACACAGGATGGGCAAGAAGTTAAACACTGCCCACCTCCCCCCAAAAAAATCTTCATATGAGCTTCTTTCACCAGTGCTTTATCATAAAATCATATCTTAAAAAAAAATAAAAACAATGTTGAATAAAAAACCAAGTTGCAGAATCATGTGCATAATACATTAAACAAAAGTATATGCACTTTCAGGGATATATACATATTAGTAAAAGTATATAAACATAATGGGAATAATAATTACTCAATTCATGACAGGGAAAGAGAGGGTAATAGGATCAGCAAGGATTCATACAGGCCTCAACTGTATCTGTAATTTTATCCCTTTGAAAAATATAGTAAATTGAAAAGAGAGACTACACAATTAGAAAATGGGTAAAAAAACCACAAAATAAATATGATGGTCTATAATTAAGATGATCATTACATTATTTCCTGTATTTTGAAATATTTCATATTTTTGAATAAATTTAAATTAAAACATTAAAGAAACCACACTAAACTGAACCAAGGAGCATTAAAAAACATATACTCCACTGGACATTGGAAACAGAAATACTAATACAGCGGTCACTCTGTATCCGTGGGGGTTGGTGCCAGGACACCCCCCCAATCACAGATACCAAAATCCCCGGATGCTCAAGCTCCTTACATAAAATGGAGCACTACAGTCGCCCCTGTTTTTTTCCCCTGCTCTGCATCCGGATACGACGGGCCTACTGTACCCAACAAATTTACTGAGATGTATATTCTATATGTATATAAATATATATGTATATATATTTATATATATGTATATATATTTATATATATGTATATATATTTATATATATGTATATATATTTATATATACATACACACACATGTATTTTTAGCCATTAAACTTCAGGCACCAGATTTCAGTCTTCTCTTTCCAAGGAGATCCTGACACAGCAGGCTTTTTCATCTCACACTCCTGATAACGCCTCCCAACCAAAAGAAACACACAAAAGATAGGTACAAATAGTTCAACACTCTCCAAAGCAATTTAATCCTTTGGAGTATGTAATCCACCTAAAACG